>NC_061514.1:190262979-190351222 GCF_022539505.1 Lolium rigidum
ACACGTACAATTGGGTGACATCAACCTTTCCTTAGAATTGCTATGTAGGATTTTTGCTTGCTTAGAGAAGAGAGAAATAATAAATAAATTTATATTCCCTTAGAAATTAATTACCGTGTTCTTGGAATAATTAACTTAGAAATTACCGTGTTTTTGAAAAAAAAACAATTATAAAAATCTAAGAAGTTTGGGTGAAAAAAAAGGCAAGCACTAGGAAGTCAGATTCACTAAAGTAAGCAAATCCCGCGAGTCCGAGCGATTAAACAAAAACGTTTTGATGTAGCATTTTTTTCCACGGTATGTAGCATCGGCATGCAATATTTTTTTCCTATAGTCAGTGAAAGCTGTGAAATTATGATGCAAAAAATTCCCCTCAATGCTGCCAAAAATTTGTCAAATGTAACATTTTTTGCGCGTCACATTTTTGAAAATGTTGCAATATATGCGGAAATGCATTTGTACACGCAGGGATGGGTACCCGAGCTACGTGAAAATATTCATTGTCCCTGTAAAGCTTACTACTCCACGCCGGGTCTCTCTGTAAAGCTGTTGATAGGAACCGTCTCTCTGTAGCTGCATGTAGGCACACTCTCTCTTGTCTCTCTCCGCTCTTCACCGCACCACCTGCGATCTCGGTGTCCCTGCGATCTCATGTCCGAAGATGAGGACTGCGTGCATGTCGTGGCTCTCGACATGTCCCTGCCTGAGGTCACCGGAGATATGCCCGCGTGCCTGTGACCCTGTGTACGTGTGACGGGTCCATGCCAAGGTCCTCGGCCGCCGCCCGCGCCATAAACGCCACCGCGTCCTCGGCGCACCCGGTGTGCACCACTCCGACCTCCACCGTGGGCTTGCTGCATTGGCCTTCACCTTGTACCGCTGCTGACATCACGAACCTGCGGTAGTTGCCATGTGGCCACTGGCTGAAGTCGCCGCTGCCGCGAGGGCTGCAGCCCGGGGTGCCACCCCGGCTCACTCAAAGGCTGCGCACCAGTCAGGTCGAGCGCGAACTTGCCGCCCTTGGACGCGGCGACGGTGGCGTCCGCGATGGGGATGGAGAGATCCACGCCGGGGACGAGGAGGTCGAAGCAGTAGCCGAGATTGTCGGATGAGCCAGGCCCGCGGCGCTCGCGCCAGCACTCGAGGCGGCCCTATAGGGCTCCCACGCGCTGTCGCACGCGGGCCGGAGGATGAGCCATGCACCTAGGTTGGGGCAGGACCTGGCTCTTGCAGTCCATCTCGGGGGATGACAGTGCCACAGTTTCTGCAACGTGACGGACCACCCCTTGCGCTCCTTCCGAGCCACCTCGCGCTCCGCCTGCGTGAGCTGACGGAGAACTCGGACAGCGTGTGGGCCGTGTGCGCGCATGGTGGCGTCACCACCCTGCTGCACACCGTCGCCGACGCAGCCAATGGTACGGTGGAGTCCGTCAAGTGCATCGGCATCTATCAAGTGCGCGCACTCCACCGTGATGGTCCGTCTAGGCGCGGCGCCGGCGGCCATAGGCGTGCTGGCCACGGACGCCTTCCCTTACCAGGTCGTACGCGTCCTGAAGGCCACTTTAGGCTGCGCCGAAGGGCGTCTGACGAGGCTGCTTTTGCTGATGCAGAGCAGGAGCTGCTCATGCACTCCGCCTCCACTGCAATAGGTAGGAAGGAGCAGGCGTTGACCGCATCTCGCCTTGTCGGAGCTGGCGCTGGTGTTTAGGCCCTGGGAGCGGAGAGCCGGAGACAGGGACGACATAGAGGAGCTGTGCCCAGCTGCGGAATTGATCGACCTGGCTCCGACCTGGCGGCACCTTCTGGGGAAGCCACGGCCACGACTGCAGAGAGAGAGAGAGAGAGGCGTGACCGGGGTGGTCTGGTGTAGTTCGAGAGAGAGAGAGAGAAAGAGAGCGCCTAGGCAGAGAGGCTATGCAGCTATGGGGTACAGTATGCAGGGGCTGTCAAAGGTACATGATGAAGTGACTATAACAATAGTGGAAACAATGTAGGCTTTTGCAGCACGGATCTCCAACAACAACGTATGGACATGATAGCATCCATACCCATACTTGTGTGTACAAAATCCACTCTCCAATATATGTAACATTTTTTTCCTAACTTATCTAACATTATATGAACACACATGTAACATTGGAGCAATTCTGTGTAGCATATCCACAAATATTATTATAGCACTTTAACCATACTAACATAATGAAAACGTGGATACATGTAGAAAATCAGGACACTCTATGTAACATCGATAAAATCCAACAAATTGACCTTCTCTATCGACAATGGAGGCACCACTGACCAATGCAACCTCGCTAGCTAGCAATATGCCACATCAAAGGTTCGTCGGAGCGAGACCGAGCGGGCCCCTGCACCGGTGTGCGGGAGCTCGCCTTCGATGGCCTCCTTGTGCATAAGCTCCCAATGCATCCGACTGTCTAAACTGTGCATAAGTGGAGGAGGAGGAGGACGACGACTTCGATTGTAGCCACAAGGGACTGTCTAAACTGATGAGTTTCTGTCTATAAGCTCCCAGTGCATCCGACGACGGTCCTCCTGAGGGCGTCAAACTCTCCCTCCAGCAGGAGCAGCTGTGGAGGGTAAACGACGACGCGGCGAATGAGCAGTGGCGTCTTCTCTCAACGCTCCGTTCGGAGAGGCGGCGCATGGCGCACGAGCAGCATCGTAGGGGAGGCGACGATGGGATGGGGCCGTCGACCGTACCGCCGGGCGGCAATAGGCTAGGGTTAGATAATCTAGCCGTTTTCATTGAAACTTGTAAAATATAATCAAATTTGAATAAAAACTTTTATTTTTGTGCATCTTTATTGATTTAGGACCTCTAAATGGGACGTAGGACTGGGCAGCGACACCCCTAAACACGACACCAAGCAGCAATGTCCTCCAAACGTTCGATTCGACGCGATTTGAGAAATGCGACGCGAGTGAGAGGTCTTACAATTTTTTCTTCCGAATGAGTAACCATGGGCTCTGCATCAATCGAATCGAGCATCTTACCTACCTATGCCAATGCCGGTGTACTTAAACTAGGAGAGCTAGCACTCCTTTTGTGAAATTGGAATCTGCTGAAGATGGAGCCCCACTGTACGTTGGTGGGATTTGAAGACGTGAGAAGGACGATACGGGAAGACATACGCATACGTAGACAATAATCGCCATATGTACTTCAACAACGAGTTAACGACAGTGGACATGGGATATCCCAGCACGTATAGATGCTAGCTTAACGAACGTGCAGCTCAGTTAGAAATCCAGAATCAGGCAGGAGCAGATACAAGTGAACATCAGGTATAGGGAGGACAGACAGGACGGATTGATGGAGGAGTGCTCCTTAATTGCTGACTATATAAAACAAAGGACAGGTGGGAGGTGGAAACGAGCGGTCAGGATGGAGCGGATGCGCGTACAAGCCGTTTCGGGCTCGTCGTCACGCGCGCCGTGGCCAGCAGAGAGAGAGAGACGGTTACTCGATCGGACGCGACGTGCGAGGAGCGGGTGTCGGCAGCGGGGCGGCCCCACGTGGCTGCCGCAGTGCACGGAAAGCGAAAGTAGCGCGGGCCCACACGCCAGCTTCTTTCTTTATCCACTGGGTGTTTCTATATGCGAGAATGAAAGTTGTTTCATGACGAATTTGCCTTGGGTGCTGTGTTGCCTCCTTTCTGAGGGCATCTCCAGCGGCGCGACGCAAACCGTTTTCGTCCGCCGTGACCGGAAATGTGTCTAGGGCCTGTTCCAGCGGAGCGATGCAAAGTGATCGGACCGTCCGCGGAGACGCAAACCTGGCTCAAATATGCGCCAGATTTGCGTCTCCGCGGACGCTCGGCGATCGCGGAATCTGTCCGCGTTGGGTACATCCGGGCCCGGTCGGCAGTGAATATGTAAGCAAAAGATTTTTTCATTACTATTGATTGGCCAAAAAGACCATCTTTACAGAGATGGTTAGTCGAGTTAACCTAAAACTACAACGGTCGTACCTACTCGTCGTCGCGCGGCCTACATCGACTTCGGTTACTCGCAGTCGCGCGCCCTACTACTGGCCGCCGGAAGGGCTGGCGCCGTCGTCGAAGCGGGAGCGCTTCGCGCACGCCGGCCAACGGACATCTCGTCCTGCCGCCTGCGCCGTTCGAGGGCCTCGGCCAGGCTGCTGTCCCACAGGGCCACCGCCACCTTGGCAGCCGCCGCCTCCACCGCCGCCTGGGCCTCCTCCTCCTCCGCCGCCGCCTGGACCGCCGCCGCCGCCCGCGCCTCCTCCTCCGCCTGGACCGCCGCCTGGATCGCCGCTATGTCGGCGACGAAGCGGGCCCTGTCCCTAGCCGCCGCCACCGCTTCGTCCCTGGCGGCGATGGCGGCCTCCAGCACGCGGTTCTCCTGCTCGAGCCGCGAGGGAGAAGGGACCCTACGCTGGAGCGAGTCCAGGTCAGAGCACATTAACCCCCCCAGCCATGGCCATCGCATAGTTGTGAGCTTCCTCCTCCGCCAGTGATGGCGTGTACAACACACGTCCGTTGGGAACCCAAGAGGAAGGTATGATGCGCACAGTAGCAATTTTCCCTCAGAAAGAAACCAAGGTTTATCGAACCAGGAGGAGCCAAGAAGCACGTTGAAAGTTGATGGCGGCGGGATGTAGTGTGGCGCAACACCAGAGATTCCGGCGCCAACGTGGAACCTGCACAACACAACCAAAGTACTTTGCCCCAACGAAACGAATGAGGTTGTCAATCTCACCGGCTTGTCGTAACAAAGGATTAGATGTATAGTGTGGATGATGATTATTTGCAAAGAACAATGAAAGAACAATAGCAGCAGATTTGTATTTCGGATGTAAAGAATGGACCGGGGTCCACAGCTCACTAGAGGTGTCTCTCCCATAAGATGAATAGCATGTTGGGTGAACAAATTACAATCGAGCAATTGACAAATAGAGAGGGCATAACAATGCACATACATGATATGATGAATATTGTGAGATTTAATTGGGCATTACGACAAAGTACATAGACCGCTATCCAAGCATGCATCTATGCCTAAAAAGTCCACCTTCAAAGTTATCATCCGAACCCCTTCCAAGTATTAAGTTGCAAAACAACAGACAATTGCATTAAGTATGGTGCGTAATGTAATCAATAACTACATCCTCGGACATAGCATCAATGTTTTATCCCTAGTGGCAACAACACATCCACAACCTTAGAACTTTCCGTCACTGTCCCAGATTTAATGGACGCATGAACCCACTATCGAGCATAAATACTCCCTCTTGGAGTTAAGAGTAAAAACTTGGCCGTAGCCTCTACTAATAACGAAGAGCATGCAAGATCATAAACAACACATAGGTAATAGATTGATAATCAACATAACATAGTATTCTCTATCCATCGGATCCCGACAAACACAACATATAGAATTACGTATAGATGATCTTGATCATGTTAGGCAGCTCACAAGATCCGACAGCTGAAGCACATGAGGAGAAGACAACCATCTAGCTACTGCTATGGACCCATAGTCCATGGGTGAACTACTCACTCATCACTCCGGAGGCGACCATGGCGGTGAAGAGTCCTCCGGGAGATGATTCCCCTCTCCGGCAGGGTGCCGGAGGTGATCTCCAGAATCCCCCGAGATGGGATTGGCGGCGGCGGCGTCTCAGTAAGGTTTTCCGTATCGTGGCTTGACACGTCTCCGACGTATCGATAATTTCTTATGTTCCATGCCACATTATTGATGATATCTACATGTTTTATACACATTATATGTCGTATTTATGCATTTTCCGGCACTAACCTATTAACGAGATGCCGAAGAGCCGCTTGTCGTTTTCGCCGTTTTTGGTTTCGTAAATCCAACAAAGGAAATATTCTCGAATTGGACGAAATCAACGCCTGTGGTCCTATTTTGCCACGAAGCTTCCGGAAGACCGAAGACGTAACGAAGTGGGGCGACGAGGCGGCGACACGCCGAGGCGGCGCGGCCCGGGCCCCGGCCGCGCGCCCCGTCGTGTGGGCCCTCGCGTCGCCCTTTACCTTCCCTTCCGCCTACTTAAGGTCTTCGTCGCGAAACCCCCAATACCGAGAGCCACGATACGGAAAACCTCATCGAGACGCCGCCGCCGCCAATCCCATCTCGGGGATTCTCGAGATCACCTCCGGCACCCCGCCGGAGAGGGGATTCATCTCCCGGAGGACTCTTCACCGCCATGGTCGCCTCCGGAGTGATGAGTGAGTAGTTCACCCCTGGACTATGGGTCCATAGCAGTAGCTAGATGGTTGTCTTTTCCTCATGTGCTTCATTGTCGGATCTTGTGAGCTGCCTAACATGATCAAGATCATCTATCTGTAATTCTATATGTTGTGTTTGTCGGGATCCGATGGATAGAGAATACTATGTTATGTTGATTATCAATCTATTACCTATGTGTTGTTTATGATCTTGCATGCTCTCCGTTATTAGTAGAGGCTCTGGCCAAGTTTTTACTCTTAACTCCAAGAGGGAGTATTTATGCTCGATAGTGGGTTCATGTCTCCGTGAATCTGGGGGAGTGACTGAAACCTCTAAGGTTATGGATGTACTGTTGCCACTAGGGATAAAACATTGATGCTATGTCCGAGGATGTAGTTATTGATTACATTACGCACCATACTTAATGCAATTGTCTCGTTGTTTTGCAACTTAATACCGGAAGGGGTTCGGATGATAACCCGAAGGTGGACTTTTTAGGCATAGATGCATGCCGGATAGCGGTCTATGTACTTTGTCGTAATGCCCAATTAAATCTCACAATATTCATCATATCATGTATGTGCATTGTTATGCCCTCTCTATTTGTCAATTGCCCGACCGTAATTTGTTCACCCAACATGCTATTTATCTTATGGGAGAGACACCTCTAGTGAACTGTGGACCCCGGTCCATTCTTTTACATCGAATACAATCTACTCGCAATACTTGTTCTTTACCGTTCTTGCAAACAATCATCATCCACACTATACATCTAATCCTTTGTTACAGCAAGCCGGTGAGATTGACAACCTCACTCGTTTCGTTGGGGCAAAGTACTTTGGTTGTGTTGTGCAGGTTCCAAGTTGGCGCCGAAATCTCCGGTGTTGCGCCGCACTACATCCCGCCGCCATCAACCTTCAACGTGCTTCTTGACTCCTACCGGTTCGATTAAACCTTGGTTTCTTATCGAGGGAAACTTGCCGCTGTGCGCATCACACCTTCCTCTTGGGGTTCCCAACGGACGTGTCAACTACACGCATCAAGCAAATTTCCGGCGCCGTTGCCGGGGAGATCAAGACACGCTGCAAGGGGAGTCTCCACAATCCAATCTCTTTACTTTGTTTTGTCTGGCTTTATTTTATTTACTACTTTGTTTGCTGCATTATATCAAAACACAAAAAAATTAGTTGCTAGTTTTACTTTATTTACTGTCTTGCACTCTATATTAAAAACACAAAAAAATTAGTTACGTGCATTTATTTTATCTAGTTTGCTTTATTTACTACTGCTAAAATGAGTAATCCTGAAGTTGAAGTTCGTTCGTTTAAGCAACAAGGGGGAGAATGTTTAAAAGATGCTTGGTATAGAATTAGTGATGCTCATAGTAGGTGCACTAAGAAACACTCCACCACTATCCTACTCAGGAATTTTTATGTTGGTATCTCTAGCTGGAATAGGTATGTTCTTGATTGTCTCGCAGGAGGTAACTTCCTAGGCGCCCCTGCTTTAGAAGCTAGTTGCATTATTGAGAGTTTATTTGGAATACCACTGTTAATGAAGTTAAAATTGAAGCCTCTCTTGAAGATGTCATGAAAAAGTTGGAAATCATAGAGCAAAACTTTCCAATTATTGAGACTACTTTGAAAGCATTACTTGATAGCACTGATAAACTTGATAAATCTCTAGGTGGAATTAATGAGAGAGTCGCCATCTTAGAATCTTGTGCTATTCATGATAATCAAACCCAAAGGATTAGTGAACTTGAAGATGCTATGGGAACATTGGGTTCAATCTTTTCATCTATAAAGTTTAGAGAGAAAGCTTATGTGGGAAAGGAGCAAAGGTTCATGTATATCTCTAAGGGGCCTAAACCAAAAAGCTATTATAGGCCTAAAATTGATAAAGCTCTTAAAACCACTATTGATAAGGGAGCATCTAAGATACCCAATGGGATCAATTGTGAAAATAATGTCGATGCATCACCTCTCGATAATACTTGATATACACTTTCTGCGCCTAGCTGAAAGGCGTTAAAGAAAAGCACTTATGGGAGACAACCCATGTTTTTACTACAGTATTTTGTTTTATATTTGAGTCTTGGAAGTTGTTTACTACTGTAGCAACCTCTCCTTATCTTAGTTTTGTGCTTTGTTGTGCCAAGTAAAGTCTTTGATAGTAAGGTACATACTAGATTTGGATTACTGCGCAAGTAATGCATTTCTTTGCCTGTCACGAATTTCGACCTGCCCCTCTCGTAGGTAGCTAGAAAAATATGCCAATTTACGTGCGTGATCCTCAGATATGTACGCAACTTTCATTTAATTTGGGCATTTTCATTTGAGCAAGTCTGGTGCCTCAATAAAATCCATCTTTACGGACTGTTCTGTTTTGACAGATTCTGCCTTTTATTTCGCATTGCCTCTTTTGCTATGTTGGATGAATTTATTTGATCCATTAATGTCCAGTAGCTTTATGCAATGTCCAGAAGTGTTAAGAATGATTATGTCACCTCTGAACATGTTAATTTTTATTATGCACTAACCCTCTAATGAGTTGTTTCGAGTTTGGGGTGGAGGAAGTTTTCAAGGATCAAGAGAGGAGAATGATGCAATATGATCAAGGAGAGTGAAAGCTCTAAGCTTGGGGATGCCCCGGTGGTTCACCCCTGCATATTCTAAGAAGACTCAAGCGTCTAAGCTTGGGGATGCCTTGGGCATCCCCTTCTTCATCGACAACATTATCAAGTTCCTCCCTTGAAACTATATTTTTATTCCATCACATCTTATGTGCTTTGCTTGGAGCGTCGGTTTGTTTTTGTTTTTTTGTTTTGTTTGAATAAAATGGATCCTAGCATTCATTGTGTGGGAGATAGACACGCTCCGCTGTTGCATATGGACAAATATGTCCTTAGGCTTTACTCATAGTATTCATGGCGAAGGTTGAATCTTCTTCGTTAAATTATTATATGGTTGGAATCGGGAAATGCTACATGTAGTAATTCTAAAATGTCTTGAATAATTTGATACTTGGCAATTGTTGTGCTCATGTTTAAGCTCTTGCATCATATACTTTGCACCCATTAATGAAGAAACACCTAGAGCTTGCTAAATTTGGTTTGCATGTTTGGTCTCTCTAAAGTCTAGATAATTTCTAGTATTGAGTTTTGAACAACAAGGAAGACGGTGTAGAGTCTTATAATGTTTACAATATGTCTTTTATGTGAGTTTTGCTGCACCGGTTCATCCTTGTGTTTGTTTCAAATAACCTTGCTAGCCTAAACCTTGTATCGAGAGGGAATACTTCTCATGCATCCAAAATCCTTGAGCCAACCACTATGCCATTTGTGTCCACCATATCTACCTACTACATGGTATTTCTTTACCATTCCAAAGTAAATTGCTTGAGTGCTACCTTTAAAATTGCTATCCTTCACCTTTACAATATATAGCTCATGGGACAAATAGCTTAAAAACTATTGTGGTATTGAATATGTACTTATGCACTTTATCTCTTATTAAGTTGCTTGTTGTGCGATAACCATGTTCCCGGGGACGCCATCAACTATTCTTTGTTGAATATCATGTGAGTTGCTATGCATGTCCGTCTTGTCTCGAAGTAAGAGAGATCTACCACTTTAATGGTTAGAGCATGCATATTGTTAGAGAAGAACATTGGGCCGCTAACTAAAGCCATGAATCATGGTGGAAGTTTCAGCTTTGGACACATATCCTCAATCTCATATGAGAACACTAATTGTTGCTACATGCTTATGCATTAAAGAGGAGTCCATTATCTCGTTGTCCATGTTGTCCCGGTATGGATGTCTAAGTTGAGAATAATCAAAAGCGAGAAATCCAAAATGCGAGCTTTCTCCTTAGACCTTTGTACAAGCGGCATGGAGGTACCCCTTTGTGACACTTGGTTAAAACATGTGTATTGCGATGATCCCGTAGTCCAAGCTAATTAGGACAAGGTGCGGGCACTATTAGTATACTATGCATGAGGCTTGCAACTTGTAAGATATAATTTACATGATACATATGCTTTATTACTACCGTTGACAAAATTGTTTCTTGTTTTTAAATTAAAAGCTCTAGCACAAATATAGCAATCGATGCTTTCCTCTGCGAAGGACCTTTCTTTTACTTTTATGTTGAGTCAGTTCACCTATTTCTCTCCACCTCAAGAAGCAAACACTTGTGTGAACTGTGCATCGATTCCTAGATACTTGCATATTGCACTTGTTATATTACTCTATGTTGACAATTATCCATGAGATATACATGTTACAAGTTGAAAGCAACCGCTGAAACTTAATCTTCCTTTGTGTTGCTTCAATACCTTTACTTTGATTTATTGCTTTATGAGTTAACTCTTATGCAAGACTTATTGATGCTTGTCTTGAAGTGCTATTCATGAAAAGTCTTTGCTTTATGATTCAGCTTGTTTACTCATGTCATTACCATTGTTTTGATCGCTGCATTCATTACATATGTTTACAATAGTATGATCAAGGTTATGATGGCATGTCACTCCGTAAATTATCTTTGTTATCGTTTTCCTGCTCGGGACGAGCAGAAACTAAGCTTGGGGATGCTGATACGTCTCCGACGTATCGATAATTTCTTATGTTCCATGCCACATTATTGATGATATCTACATGTTTTATACACATTATATGTCGTATTTATGCATTTTCCGGCACTAACCTATTAACGAGATGCCGAAGAGCCAGTTGCTGTTTTCTGCTGTTTTTGGTTTCAGAAATCCTACAAAGGAAATATTCTCGGAATTGGACAAAATCAACGCCCAGGGTCCTATTTTGCCACGAAGCTTCCAGAAGGTCGAAGACGTAACGAAGTGGGGCGACGAGGCGGCGACACGCCAGGGCGGCGCGGCCTGGGCCCTGGCCGCGCGGCCCTGTCGTGTGGGCCCCTCGCGTCGCCCCTTTACCCGCCCTTCCGCCTACTTAAGGTCTTCGTCGCGAAACCCCCAGTACCGAGAGCCACGATACGGAAAACCTTACTGAGACGCCGCCGCCGCCAATCCCATCTCGGGGGATTCTGAGATCACCTCCGCACCCCGCCGGAGAGGGGATTCATCTCCCGGAGGACTCTTCACCGCCATGGTCGCCTCCGGAGTGATGAGTGAGTAGTTCACCCCCGGACTATGGGTCCATAGCAGTAGCTAGATGGTTGTCTTCTCCTCATGTGCTTCATTGTCGGATCTTGTGAGCTGCCTAACATGATCAAGATCATCTATCTGTAATTCTATATGTTGTGTTTGTCGGGATCCGATGGATAGAGAATACTATGTTATGTTGATTATCAATCTATTACCTATGTGTTGTTTATGATCTTGCATGCTCTCCGTTATTAGTAGAGGCTCTGACCAAGTTTTTACTCTTAACTCCAAGAGGGAGTATTTATGCTCGATAGTGGGTTCATGTCTCCGTGAATCTGGGGGTGACGTAAACCTCTAAGGTTATGGATGTACTGTTGCCACTAGGGATAAAACATTGATGCTATGTCCGAGGATGTAGTTATTGATTACATTACGCACCATACTTAATGCAATTGTCTCGTTGTTTTGCAACTTAATACCGGAAGGGGTTCGGATGATAACCTCGAAGGTGGACTTTTTAGGCATAGATGCATGCCGGATAGCGGTCTATGTACTTTTTCGTAATGCCCAATTAAATCTCACAATATTCATCATATCATGTATGTGCATTGTTATGCCCTCTCTATTTGTCAATTGCCCGACCGTAATTTGTTCACCCAACATGCTATTTATCTTATGGGAGAGACACCTCTAGTGAACCGTGGACCCCGGTCCATTCTTTTACATCGAATACAATCTACCGCAATACTTGTTCTTTACTCGTTCTTGCAAACAATCATCATCCACACTATACATCTAATCCTTTGTTACAAGCAAGCCGATGAGATTGACAACCTCACCGTTTCGTTGGGGCAAAGTACTTTGGTTGTGTTGTGCAGGTTCCACGTTGGCGCCGGAATCTCCGGTGTTGCGCCGCACTACATCCCGCCGCCATCAACCTTCAACGTGCTTCTTGACTCCTACTGGTTCGATTAAACTTTGGTTTCTTACTGAGGGAAACTTGCCGCTG
Organism: Lolium rigidum; assembly: GCF_022539505.1. NCBI lineage: Eukaryota > Viridiplantae > Streptophyta > Magnoliopsida > Poales > Poaceae > Lolium > Lolium rigidum. The sequence goes on from NC_061514.1 coordinate 190,275,350, forward strand.
TGCGCATCACACCTTCCTCTTGGGGTTCCCAACGGACGTGTCAACTACACGCATCATGGCTCTCGGTACTGGGGGTTTCGCGACGAAGGCTTTAATTAGGCGGAAGGGCAACGCGGGGGGCCCACACGAGGGCCCCACACGCCAGGGCCGTGCGGCCAAGGGCCAGGCCGCGCCGCCCTGTTGTGTCGGCGCCTCGTGGCCCCACTTCCTTTCCCCCTCGGTCTTCTGGAAGCTTCGTGCAAAAATAGGACCCTGGGCGTTGATTTCGTCCAATTCCGAGAATATTTCCTTTGTAGGATTTCTGAAACCAAAAACAGCAGAAAACAAAGAATCGGCTCTTCGAGCATCTCGTTAATAGGTTAGTGCCGGAAAATGCATAAATACGACATATAATGTGTATAAAACATGTAGATATCATCAATAATGTGGCATGGAACATAAGAAATTATCGATACGTCGTAGACGTATCAGCATCCCTAAGCTTAGTTCTCGCTCGTCCCGAGCAGGTAAACGATAACAAAGATAATTTCTGGAGTGACATGCCATCATAACCTTGATCATACTATTGTAAACATATGTAATGAATGCAGCGATCCAAACAATGGTAATGACATGAGTAAACAACTCGAATCATAAAGCAAAGACTTTTCATGAATAGTACTTAAAGACAAGCATCAATAAGTCTTGCATAAGAGTTAACTCATAAAGCAATAAATCAAAGTAAAGGTATTGAAGCAACACAAAAGAAGATTAAGTTTCAGCGGTTGCTTTCAACTTATAAAATGTATATCTCATGGATAATTGTCAACATAGAGTAATATAACAAGTGCAATATGCAAGTATGTAGGAATCAATGCACAGTTCACACAAGTGTTTGCTTCTTGAGGTGGAGAGAAATAGGTGAACTGACTCAACATAAAAGTAAAAGAAAGGTCCTTCACAGAGGAAAGCATCGATTGCTATATTTGTGCTAGAGCTTTTATTTTGAAAACAAAAAACAATTTTGTCAACGGTAGTAATAAAGCATATGTATCATGTAAATTATATCTTACAAGTTGCAAGCCTCATGCATAGTATACTAATAGTGCCCGCACCTTGTCCTAAATAGCTTGGACTACCGGGATCATCGCAATACACATGTTTTAACCAAGTGTCACAAAGGGGTACCTCCATGCTGCCTGTACAAAGGTCTAAGGAGAAAGCTCGCATTTTGGATTTCTCGCTTTTGATTATTCTCAACTTAGACATCCATACCGGGACAACATGGACAACAGATAATGGACTCCTCTTTAATGCATAAGCATGTAGCAACAATTTGTGTTCTCATATGAGATTGAGGATATATGTCCAAAACTGAAACTTCCACCATGATTCATGGCTTTAGTTAGCGGCCCAATGTTCTTCTCTAACAATATGCATGCTCTAACCATTAAAGTGGTAGATCTCCCTTACTTCAGACAAGACGGACATTCATAGCAACTCACATGATATTCAACAAAGAGTAGTTGATGGCGTCCCCAGGAACATGATTATCGCACAACAAGCAACTTAATAAGAGATAAAGTGAATAAGTACATATTCAATACCACAATAGTTTTTAAGCTATTTGTCCCATGAGCTATATATTGCAAAGGTGAAGAATGGAAATTTTAAAGGTAGCACTCAAGCAATTTACTTTGGAATAGCGGAGAAATACCATGTAGTAGGTAGGTATGGTGGACACAATTGGCATAGTGGTTGGCTCAAGGATTTTGGATGCATGAGAAGTATTCCCTCTCGATACAAGGTTTTAGGCTAGCAAGGTTATTTGAAACAAACACAAGGATGAACCGGTGCAGCAAAACTCACATAAAAGACATATTGTAAACATTATAAGACTCTACACCGTCTTCCTTGTTGTTCAAACTCAATACTAGAAATTATCTAGACTTTAGAGAGACCAAATATGCAAACCAAATTTTAGCAAGCTCTTCGTATTTCTTCATTAATGGGTGCAAAGTATATGATGCAAGAGCTTAAACATGAGCACAACAATTGCCAAGTATCAAATTATTCAAGACATTTTAGAATTACTACATGTAGCATTTCCCGATTCCAACCATATAACAATTTAACGAAGAAGATTCAACCTTCGCCATGAATACTATGAGTAAAGCCTAAGGACATATTTGTCCATATGCAACAGATGGAGCGTGTCTCTCTCCCACACAATGAATGCTAGGATCCATTTTATTCAAACAAAAACAAACCAACGCTCCAAGCAAAGTACATAAGATGTGATGGAATAAAAATATAGTTTCAGGGGAGGAACCTGATAATGTTGTCGATGAAAAAGGGGATGTCTTGGGCATCCCCAAGCTTAGACGCTTGAGTATTCTTAAAATATGCAGGGGTGAACCACCGGGGCATCCCCAAGCTTAGAGCTTTCACTCTCCTTGATCATATTGCATCATTTCCCTCTCTTGATCCTTGAAAACTTTCTCCACACCAAACTCAAAACAACTCATTAGAGGGTTAGTGTACAATAAAAATTAACATATTCAGAGGTGACACAATCATTCTTAACACTTCTGGACATTGCATAAAGCTACTGGACATTAATGGAACAAAGAAATTCATCCACCATAGCAAAAGAGGCAATGCGAAATAAAAGGCAGAATCTGTCAAAACAGAACAGTCCGTAAAGATGGATTTTATTGAGCCACCAGACTTGCTCAAATGAAAATGCTCAAATTGAATGAAAGTTGCGTACATATCTGAGGATCACGCACGTAAATTTCCATATTTTTATGAGCTACCTACAGAGAGGCAGGTCGAAATTCGTGACAGCAAAGAAATCATTACTCGCGCAGTAATCCAAATCTAGTATGAACCTTACTATCAACGACTTTACTTGGCACAACAAAGCACAAAACTAAGATAAGGAGAGGTTGCTACAGTAATAAACAACTTCCAAGACTCAAATTCAAAACAAAAATACTGTAGTAAAAACATGGATTGTCTCCCATAAGCGCTTTTTTTAACGCCTTTCAGCTAGGCGCAGAAAGTGTGTATCAAGTATTATCAAGAGATGAAGCGTCGACATTACCTTGGGCTTTACCCTTACCTTTCTTGTTATTTTTCTTACTCTTTGGCTTAGGGAATATATGTCTACCCCTGGGTGTAGAGGTGAATTTTAGGGTGCCTTCTCCCATGTCTATGACTGCTCCCAATAGTTTCAGCAGGGACCTTCCGAGTGTGATTTGTCCTGTTCCTGCACATTCAATAACAAGATAATCAATGGATATTGTTCTCCCAAGAATGGTTGTATGCACACCCGCAGCTATTCCTTTAGGAATTATAACAGAGTTATCAATAAGAGTTATTCCTTCTCCCCTTCAACAAATCCCCAAAGTTTCAAAGATTCATGAATACTCTTAGGCATTAGGCAAAATTCAGACATAATATCACAATTAGCATGAAGAGTTTGGTCACCGATAGCAATTTTAATAGTAGGATCCCATAATGAAGGTTCAGAGTTCACTAAAACTTGATCAAGACGGTTACGAACATATCCATAATTTTCATTCAAGCGAGATGCACTTGTCTCAAGAGTGTTTAATCTATTATAAATGCTAATAAGGGCTGAATCAAAGTTATTAGCTGAATCATGTGATGCAACCAACTTCTTTATGGCATTAAAATCTTGATCCCCATTGCAATGAAGGAAATCTCCTCCCACTAGAGCATCCAAGGCATATCTATAGCGAATCATAAGACCAAAATAAAAATTACTAAGGAGCAAACTTAGAGTCATTTGAGGTTCAGCTTTACGATAAGAAGTAAAAATTCTGGACCAAGCATCTTTAAAACTCTCCTCATCCCCTTGTTTAAAAGTGAAGACTAATTCCTCAGGTGAAGAAGTAACAAGTGCAGAACTAGACATGGTAACAAAAGAAAAATGCAAGTAACTAATTTTTGTGTGTTTTGATATAATGCAGCAAACAAAGTATTAAATAAAATAAAGCAAGACAAAAAAAAAGTAGAGAGATTAGATTGTGGAGACTCCCCTTGCAGCGTGTCTTGATATCCCCGGCAACGGCGCCAGAAAAAATGCTTGATGGCGTGTACAACACACGTCCGTTGGGAACCCCAAGAGGAAGGTATGATGCGCACAGTAGCAAGTTTTCCCTCGTAAAGAAACCAAGGTTTATCGAACCAGGAGGAGCCAACAAGCACGTTGAAGGTTGCTGGCGGCGGGATGTAGTGCGGCGCATCACCACAGATTCCGTCGCCAACGTGGCACCTGCACAACACAACCAAAGTACTTTGCCCCAACGAAACGAGTGAGGTTGTCAATCTCACCGGCTTGCTGTAACAAAGGATTAGATGTATAGTGTGGATGATGATTGTTTGCAAAGAACAGTAAAGAACAATAGCAGCAGATTTGTATTTCAGATGTAAAGAATGGACCGGGGTCCACAGTTCACTAGAGGTGTCTCTCACATAAGATGAATAGCATGTTGGGTGAACAAATTACAGTCGGGCAATTGACAAATAGAGAGGGCATAACAATGCACATACATGATATGATGAATATTGTGAGATTTAATTGGGCATTACGACAAAGTACATAGACCGCTATCCAGACATGCATCTATGCCTAAAAAGTCCACCTTCGAGGTTATCATCCGAACCCCTTCCAAGTATTAAGTTGCAAAACAACGGACAATTGCATTAAGTATGGTGCGTAATGTAATCAATAACTACATCCTCGGACATAGCATCAATGTTTTATCCCTAGTGGCAACAACACATCCACAACCTTAGAACTTTCCGTCACTCGTCCCGCATTTAATGGAGGCATGAACCCACTATCGAGCATAAATACTCCCTCTTGGAGTTAAGAGTAAAAACTTGGCCGAGCCTCTACTAATAACGGAGAGCATGCAAGATCATAAACAACACATAGGTAATAGATTGATAATCAACATAACATAGTATTCTCTATCCATCGGATCCCGACAAACACAACATATAGAATTACGGATAGATGATCTTGATCATGTTAGGCAGCTCACAAGATCCGACAATGAAGCACATGAGGAGAAGACAACCATCTAGCTACTACTATGGACCCATAGTCCAGGGGTGAACTACTCACTCATCACTCCGGAGGCGACCATGGCGGTGAAGAGTCCTCCGGGAGATGATTCCCCTCTCCGGCAGGGTGCCGGAGGTGATCTCCGAATCCCCCGAGATGGGATTGGCGGCGGCGGCGTCTCGGTAAGGTTTTCCGTATCGTGGCTCTCGGCATCGGGGGTTTCGCGACGAAGGCTTTAAGTAGGCGGAAGGGCAACGTGGGGGGCCACACGAGGGCCCCACACGCCGGGGCCGCGCGGCCAAGGGCCGAGCCGCGCCGCCCTGTTGTGTCGGCGCCTCCCGGCCCCACTTCCTTTCCCCTCGGTCTTCCGGAAGCTTCGTGCAAAAATAGGACCCCGGGCGTTGATTTCGTCCAATTCCGAGAATATTTCCTTTGTAGGATTTCTGAAACCAAAAACAGCAGAAAACGAAGAATCGGCTCTTCGGCATCTCGTTAATAGGTTAGTGCTGGAAAATGCATAAATACGACATATAACGTGTATAAAACATGTAGATATCATCAATAATGTGGCATGGAACATAAGAAATTATCGATACGTCGGAGACGTATCAGCCAGCCAAGCCTGACGGCGCTGGGCGTCCCCATCCAGGGACTCGAAGGACGCGAGCAGAATCCGCTGGTCGCCGGCGCACTCGAAGCGCATGGGCACGGGGACGTCGTCGTCCGCGATGCCGTGGATGACGGCGTCGGCCGGAGGGGCCGCGATGGCCGCCCGCGCCTCCGCGAGCTCGGCCCTGGCGTCGGCGAGCTCGGCCATGGCGTTGGCGATCTCCGCCCTGGTCGCCGCGAGGCGCCCTTCCGCGCGCTCTGCGACCTCCGCCTCCGCCGCCGCCACCTCCAGGTCCAGCTGCTGCGCCTCAACGCCGGCGGCGGCTACCTCGTCGTCCTCCTCCTCCGGGTGGAGCTGGCGGCACATGTGAACAACGTGCTCCCAATTCATGTGGTCGGCCATGGATGGATGGTAGCTTGAGGTGTGCCCGTCGCCCCCGCCGGTGTCCACCATATATAGCCACGACGGGACGGGAAACGGCGTTGGCGCGCAGGACGTTTCCCGCGCGCGCGAAATGCCGGCGAAACTTGCCAATGTATTGGGCAAGCGCGGGAACGATCGTCGTCGCGCGGGAACAGTTAATCGCCGTCGGCAGTCCTCGGCGGGACGTAAAACATCATTAGCGACCTTGACGCTGTCCCTGGTAAAAAAATGCGTCGACGCCGCTGGAGGTACCCAAGACGCAAACGGTCACCCTGGACTACATCGCGCCCGCGGGTCGACGCAAACGGATATTTCGGACGTCCGAAATGCGTCGGTCCGCTGGAGATGCCCTCGCCAGATTGCCCCGGGCAAATGCAACGGATTCGTTGCATCCCGGCGCGACTGCACGTGGGCCGGTGGCCCGGTGCCCAGCATCCTAGGCTTTTACTTCATCCTGTTTTCTGATTTCTTCGAATTTCTACATGTCAAGCATGGCGCCAAACATTAACTTTTGCTACACAACAAGGACCAAAGAGGAGGATGGAAAATACTACAAGGTTCGTTAAAATGGAACACACTTTTGGATGCAGTACTCTCTACAAACTAACCCAAGCATAGTAACAACATCTCCAACGATCTTTTTCGCGCGGGAGAGGGCTTTGAAGAACCTAGAAACTGCATTAATCTTCTGTGGTGGTAGTTGATGACCCACAAGTATAGGGGGTGTATCGTAGTATCTTCGATAAGTAAGAATGTCGATCCCAACGAGGAGCAGAAGGTGTTGACAGGCAGTTTTGATGAAGGCTTCACTGTAAATGCTCACAGGCAAGTATTCAGGGGTTTTGATGTAACGGATGAATAAAGTACGAGTAAGTAAAATGCGAGAGAAATAATTGCAGCGAGTGGCCCAATCCTTTTTAGCACAAAGGACAAGCCGGTTTGTTTACTTATAATGACCAAACGTTCTCGAGGACACACGGGATTTTAGTCTAGTGCTTTCGCTACATACGAGCTGATTAATCTTCATTGTTTTGATAAGTGTTGTGTGGGTGAACCTATGCTAATGTACCGCCCTTCCTAGGACTAATACATACTTGTGATTATACCCCTTGCAAGCATCCGCAACTACAAGAAAGTAATTAAGATAAATCTAACCACAGACCTTAAACTGCGAGATCCTGCGATCCCTCCTGCATCGATATACCAACGGGGGTTTAGGTTTCGTCACTCCGGCAACCCCGCAATTGGCAAACGAGTACAAGATGCATTCCCCTAGGCCCATAAATGGTGAAGTGTCGTGTAGTCGACGTTCACACGACACCACTAGAAGAATAACACCACAACTTAAATATCATAACATTGAATATTACTCAACCATAGTTCACTACTAACAATTAGACTTCACCCATGTCCTCAAGAACTAAACGAACTACTCACGAGACATCATATGGAACATGATCAGAGGTGATATGATGATGAATAACAATCTGAACATAGACCTTGGTTCAATGGTTTCACTCAATAGCATAAACAACAAGTAGAAATCAGTATCGGGAGAGTTTCCCCTAACAAACAATCAAGATCAAACCCAAATTGCTACAGCGGTGACGATGTCCAGCGGTGGAGATGGCGGTGATGATGGTGGAGATGATGATGATGGTGATGGAGATGATGTCCAGCTCGATGGCGGTGACGATGGCGTCGATTTCCCCCTCCGGGAGGGAATTTCCCCGGCGGATTCCTGCCCGCCGGAGAGCTCTTTTCTCTCTGGTGTTCTCCGCCCCGCGAGGCGGGCTGTAACCCTTCGTGAGGATTCCTCTCGTGGCTTGCGTCTTCGGGACGAAGGGTTTCGCGAAGAAAAGGAGGCGAAAGAGGCCGAGGGGGCTCCACACCACATGGTGGCGCGGCCGGAGCCATGGGCCGCGCCACCCTATGGTGTGGGCCCACCCTGGGTCCAACCGGCTCCCCTTCCGGCTTCCTCCGTCATCCGGAAAAATAGGATTTTCCGTAAAACTTCCTTCCACAGTTGATCTTCCGACATATTGCATCCTGACGGTGCTTTTTCCAGCAGAATCCCGGCTCCGGTGCTCGATCTCCAAATAATCATGAAACATGCAAAATAGATGAAATAACATAAGTATTGTGTCCCAATATGAAATATATCAATGAATAACAGCAAATTATGATATAAAATAGTGATGCAAATTGGACGTATCAGTAGTCCAAATTACGCAACGACCTGAAAGGAGAAAAAAAATCAATAAGAAGATATTCGTTAAACCGATAAAAAGAACCAGGACCTTCTTCTCCATTGAAGATCAACTTGAGCCTCAAAATACGATCAGCAACAACACCGTCGAGGACTAGGGTGGTATGGGCGGGGAAACCCCGCGTCCAAGAAAATGAAGGGTCTCTTTATTGGGCACAACGGGCTAGTGGTTATATGTGAGATGGCACCAGCAGCTACCGCTACCACCGCTTGGAGCGGCCATGAAATTCGGTGGCAGGCTAGCCCAAGGCCAACGGAAGGCCACTGAGGATGTGCGCCAGAAGATTGCCGCAGTCTCCGTACCTTCCCGCTCGACAAATCTCCAAATAACGTTGAGAGCATGGGCCGATTCTTGGGGGGATGGGCTGAGAGGGGCAAAATTACACGATTTGGGCCAATTTGGGAGGGAAAATGGGCCAAATCCGAAAATTTTCTTCAGGAATTGTCATGGGCTAGGGGTGGGGGGGGGGGGCAGCGGCCCCCCATGACTTGGTTGTAGCTCCGCCAGTGTTTCCACCACCTCGGTGGCCTAAAAGGGGGAGCAAATCGACCGCACCGCTTCGATCTGGAGAACCCCAACCAAGCTTTTATCGAAGGGGATGTAGTAACAGCGTCACGTCCCGGATCTGACTCCGTCCATCAGAGCACCACGAGCAGCCATGCCGCAGCCACAAACCACCGAAAGCGGCTCACACGCCTCATCATCAATATCTTCATCGGCATCTCACCAGTCTCCACATGGCTTAAACCTAAGTCTAGATACAAGCTAACCCTTTTCCTACTGCTACAACTATAAAGAAAAACACTAGCCTCCCTCCATCATGTCCTATTGGTTAGGCCGCCGGAGAGGAGGATGTGATGATTCGGAAAGGACACGGCTCTCAAGGAATGAGGGGAGAGATAGAACGAGAAAAGGAAATGAGAGCCCATAACTCCATCTTTAATGCAAGGTGTTTACAAAACGGGGCTTATGAAAATAAATTGATTCTTATATAAGTACTACTACTTATTTCCATAGAACAATATGACGAGTACTAAATTAGGAACATTTCTTGTACAAACAAACATTGGTGATTAAGAATAAACCCAAAATATTATATAACCACATTGCTTTGTACAAGTTGTTAGTGTAACTATTTTACTTGGCATTTTTTTCTTTCAAAATACTAGTGGGATTGCTGACCGGATTGTCAAATTGTGACCATATCATGGCCCAGTTCTTTTCGGTTGTGGCTTCTGCGAAACAACTTAGGCTTTGCTGCGCCAAAGAAATTGCAGTAACGTTCTTTTAAGCTTATCTTGTCTTAGCTTATTTTATCATTCATAAGATAAAATAAAAAGTATGTGAGTGGTGTTTTGGAACATGGGAGTATATGCTCCCTCTATTTTGAAATGCATCTTACACATATTTTGAATTTAAAAAAAATTGAAACCAAAAATTCGCATGTAAATTTTCTCGTGCTACACGCTTACAAAGTTGTTTCATAAAAAATCGACTTATCATGTGACGTGTGTAAAAAAAACAAAACTCAGTGCTAAAAATAATGCTTTTCACAAGATAAGTTTTCTCTTTTTTATATAGACCACAAAAAATATTGGTTTTTCGTGAAACTTGACGAACGAACATATATTATGAAGATGTACATGTAAAAAAAATTGTTAAAATTTTTCGACATTTCGAAATATGATTTTATGGTAGAGGGTACATACGCACCCGAGAGCCGAATTGAATTTCCGGTATGTAATGCCACTAGAATGCGATAGTGATATAGAAATTATACTATGAACTTTCGTTATGTGTTCCCATCTATACGAGCAGAAAAATGATTTGTGGACAGCATAAAATACGGAATATTTAAAGAAAATATAGTGTCGTACTTGAAATGCATGTCAACTAGAAGCAAATTCGTCGAATTATTACACAAAATGAGAGAAAAACAATATGTTTACGACATAAACAACTTGGTAGAAAATGGTAGGTTCACGACATTACAAGTTGAGAGGATATAATAGTTTCAAGCTCATACAACTAATATGGTTCAAAGAAAACAACACAAAATATTTTTCTCTCTACTTATTTTTCATAAACATCTCCCGTGTCCTATTGATCCATCCAAGTATCGTACCAGGCTCGGCGTTCTCGAAACAAGAATAACGGAATGCATCATGATATTTCTTTTTTGATGAACATCTGTGGCATAGAAAAGCTCATCACTTCAGGCAAACCTCCAGCTTTAACCACCGTGGCCATCGCTACTTTTACTAGATGAACAGTCAGTATAGGTTGAAACGGCATATAATTTCTTTTCTCTTCCCTCTCCGCAAAAAAATCTAGCATACGCATGAATTTGGATTGGAGCCTTCATTGTGTGCATTTTCAAGAATTTCCTCATTGTATTGTCTCAGACATCAAATTATATTTATCTGGATTGGCTTGACTTATTAACAAATTTATTCTAGTACTAGTTATATTTGAAACAAAACAAGGTAAAACTCATTCCTATTATTATTTTAATAAAAGAACCACTCTCGTGCTAGTAGCGGCTGCTAATCGACCATGACAAATTCTTGCGAAATTGTGGCCATTTAGGTGTGTGCCTCAAATGAAGCAGTACAATGAACCCTAATTCATTTTCTTTTATGAAGTGTAGTATAAACGTAGATGCTCACGAATACTCGTGGAATTTTCAAGGTAGATTAGCAAAAGGAGAGAAAAATTGCATTGAGAAGATGCAACGAACGTCGCTCTCTTCTTTAATTATTTCACCTCCAACATGTTAAGTGCATGTACAAAATTAAGATAACATGTGCTAAATATTATTGGGTTGATTTCTGTGCGATAAGAGAGAAACAATTTATTTTTGCTAATTTAAAGTGCATTAAAAACATAAAAATACACGTTTTTATGAACAAATTTTAAGGCTAGATGTTCACTTATTTGAGAATGGAGGGAGTACGTACGTACATTTATTTTTTAAAACGCACGCACGTATATCGAAACCTTATGGACACCTCGCTAACGAACAACGGAAACGATAGCAAAGATATCGAAAGTGTGAAAACTAGATTTTAAACTCCGATGATCTATCTAGATGTCACGGAACAAGCTGGAGCCGATGAAGACGGGGCAAAGCTGAGGAACGATCGCGAGCGAGTCACACATACGTGTACGTGGACGGCGGGTGTATGCCCGAGGTACTCTAGCGGAAGTGTGCGGTACGCGTGGTCGCCGATACGGTGGCACGGCGCGTTCCGCGTGGGCAACGCGGACCGGCCGGCGGGGAGAGCGAACCGACCGTTTTCGGGGCTCGTCGCCGTCACGGAACACCTGCGGACGGTTTGCTGGTTCGACTCGACGCAACGTGGGTGTGTCGGCAGCAGGGTAGTCCCCACGTGGCGTGCGACGGAAAGCGAAAGCAGTAGGTGCCAGGGAGTAAATGACAAAAAACTACCACAATTGTGCCGGTCGTGACACGGAACATGCCCCAAAACTGGTAGTCATGTGACAAACGCTACCCATTTGGTAGTTCCGTGTCACGACCGGCACAATTGTGGTAGTTTTTTGTCATTTACTCAGGTGCCAGGGCGCGCGAGTTCCATCCTTGAGACCGGGAGCCGGCCCACGCGCCAGCGGTTTATCCGCTGCGGCTCGATTACCTTTACCTTTCCGGCACCGGGGAAAATGAAATAACCTGTCGTGACAAGACTGCCCCTCGCCTGTTCAGGCTATGCCCTCCGGTTCCGGCAGCGACTGCTCGATCGTGGCCACGCTTTGACCATCCCTCTCTCCTCTTCGTATTCTCACTCACAATTTGGCTTTTGCCAACAAACACCAGGACAACACAGTGTTTATACAGTCAACATCGCCGTCGTAAAAGACTCATTAACATGGAATTGAATAAGTACACAGCTTGGCTGAGTTATAGCCGCCAATTGTTCGCCACCATTTTATTTTTTGTGAAAAATGAAAAGCTAACTAGCTAAGTATTGACTGTCAATGTTCCCCGGTGGTCCGATCCAAGCAACTCGTTCGGACAAACATCATGCAGTGATGTGCAAGATGAGATAATATATAGTAGGAACTTTTTTTTTGCACCGTTTTCCAGTTTGAATTCCTAGATTATTATATCAAGACTGTTAACCAATTTCAAAGTTTTTTTTTCTTGTAACCGAACCGTAAAGCATGTTAAATCTCCACACTTGACACATCAACTCATGAATGAAAATTAATCTGAAAAAAAAAGAAACACTATACGGAAATTTGAAAGACAAGCAAATAAAGTACTTCCTCCATTCTATTTTTTTTTTGGTCTTGATTCTAGTTTAAATTTGAACTATAATCATGGAAAATTTTACTCGTGAAATTAATCTAGCCTTTCATGTAGAGTAGGATGACACAGAGGTCTATCCGCGGTAGATGCAGGCGAGAGCCAAGAGATAATGTGAAACTATCTAGAAAGATGTGTGAGATGCTTCCGCTAATTCCTACAACAATAATTTTTTAAAATGTAGTAAGGGAAACATGTGGGACAAAAAGCGATTATTGTTTTTTTTCTTAAGAAAGAAGGAAAATATTTTCTTACCCAATTGCACGCTCTTATGTACTTCCTCACCAAATGTAAACTATCATCTATCGAACAATGTACAGCCACCACACCCCGGAGGGCACAATTGCCAATCCAAAAAATATGGGGACATGTGCATCCTATTTGGAGCTTGGTATCTTTGGTGGGAGAGGAGGCAAAGTACATGTGGTGGAAATGTTCATTCTTCTCATCGAAGTGCTATGTCTATTGGAGTCCTTGCAATAAATTGTTAGAAAGCCAAATATTAAACCGTACAGAAAAAGATCGATTCCTCTAGTTGCACATCAGAAGGTTTTTTTAAGATGAGTATCAATGCGGCATATGATCTCAATCGAGGCAAGGGAGGGATGATAGCTATAGTTAGAGGCAACACTAAAAAGTTTGTTTCTACTAAGTGCAAGAATTAGGTTTTGTGCCATTATAGAGGGCCTTATGCCCTATAGGAATAGCTGAGTATAGCTTTTTTTTAGGGAAACATCGAAACTCTACTGCTAGTATATCACAATATTTTGGTTGTAACAAGTTTATCATCCAATCATACAACTTGCAGGTCATCTATACAATGTTGGCTGGTGGTTTTTTTGGACGTCTTCAGCAGCTATGACCGCCAAATTTTAACTTCTGATTTTGGGAAGATCACTTTTGAGCATTGCCATACGGACGCCAATGTAGTGGCATATGAGCTAGCCAGGTATATGTTTTTTTTTGTTCATTTAGATTATTTTTGGGATGATCATCCCTATTTTTTTAATTCTGAGATAAATAAAGTAATTTTATTTACTATATATCAATAAAGCTTGCCAAACGGCTTCCCTCGAAAAAATCAGAACGAAAGGATTCAAATTACTTGACTGCAAAAAATGACGGATGCCCAAAAAGAGAGAGAAAAAAACGGCCACAAAGTTTCACATCTCCCCTGTCTAGGGAGGGGCAATCCAGACATTTCGCTCCATGTCTCATTCCCTTCCTCTTCCCCTCTTCCCTTTCCTTCGCTGGACAGTCTCCACAACTCATAAACTCCCCACCACGCCAGCCACACCACAGCACACCACCGCAAAGCATCCAATGCTCGCCCGCCCATTCACTGCCCTAATAATGCCCTCCCTCCACCACTAAAACCCCCATCCTCCCTCTTAATCCTCCCGGACCTCTGCCCGGAGGAGCACCGGCGGCGGCGAGATGGACATCGCGTCGTTCGTGACGTCGCTCCTGACGTCCTTCCTCATCTTCGTGGTGCTGGTGCTGGTCTTCACCTGGCTGTCGCGCCGCCCCGGGAACGCGCCCGTCTACTACCCCAACGTCCTGCTGCGCGGGCTCGACCCCTGGGAGGGCCGGGGGCGGGGCACGCGCAGCCCCGTCGGCTGGATCCAGCAGGCCTTCAGGGCCTCCGAGGCCGACGTCGTCCACGCTGGCGGGGTCGACGCCGCCGTCTACCTCGTCTTCCTCTCCTCAGGTACGGCAAACGCAAACCGCGCTTCTTCACTTCAGTTGCTTAATTAATTACCCATGCTTTGCTTTGCTTGAGTTGGTGTCTGTGGTCTTATTTTCGTTTTAGCAAATTATTAGTATTATATTCGTGCGGAAAAAATAAAGCAATTCGCGCTGTTGTGGAGCACGATTTTTTCCGATGAATCTGCTGGTGTGATTTGGTTCAACCATGCTCTATTCTATTCTAAACGAAGATCTGTTCGGATTTGTTTTATAAGTTGTAGGAAACCAAGTTGCGTTTGCCGTTGTAGAAGATCTTTCAGTTTTATATACCATATAATACCACCACAAAGGCATGTGTAACCGCTACACAAACTGCCAGAACAGCATAAACAAGTGCTAACTGCTGCCATCGGTTTGCTTCACATTTATAGTTCTGTTGTAAAGCTGCCAAAAGATTTTCTCCAGAACGAGCAGGAACCATGCGTGAATTTTTGTTAAGAGGAAAGGTTCATATATCAGTTACAATCACCACCTGCGCTGAAGGCCAGGCTCAACCGAGACAAAACTATGTTGATTGCTGGAACTATGACATTTAGCATGTTAAATTGTTGAGCCTGTAGTGAAAAAGGCTGCTGAAAAGGCTAGGATGTGTTTTGGTTATCATACTGAGTTATCTGATTTTTCATCCTTCTCTTGTGTTGCAGTGTTGGCAATCCTAGTCTTCTCCGGAATTCTGTTGCTTCCAGTTCTGTTACCAGTTGCTGCAACCAGTCATGCCCTGGAGGCTTCTGCTGGCTCAAATGCCTCGGCGGCACATAACTTCACGGTTATTGAAAGGCTGGCACTGGGCAATGTTGAAGTAAGTAAAATCCTTCTGTCTAGTTTCACCCCGTTTTTGTTGTCACCAACAAATCTGGGTTGTTCCAGTTAAACAGAACTGTAGACTTTTCAGAGCATGTTCTCACTTGATTGGGCCCATTTAATCACCAGGTGGATGACCGGTTTGAAAAATAAAGCATATTGCACACGCCAAGCATATAATTTACCTGTGCTGGCAGTTTCTTGCTCCTTACTGGTCTACTAGCTATTAGATTCATCATTTCCCTAGTTAGGATCAATATTAAATCCTGGTTTTTTATCAGTATTCCGTGTATCTGCATTGCGTTTAGTTCACCGATTCTTCATGGAACCACCTATAATATTTCTCACAGTTAAATTTGTTGTGAAATGTATATGTGGATTGCCTAGCCCTTTCCATCAGTTCGGACTTTTGGTTCAAGTGGCTAGTGCATGAAGCTTAACATGGTATCAGAGCCCCAGGTCTCAAATCCTGGCTTTCACATGGTTTTCGCAATTAAGCATAAAAATTGCTGTTGTTCATGGTTTTCGCAATTAAGTCTAAAAATTGTTGTTATCCCCCTCTTTAGCCACCGCTGATGCCCTGTTTCGGTGTGCTCTTCTTCTTTCACGTGTTGACTTTCTCTTCTCCGGTCACACGCGAGTGGGGGTGTTGTGAAATGTATATGTGGATTGCCTAGCCCTTTCCATCAGTTCGGACTTTTGGTTCAAGTGGCTAGTGCATGAAGCTTAACAAAATTATTCATATCTAGAAATTCAATTTGTAAGAATGTGAAGCTTAATTGAAATGGTTACGTTTCCAACTACCACAACTGTTGTTTTTTCATTCATATGAAGAGGTAAAGATTACTATAGATGTGATTGCCAGACAGGAGGCATACTATCAGTCACACTGACAACCAAACTCACTGGTGTCTTGACATTTTCTCCAGGAGAAAAGTTTCAAGCTGTGGGCATTTATAGGGTCAGTCTACTGGCTCTCTTTTGTCACCTATTTCGTATTATGGAAATCCTACAAGCATGTTTCGAACCTGAGAGCAGCTGCAAGATCAACATCAGATGTTAAACCAGAGGAGTTCACCGTGTTGGTGAGAGATGTTCCTATACCACCTCCTGATCAAAGTATAAAGGACTCAGTGGACTCCTATTTCCGAGCACTTCATCCTGATACATTCTACAAAGCAATGGTTGTGACAGACATCAAGAAGGTCTGTTGTAATCCTGAAGTTCTTTTAGGGGAGTTGCTGCCCTTTGTTTGTTTTATTCGTGACACATGTCTAATTTCCTGCTGTCTATTGAAATTATTCATTGCAGGCAGATAAAATATTCCAAGAGATTGAAGGTCACAAACAGAAAATTGCTCATGCTGAAGCTGCCTATGCAGAGTCAAAGACAGCAAACAAACCTGAGGGCACCAAGCCTACTCATAAGACTGGATTCCTTGGCCTTATCGGTAAAAAGGTTGACACTATTGAGTATTGTAATGAGAAGATCAAGGAATTGTTGCCCAAGCTGGAGGAAGAACAAAAGAACACCCTTAGTGAGAAACAACAACGGGCTGCCATTGTCGTCTTCAACAGCAGAGCTGCTGCAGCCTCTGCATCTCAGACTCTCCATGCACAAATGTTTGACAAATGGACAGTTACTGAAGCTCCTGAACCACGTGAGATAATATGGTCCAATCTTCCAATGAAAATATATGACAGGAACACCAGGCGGAGTGTGATCTATTTCATTGTCTTCCTCACGGTGTTTTTCTACCTTATTCCTATTAGTGCTATCTCTGCTGTTACGACGCTGGAAAAATTGAGGCAGAAGCTGCCCTTTCTGAAGGTTGTTGTGGACCAACCGATAGTTAAAACAGTCTTACAAGCTTACCTGCCACAGCTTGCACTTATTGTTTTTCTTGCTTTGCTGCCTGCTCTTCTTCTGTTTGTCTCGAAGTCTGAGGGGATCCCTTCACAGAGCCACGTAGTCAGGGCAGCATCAGGAAAATATTTCTACTTCGTCGTCTTCAATGTCTTCCTTGGCATTACAATTAGCTCCACGTTGTTCAGCGCCTTGAAAACCATTATCGATAACCCTAAAGGGATAATTGATATGCTAGGCAGCAGCCTTCCTGGAAGTGCAACTTTCTTCCTCACCTTCGTTGCACTGAAGTAATGCCTTTTGTTTCTCATTTGTTCAAATCTACATATCCCTCAATCTCAATAAAACTATAGAATTTAACTGTTTGATTGCTGTTTTTGACAGATTCTTTGTTGGTTATGGGCTCGAGCTCTCTCGCTTGGTACCCCTCATCATTTTCCACCTGAAAAAGAAGTACCTATGCAAGACTGAGGATGAGGTGAGAGCAGCATGGACTCCAGGAGACTTGGGGTATAACACCAGGGTTCCAAGTGACATGCTGATTGTGACAATTGTGCTGTGCTACTCCGTCATTGCACCTTTGATTATTCCATTTGGTGTTGCTTACTTTGCTCTTGGATGGCTTATAGCGAAAAACCAGGTATGCAAGATTTTATGTACTTCAATGTAAGTTGAGCATAGTGGGACTAACCTAGAGATGGCTTTGTGGCATACTATTCCAGTACTATATATAGTTGAAGAATAGAGATGTCTGATTGTTTCGGTAATGGAGTTGTCTCTAAATGCAGGTTTTGAGAGTTTATGTTCCTAGTTACGAGAGCAATGGGCGAATGTGGCCACACATGCACACGAGGATCATTGCGGCTCTGATGATTTACCAGGCTACCATGATTGGTGTCATCAGCCTGAAACAGTTTGTGTATTCCTCTGTCCTTATCCCGCTGATTCCAATAAGCTTAATCTTCGCCTACACTTGCCATACACGCTTCTATCCCGCGTTTGCCAAAACCCCTCTTGAGGTGGCAAGGCAGGAGCTCAAAGAGACGCCGAACATGGGTGCCATCTATGCTGCGTACATCCCTCCTTGCCTGAAGCCAGAGAAGCTTGAAGATGTGGAAGTCTTTGAAGACGCTCAGTCGCGAACCACCTCTAGAGCCCCGTCCTTCTAGTGTAAGTAGTTGCATCAATGAAAATGCATGACCATTTTGACCCTTATTGCAAACATAGTGATGACCTGAGCATTGCCATCAAACTTCTGCAGGATTTGTGATGAATGTCCTGGTGCGCTGGATGGTCTTTCCACGTCGAACCCCCTCGAAGCCGCTGTTTCCAAGGATAGGAAACTGATGTCATGTGCTGTGTACATACACACGCCGTTGCCCGATGAGCAGTTGTGTGAAAGATTTCTTCATATATTTTAGGTAGTTGCCGTTGATACTCCTGGGTGTTTACGTTTGTTTTGGTGTTGTCGCGTGTGGACAGTAGACTATCTGACGTGCGGTTGTGCAAAAATATCAGAATTCAGATTGCTTGATGCCTCTTAACTCTGTTGACAGTTTTCTGGTAGTGATATTATTTGTTGCTGAAATGTCCATGTCTTGGTCGAGAAAAAAAAATGTCTATGCCTCCTGAAGAACTGATGGAGTTGTATTCTGGCATGATTCTCCTGCTCTTTACTTGGCTTGATTGAGTGGTTTGTATCAATGCCCTGTGCTGAAATACATATTGTACGGTGTGTCCAATTCGGACGGAACATTTTAACCCTCTATTCATTTAGAATAACCATATATATTATGAAGTCTATTCACGATCATGTTACAATTGTTGATAAATTTTATTGATTGATGCTAACAGGCTGGAAGCACAGCAGATGCCCACCAGCAAGCGACAACACGCAGCCATATTGGGCCTCAGCCTTCTTTTTTTTTGCATGGGCGAGAAGAGAAATAGGCCGTTTGTTTGGAGTGCTCTGTGTTGTTGAACGAACCGGATATTAAAGCAGTGTCGGGACATATGCCCTGGAACAACGCTTGAATTGTCCGTTTCTACCTGCCTCGTTGTTGCCTCCTTTTATCTTCACTGATGCAAATTTTGGTCCCGCGATGTAAAAGTAGAGAACGTGTAAATAAGTGTGTTCTCACGAGCCTCTTTAATGTCATTTCCTAATCCACTCCAAGTACTCCTCTGTCTCTCCAGAAGAGCTTCTCGACGCCGGCCACAGACACAACTACGGCACGGAGGAGCTCCGCCACGGCCACAGCAAGGACCAACGCCACCATGGACACGATCTCGTCCATGACCATGGACGAGCTACACGTTGTCTCGACACGACCTCCGCCACGGCCTCAACAGGGATGAGCGCCGCCGTCTCCGCCACGGTCTCGACAGGGACGTGCTCCGTGGTAGCCACGCTCTCCCTGCACCTGAAAGGATCGTATGCCGCACGTAGAGGGGGGCGGGGGTGAATAGGTGCTAACCAATTTTTAGTTCTTTTTCAATTTAGGCTTGACACAAAGGTAAATTCTCTAGATATGCAACTAAGTGAATTTACCTATATGACAAGATAAGCAACTAAGTAAGATATAGCTACGCAATATAAGAGATAGAATAGGATAGAGGTAACCGAGAGTGGAGCACGCGATGACACGGAGATGATTCCGTAGTTCCCTTCCTTTGCAAGAAGGTACGTCTACGTTTGGAGGAGTGTGGTTGCTACGAAAGCCAAACCAACGAGCCACGAAGGCTTCACTCAGATCTCCGGTGAGCAACGCCACAAAGGCCTAGCCCACTTCCACTAAGGGATTTCCTCGAGGCGGAAACCGGGCCTTTACAAGGTTCTTGGGGCACACATCCACAACTGAATTGGAGGCTCCCAAATCTGTAACAATACAACAATCAACAACAACACATCAACATAAATCAACTAGGGAACCAAATAGGAACACTAGCATGAGATCCCTCAAACAAATGAGGGGAAATGAAAAACGCTCGGTGAGGATGTAGATCGGTGTCTTCTCCTTCGAATCTCCAAAGATCAAGAGCTTTGGTTGGGGGAGGAAGGAGATCTTGCAAATCTTGTGTTCTTGAGGTGGCTCTAATGGAGGTAAAGCTTGGCAGATTTCTTGTGCAATGATTGAGCAAAGGAGGAAGGAAGAAGAAGAGGGGTATAAATATCCCTCCCCAAAATCCAGCCGTTGGGGCTTCGGAGCCGGATATTCCGGCCTAAGTAAGGGCCGGATAATCCGCCCGGATAATCCGGCCTCAGGTACAAAACCGGCCAAATATCCGGCCACTATCCTGACTTGCTTTTCTTCAGGTCCTTAGCCATTTTCGAGGGGGCCGGATATTTCGGAAATGTCCGGCCCAGATAATCCGGCCTTGGGACAAAACCGGGAGAATGTCCGGCCAAATATCCGGCTACTATCCTGACTTGCTTTTCTTCAGGTCCTTAGCCATTTTCGAGGGGCCCGGATATTTCGGAAATGTCCGGCCCGGATAATCCGGCCTTGGGACAAAACCGGGACAATATCCGGGCAAATGTCCGGCCCCTATCCGGAGCATACTCGAGCCACAAATCCTCAAGTCCTTAGCCGAGAACCGGGGGCCGGATATTTTGGAAATATCCGGCCCGGATTATCCGGCCTGATGATCTTTTTTTGCTTCTTTTGACAGAACTGACCACATCCAACACACACAAAAATGTATCTATATAATCCCTGTACCACTTAAACAAACATTAGTGTATCACATACATTGACATCAAACACACAAAACATAATATGAGAGATGTTCTTTCAATCTCCCCCTTTTTGGTGTTTGATGACAATATACGGATTTCCAATAGAAACACTATAGAGACGAGCATGATGGCAAAACATAGAGGCACTCCCCCTACATGTGTGCATATAAGTAATTTGCATTTGAATACAAATACACAACACATAGGAGCGAGGTGCCTCAACACAAGAGGTATCCAACATGAGCTCTAACAAGAGACATAGACATATATGAAGTTGAGATAGGATGCTAGAAATCATACCCATGTGTAGATATATAATACGGAGATATAGCATCACACATAATATAATAGCCTTGATCTCAACATATAGAAATCAGAAAACCATAACAATGTCTCACACCACATAGCACATAGTTTTAAACGGAACACAAGCAAACCAAATAGTTCAAATAAGAGGGAACACAAGCAATAAAAGAGTGATAAACGCATATGCTTGTGCCCAAACCATGCAAATCCCCGAGAGAGTTCCTAATAGAACACTTCTCCCCCTTTGGCATCAAGACACCAAAAAGGGGAAAAGCGCGATGCTACTCGCCCCATGGAGATCACTCGGAGGCATCTTCATCATCGGACTGGTATGCCGCTTCTTCTTCTTCTTCTTCTTCTTCTTCTTCTTCATCAGTGTCAGGGGCATCCGGAGAGCGGCGAGTGAGGTTGGACCTTTGAATGCAATCATCAAGATCACTCCACGGAACCTGTGCAGAATGCCACCCACTATAACCTCGGGTGAACTGGGAGGCCGAGGCGGGGGTCCTTGCTCACCACCGAGCTTGTGCGGAATAACTCGCCTCGAGTATGCTTAATCTCGAACGCTCTCGGCTGGCCGCATAGTTCTCCTTATGGATCTCAATGTTCATGCAAAGGATGTGACGCCGAAACCAACTAAGCTCGCTTCACTTGTTTCTTCATAGCCGGGAGGTCAGGATGGCGAGCAGGAGCAAAACCACTAGAACGAGCATCATCCATGAAGGAGTCAGGTGCAGGTACAGCAGAAGAGACTGGCTTAAGCTTGTAAGCCTTCTTGACAGTGTGCTTCATCAATGGGTACCCGCTCAAGTCTTCACCTTCCAAGGCCACAGAGTTGTTGATGAGGAGCTGGATATATGGTGCATAAGGTATGGTGGTCCGGGAGACCATGGCATCATGAATCTCATTGAAGATGAAGTCCATGACATCAATAGTGTAGTTACGTTCCTCATTAACATCACGAGCACACCTAAAGCCGAGGTGCATAAGATCCACAAGTGTTCCCCGGAGTGCATCATTGTTACCACCACTTGGAGAGATGGTGGCCCGAAAGAACTCGAGTAATCGACCATAGATGGGAAGCAGCCCCTTGGAAGAACCAACTTTTCCAGTCGAAGTATAGAGATCAAACTAAGACACTCTTATCTGCCCTCGGTGGTCCATGGAGACGACGACCTCCTCCTGCAGGAACTCCAAGAATACCAGCAAAACGGCGCAAGGTGGCCCTACAGTGAGTGGAGCCAATCATCCATTCCATAGTGCGGTCCTCATCTTTCTGGATGGCCAAAGTGGCAAAGAATTGCTTCAGCAACTCTGGACTATAGTCACATTGAATCTTCATGATATCCTTCAAGCCCATCCCGCGCCTACCCAGATTGCATCTTCAAAGTGATTGTTGACGCCGTAAGGTCCACATCGATAGCTTGCATGGTTCTCGGATTCTTCATGGGCTCATAAATGTCCTTGTAGATGAACTCCTGCTCCATGCACCCGCATTTTCTCGCCCTCTGTCTCTTCATCCCTTGGGAGGTCTTCATACCAGTTCTTCATGCGGATAGCGGAATAAGAGACAGGGGTCCATGGTCTTGTAGTTTTCCCTTGAAGCCTTGTTCTTGTGCCTAGATGCTGAGGACTTGCGAGGAGCGTTGGGCGCGAACTCATCACTTGACCGATCAGCCCTTGGGCGTCTCCGAGCACCCCGAGAAACACGACCTGTGAATAGCAAAGATGCATAGCAAAGAGAAGATAATGCTCATAAGTCATGTATGATACAGTAATGTACTCTAGAAACATACTATAAGTCGGTACAAATCTAGACACGATAGATTGAAACAGAACTGCAGTGGCGATGAAGCTCCAGGCCGGATAATCCGGTGTCCCCTGGGGGCGGATAATCCGGCCAGGCCAGATAATCCGGTCTTTGCGGGGGCCGGATAATCCGGCCCTGCGAATCTTGCAGTTCTTCCAATCAAAAACTTGTCTATGACCAGATCGTCCTCATAGCATGCAAGAGGAGTATACTACACACGATTTGGAACAACTAGACACCATCTTCACCAAGAAAATAGCACATACAAATCACAACACCTAGGGTTAGGGATTGTGAGTCATACCCGCATCCATTGCGAAATCCGCTTGGAGGAGAAGGTAGCTAGGGAGGAGAGGCACCCGATCCACCCAAAAACTCCGAGAGGGAGCGGACGGGGCGTCTCCGGCGAGGGAGGAGGAGCTCCGGCGGCTTGAGGAGGGAGAAGGGGGCGCGTGGGGGAACCGATTGATGAGGCAACCGTTCTCCCCGCGGCCTCCCTTAGTCCTCCCGTAAATCGCTCAGGCCGGATAATCCGGCCCAAAGTGAGGGCGGATAATCCGGCCGGGCCGGATATTCCGGGGTGCCGTGGGGCCGGATTATCCGGTTTTCGGAAAATTCCGAACACCGGAAATCCTGCCCATCTTTAGTTGGTTATTTGCGAACCCATATGTGGTGCAATAAAATATCACGTCACATATAAGATGCATATTTACCAATAAGATGGGGCAACCTAGATCATCCGACCGAGAAACCTCAAACTCCAAGTTTTTACCAAACATGACAAATGAGCAAGATGGAAGTGGCTTATAGGAGAGTGTAGGCTTGGGTTTAGAGGGTACAAACTGTTAATGGTACATGATCACTCAAGTTTGCAAGATATGAGCAAATAAGGCCAAACTAGAGTGATTTCCCATAAGAACATGAAGTTGTCAAATAAAAAACGGTAAGATCCAAATAACTCCAACTCTTCACAAAGAAGAGTGTGGTGGCCTAGGCCACCATATATGAGTGTTGTGGCATGGCACCGCGAAGATATATCTTGGGTCCAAGCCACTACTCATCATTGAAGCTCACATATCAACATATGATATAAAGTGAATGATTTCTTAATGTTGGCATTATGGGGGAGGGATAGCTCAATAATTTAAACCGCACTCCCCCTATTTCCATGCCCACATCTAAACCAAATAAAGTTTTGAGACAAAGGTGTGTTTGCAAGATGGTCAAGCTATACTCCTTGAATCAATGATATTTAGCTCATTCCTCAAATAAGAGAACCTTGCTTCATCAAGAGGCTTCGTGAATATATTGGCATGTTGATCTTTGGTAGGAACATAGATAAGCTCAATATCACCACGGGCAACATGATCCCTAATGAAATGATTCCGGATCTCAATATGCTTCGTTCTTGAATGTTGCACCGGATTATAGGCAATCTTGATGGCACTTTCATTGTCACATAATAGAGGCACTTTGTCACAAATGACACTCGTATTCCTTTAAATTTTGCCTCATCCATAACAATTGAGTGCATCCACTTGCGGCGGCAACATATTCGGCTTCGGCGGTGGAGAGAGATATACAATTTTGCTTCTTAGAAGACCAACACACCAAGGACCTACCAAGGAATTGGAAAGCCCCGGAAGTTGATTTCCTATCATCCTTGTCACCCGCCCAATCCGCATTGGTATATCCATCGAGAATAAAACTTGAGCCTTTGAGGTACCAAATACCATATCTTGGGGTATCAACCAAGTATCGAAAGATTCTTTTGAGAGCCATCATGTGGCTATCCTTAGGAGAAGCTTGATACCTTGCACACACACCAACACTCAACACTATGTCCGGTCTAGATGCACAAAGGTAAAGCAAGGATCCAATCATGGAGCGATATACCTTTTGATCCACCTCTTTACCATTGGGATCTAGTGCAAGATGACATTTGGTAACCATAGGAGTGGCCACACCCTTCAACTCGGTCATCTTGAACCTCTTGAGCATGTCTTGGAGATATTTTGCTTGGTTGATGAAGGTTCCTTCCCTCAATTGCTTGATCTCAAAACCAAGGAAGAACTTCATCTCTCCCATCATAGACATCTCAAACCTATCGGTCATAAGCTTTGAGAATTCATCATTGAAAGCTTTGTTAGTAGAGCCAAAGATAATATCATCAACATATAATTGGCAAACGAAAAGCTCCCCATTGACCCTCTTAGTAAAAAGAGTGGGATCGATTAGCCCAACATCAAACCCACGGTCTACCGATAATTCTTTAAGGTGCTCATACCAAGCTCTAGGAGCTTGTTTGAGACCATAAAGATCTTTATCAAGCTTGTAGACATGGTTAGGAAAGTTGAGATCCTCGAACCCCGGGGGTTGCTTAACATAAACCTCTTCATGCAAAGGACCATTAAGAAAAGCACTTTTCACATCCATTTGTTGTAACTTAAAGTTATGATGCGATGCATAAGCAAGAAGGATACGGATGGACTCAAGGCGAGCCACGGGAGCATAGGTTTCTCCAAAGTCAATTCCCTCAACTTGAGAGAACCCTTGAGCCACCAATCTTGCCTTGTTCCTCACAACGTTTCCAAACTCATCTTGCTTGTTCTTGAATATCCATTTAGTGCATATAACATTGCGGCACCCCTTTGGCTTCTCTACTAAGGTCCATACTTTGTTGCGCTTGAAGTTGTTGAGTTCTTCGTGCATAGCTTCCAACCAATCCGAATCTTCAAGGGCTTCAAATACTTTCTTGGGTTCCACTAAGGAGATATAAGCATGATGATTGCTAAAGTTAGCCAATTGCCTTCTTGTGGAAACTTTTGCCCTTAAATCACCAAGGACCTTGTCATGAGTGTGTTCACGAATTTCAAGATTCCTTTCTCTTCTTGCTAAACGACGGGCCTCGATCTCCTCCTTGGTTCTTCTTGGCCTTGGAGGTGTCACTTGATCAACTTGATCATTTGTGTCCCCGTCTTGACCTTCAACTTGAGCTTCCTAAATTTCTTGAGGTTGATCATCCTCATGTTCTTGATCTTGAACAATATTCGGAGAAGGGCAAGAGTTGATTGGATCCTCATTGGAGCCATCATGAATGCTTGGTTGATCTTGTCCTTGATCTTGCACACAAGAGGGAGGGTCTTGTTCTTGTTCTTGGGTTGGTGCATCATTTGCTTCACTAGGTAGGGTTTGTTGATGTTGAGAAGATGAGGGCTCCACCGTGGTAGAGCATAGTTCTTCCCGAGACGCCACACCGTGTCCCTCAATGGGGCGGAAAAATCCCACACCCATTCTTACTATGGCATCTTGAGGTAATTCATCACCTGCACAAACATCAACTTGTCCCACTTGGGAGCCATCATTTTCTTCGAACTTCACACTACAAGATTCAATTATAATCTTGGAAGATATATCAAAGATTCTATAAGTGTGAGATTCGACACCGTAACCAACAAATATACCCTCCAAAGCTTTAGGAGAAAATTTAGATAAACGAACTCCTTTGATTTTGTAGAAACACTTACACCCGAACACCTTGAAGTATGAGATATTAGGCTTGTTCCCGGTGAGTATTTCATATTGAGTCTTGTTCAAGCCCTTGCGGAGATAGAGCCGGTTAGAAGAGTGACAAGCGGTGGAGATGGCTTCGGCCCAAAAGTTATAGCGGGATTTATACTCCGCCATCATAGATCTTGCTATATCCATAAGAGTCCGGTTCTTCCTCTCTGCAACACCATTTTGTTGAGGGGTGTAAGCAGCGGAATATTGATGACGAATCCCCTCATCACTAAGAAAATCATTGAGTGTATAGTTCTTGAACTCGGAGCCGTTGTCACTTCTTATTGCCATAATGAGGAGGTTGTGTTGGCGTTGCACCTCGGTGGCAAAGTCAATGAATATTTGTTGAGTCTCATCTTTCGTCTTGAGAAAGTAGACCCAAGTGTATCTTGAGTAGTCATCAACAATCACCAAGCAATGTTTCTTCGCACCAAGACTTGCATGAGTGACGGGACCAAAGAGATCCACATGAAGGAGCTCCAAGATCCTCTTGGAAGAGATGATAGTCTTGCTTGGATGCGGAGAGTCATGCATTTTGCCTTCAACACAAGCCCTACAAACACGATCTTTGGCAAAAGACACATTTTCCATTAGTCCCTGTTGACTGCCAAAACCCACCGGCGGGCAGCGGCCTTGTCAACACTGTAGAGCCGGGGGGAGCCTAGAGCTGCGGCTGGCTGAGACCCCTCCGAGCGACGGCCCGCAATGCTCTTCTGGTCACACGCGGCGTTGCGAAGTGCAAGGGCGTGCCACCTGACCTATACCCGGTCGGGAAGGTGATGAGATTGCCTCGCTTAGTTTCTCCGCAGGGCATACATGTAAACGTTAAATACGAGCCTCGATCGGCTCTCGGGTTATCCCGTGAATCGGCTCAAAGAGCCGATCCACCCATGATCCGTACGGGGTGTACGAATACTTGGTGGTCCTGCTTGATCAAGATGAAGCTAATGAGATCTACGACGATTTAGGGTTTTCACCACATAATCGGATCATCCTACTCCAGAGTTGGGCCGGATGGCCACGCACGGTGCTCGTAAGCCGATCCTAAACAAGGCCGGAAAACCAACATGAAGTTGATCCTAGGAACATCCCGTTTAGGACTTGCGAACGCCACCCTACGTGCCACAGGATCCTCCCCCCTTTGTAAGGCCAAACTATTGCGAGATATTAAACTAATCCTTGTAGAACAAGGAGCAATCGTAACGGATCAGATCTACTAAATAATGATCAAGCGGGGTGCCGCCCCCACACCCGAGATAGGCGTGAGGACGGCTAGATATGCAAGGGTTGCACTACGTAAGCATGCTTAAACGAAGAACAATGCTAACCCTAACACATCTAATGATAACTACGTTGCTCGCCATCAAAAGCGCTTCGAGTACGAGCAACGCATGAACAACGTGGGGCTTGTGCTGCCTAGATCGCAAGATGCGATCTAGGCAGCATGTCGCTTACCTGATAGAAACCCTCGAGACGAAGGAGTTGGCGATGCGCCGAGATTGGTTTGTTTTTGGGGTTGAACGTGAGTTGTTGTTTATTCCATAAACCCTAGGTACATATTTATAGTCCAGAGGACTTTCTAATGTGGGCATGCACTAAACCGTGCACGACTAAGATTCTATCTCTAAACTAAAACAGATCTAATATGTTACAGATTCACGGGCAATTAAACCCAACGAGCCGATTCATAGAATTCTCCACATATATTTCCTTAAGCCCATCTTGATCGCGGCCCACCTTCGACTCGGTTAAATCTTGGTGATAACACATGCCCCCTGGTTTTGGAAATGGAATTTCCAAAATCATTATGCTCTCGTTGGGTCATGTCGTGGCAGAACCGTCGCAGTATCCGTTATCATGATGACTTGCCTTCTCAACTTCTCCGCGTGATTTGGCAGTCTTTTCTCTTTCTTTCAAACACCACTTCCTCGGAAGCTGCTGTGGCATTGAATTTTCACCATCCCCCTTATTTAACCGCTACGAACAGTTCTCGCCTTGCAACCTCACATTAGCAGCCCAAAAACCCTCCTGCACCATCATGTCTTCTTCCTCCTCAGCCCCATCGGACTCCTCCGGCCAGGTCCTCCATGTCCCGCGAACCGACGCCGGAGCACAACCCAGCGGCAGCCCATGCGGCCAATACCCGCCGCGCCATTGCGGCCGGGAGGAGTCGGATCATGACTTCTCCATCCGGTCCGAGGACGACCAGTCCTCGACGGACGGGAGAGCGACCTCCGTTTCCTCGCCGACGGGGAATCGGAGGAGGAGAGCGATGACGATCGCTTCTCCTGGGACGACTTCACCTCCTCCGAGGGGGTGATGGATGAAGAAGAGGAGGAGGAGGACGACGACGATGACGACTCCCTCGAAGGCTACCCACCAGCGAAGCGCCTTCGCATGTGGTGGGACGACGACAGACGGCGACGACGAGGATGGGGATGAGGCCCCCATGGAGGGCTACGGGAGTAGCGACGAAGAGCCCATCGGCAGCGGTGCCGATGAGAGCTCGGAGGATGATGATGAGGACAATGACGGCCCGTAGATAGGACCTCTCGTCATAGGGTCGGTAGTGGTAGATGGGGCAAGGTATCCCTCGTATTTCCTTTTGAGAGCAATTCGGTTCTTTATGTAAGAAATCCCGCTTATCAATGAAGAATTGTTCCCCACTTTGATTTTGCCGATTTCTTCCGAGTTTGATTGAGCCGATTTGCCTCTTTGCCAATGTGTGACGAGCCGATAACAACGCATCGGACTTTTAACGAGCAATCTACCAGGCCTGTTGCCCCCGAGTCTCGGCCAACGCAAAACGGAGACGAGGATACGCGCATGAATTGTATAGACTCGGGCCTGATCGTGTGTGGGGAAATTCCTTATGTAGCGTCGGCCGATTTGAACACAAATCGGCCTCTCCGAGCGGAAAGCCTTCAAGGTGAGCTGCCCCCGAGTTTCTTCGGTCCTCGCCGGCCGGACAGGCTCCCCGACATTGATCCGATCATTGATCCGATCCACGCGCCCATGCTGCTCCTGACATTGTTCTTGAAGAAATCTCCCTTGAGTCGATGGCCCTGCATCGGCTTTCATGTCCTTAAGTCGATGCCTGCTGCATCGGCTGTGTTCGAAAATTTTCGAATTTTCACTTAATCGATGAGCCGGTGGGTTTGCAGCCAGATCGGGCCGTGCCTTTCTTAGCGTATGCAGGTACAACCTTTCGGCTTCCTCCAGGCCGCGCAATCGCTGAACCCTGCGCTTCTGGGAACGGCTGAGTCCGTCAGGGCACCACCTTGGCCGGTGGTACTGTCTTCTTCCACTTCTCCCTCGTCTTCCGAATCTTCAAGATCTGCCCAACGAGGTGACTCGAGCACGTTTGCTTTGTGGTGGGAGAGGCCCTAAGCGCTCGAACACGGACACGTTGGCTGCCTCCTTCTTTTTCTTATTGCATTTCGGGCAATTGCCGATTGTGGGCAATCGGCTCATTCCTGAATCCCAGCGAGTGTCCGAAGAAGGGGCGGTCCCAATGCTCGGCGTTGTCGTCTTGCTCCCTTGATGCTTCCGTGGCATAGCGCTCATGCTCCTCCTCATCGTGATCCTCGCCGACGATATCTTCGGCTTCTCTAGCCAAACGATCTTCTCTATCACCGTAATAGGGTCGCCGGCGTTGACCATACCGATTCACATATTTGTTGAGGAGGTGATCGAGAGAGGGGTCGCTGATATCTTATATTCTTCACCTCTCCCTCCGTGACGTAGCGCTTGCCATCATGACGGAGCCGATCGCATGGGGCGGCCTCATCCTGTATCCTTGCTGTGAGAGCAGCTGCCCCTCATCTCTATCTTTGCCGAGTGGTTTCCGGGCCCTACCATGTTGATGCTGAACGAGGGGCACTGGCTGGCAACCTTCGGGGTAGGTGATTCCTACCATGTTAACGGCGGGGAAGGGTTGGGTGTCGACCTTCATGGCGTACTTGGTTGAAAATTAGCCGCCCCTTCTCTATCGCCGCTTGGATGTGCCGACGCCACACCCGGCGGTCGTTGGTGGCATGGGAAAGCGAGTTGTGGAATTTGCGGTACGGCTTTCCGTTTAGCTCTTTCGCCGTGGGGAACTTGAGACCTTCGGGAACCGTCAACTGTTTCTCCTTGAGCGGGAGGTCGAAGATTTGTTCGAGTCTTGGTTACGTCAAAATCAAATCCCCTGGGCGGCCCCGGTGGCTTTACCCATTTGCGAGGCCACGGGGTTCCTCCCCGAGTCCACTCAGCCATCGCTATCTCTTGGCCTCCCGCAGGCACTTCATCCTCCTCCGTATCGACCATGACTATCGCACGCTTGAACTTGTCTTGGTACAGGTCGGGGTGGCGGCTGTTCATATGCCGATAGTTTCGAACCATGTGCGCCGGTGAGGGATAATCTGCTTGGGAGGCCATGTCCTTGAGCTGTGTTGCAAGGCACTGCTACTGCCAACTCGATCGCTTCCTTTTCGGTTATACGAACCGAATAACATCGGTTCCTAAGATTCCCGAAGCGCTGGATGTATTCCGTCACCGTTTCCCGCGCTTCGACGTAGTTGTGCTAGATCGGCAATGCCGGACTCGGAAGCTTCGTATGGTATTGCATATGGAACTGTTCTTCCAATTGCTTCCAAGGCCGGATGGAGTTCGCCGGTAGAGAGGTGTACCATTCAAAAGCCGATCCCGTGAGGGACCGTGAAAAGAGCCTCACGCGTAGCTGATCCGACACCGAAGCCGGTCCTAGTTGAGCCAAATATCGGTCGACGTGCTCGATGGAGCTGGAGCCATCCGATCCACCGAATTTGGAGAAGTCGGGGAGCCGATATTTTGGTGGCAGCGGGATCATCTCGTAATCGTCGGGGTACGGCTTGGAATAGCCGACCGCCCTTCTTTTCGGCATCATGCCGAACTGGTCTCTCGGTATGGTACGATCCGATCCGCCGTACGGCCGTAGGAGTTGCACTGCGAAGATTCGCCGGGGTGGCGTACTTGGCCTGCCACGTTTGCTTTTCCAGCTACGAGCCGAGCTGCGGGAGCTGGGCTCGGGAGTTTCGTCGGTGTGGCGTATTTAGTTAGCCACGTACTCGCTCTGCCGCCGACGTTCCTCCTGTCTTCGCCGGAGTCCCCGATGTTGTGGCCTGGTTTGTGAGTGCCCGGTCCACCACAATCCGGCACATACATGCATGCGTACCCATGAGGGATCTCCTTAGGCGCCTCCATTAAGAACTGGTAGTCACTGGGGTCGCCACCAATTCTGTAGACGAGGAATGCCGGTGTAGTCGGCACTTCAGCAGGTGCTGCCAACGCAAATGGCAGCGGTGGACGGGACTGGAATGGCAATTCTCCTTGATGCGTCCCGAGAGCTGGTCCTGACGGCGAGTACTGGTGGCTCATGATCTCCTGGATCACGCGCCGAGCGACACGCTCCAGCACGTTAACCAAGTTCTCGGAGTGGCGGTGTAGCGAGTGAGCCACCGGGTAGTTGATCTCCTGCCGCGGACCCCCGGTGCGTTCCTCCGACGGGGAAGAAAGGTCTATCCCATCGAGTGCACCTTCCGGTGAGAACCCCTTCCATCCGATGCCACCGGAACGGGTTCTGCGAAAAGAGCCGATGAGGTCGGCTTCGAGGGTAGCCTTGATCTCATTGTATTGCTTCTTGAGGTCGTCGAGCGGATCCTCGTAGGTGATCGGCGTGCCGTCCGCCATCTCGGATGTAGATGGCGATGTGGTTGATGTAGACGATTGTCCCACCGGGCGTGCCGAATGTGTTGACCGCCAAAACCCACCGGCGGGCAGCGGCCTTGTCAACACCGTAGAGCCGGGGGAGCCTAGAGCTGCGGCTGGCCGAGACCCCTCCGAGCGACGGCCCGCAATGCTCTTCCGGTCACACGCGGCGTTGCGAAGTGCAAGGGCGTGCCACCTGACCTATACCTGGTCGGGAAGGTGATGAGATTGCCTCGCTTAGTTTCCTGCAGGGCATACATGTAAACGTTAAATACGAGCCTCGATCGGCTCTCGAGTTATCTCGTGAA
Organism: Lolium rigidum; assembly: GCF_022539505.1. Classification (NCBI taxonomy): domain Eukaryota; kingdom Viridiplantae; phylum Streptophyta; class Magnoliopsida; order Poales; family Poaceae; genus Lolium; species Lolium rigidum. The sequence continues at coordinate 190,307,930 of NC_061514.1, forward strand.
TCGGCTCAAAGAGCCGATCCACCCATGATCCGTACGGGGTGTACGAATACTTGGTGGTCCTGCTTGATCAAGATGAAGCTAATGAGATCTACGACGATTTAGGGTTTTCACCACATAATCGGATCATCCTACTCCAGGTTGGGCCGGATGGCCACGCACGGTGCTCGTAAGCCGATCCTAAACAAGGCCGGAAAACCAACATGAAGTTGATCCTAGGAACATCCCGTTTAGGACTTGCGAACGCCACCCTACGTGCCACAGGATCCTCCCCCTTTGTAAGGCCAAACTATTGCGGATATTAAACTAATCCTTGTAGAACAAGGAGCAATCGTAACGGATCAGATCTACTAAATAATGATCAAGCGGGGTGCCGCCCCCACACCTGAGATAGGCGTGAGGACGGCTAGATATGCAAGGGTTGCACTACGTAAGCATGCTTAAACGAAGAACAATGCTAACCCTAACACATCTAATGATAACTACGTTGCTCGCCATCAAAAGCGCTTCGATACGAGCAACGCATGAACAACGTGGGGCTTGTCGCTGCCTAGATCGCAAGATGCGATCTAGGCGACATGTCGCTTACCCGATAGAAACCCTCGAGACGAAGGAGTTGGCGATGCGCCGAGATTGGTTTGTTTTTGGGGTTGAACGTGAGTTGTTGTTTATTCCATAAACCCTAGGTACATATTTATAGTCCAGAGGACTTTCTAATGTGGGCATGCACTAAACCGTGCACGACTAAGATTCTATCTCTAAACTAAAACAGATCTAATATGTTACAGATTCACGGGCAATTAAACCCAACAGGCCGATTCATAGAATTCTCCACATATATTTCCTTAAGCCCATCTTGACTGCGGCCCACCTCTGACTCGGTTAAATCTTGGTGATAACAGTCCCACAATATGGTTCCCCTTGTGAAGACTTTGCAAAGTTCTCATGTTGACATGGGCCAAGCGGCGATGCCACAACCAACCCACATCCGCCTTTCCGAATAGGCACATCGCACTTGACGTGGTTTTCCCCGAAAAGTCCACCACATACAAGTTGTGTTCGCGATACCCAACGAAAGCGACTTTTAGAGTCTTGCTCCACAAGAGGACCAAAATATCATTATCAATAAAGATGGCGAAACCCATCTTGCCAAGGGCGGAAACGGAAAGTAAATTGTAACCAAGGGTTTTGACAAGCATGCCATCCACAAGAGTAATGTTGTGTGAAACCACAACCTTGCCAAAACCCAATACCTCGGATGTAGAATTTTATCGCCAAAGGAGACGGTGATATTGTTTATGTTAGGCCTCAACTCCTTGACGAGGTTCTTGCCGCCGGTCATATGACTTGTACATCCACTATCAAGTACCCATTTTGAACCTTCGGCGGCATAGTCCTACATGAGATCAATTCTTGGATTTAGGTGCCCATTTTTCAATGGGTCCTTTTTTGTTAGCAACAAGGGTCTTTGGGACCCAAATAGACCAAGCAACATAACCATCATATGGGCCAACATATTTAGCATAAACATCACCATAATAATCTTTAAATAAAACATAGTGAGGGTTAGCAATTCCCGCATCATCATCATTTATGGTTTTTCCCTTGGGGACTTCACCATTAGTGATGGCTTTCTTCTTCTCTTGTGCGGGCTTGGCCTTTTGCTTGTTTGCCTTCTTTGCCTTGGCCTTATAACCAAGGCCCTCCTTCCCATTGTTTGATCTTTGCTTACTCAAAAGATCATCCAAAGTAAGTTCACTTTGGGGAGAGGAGGCCTTAGCAAGTTCATCCTTCAACCTAGCATTTTCCTCAATAATATTTGCATGATCACAAGAAGGAGTAGAGGTGCTAGGTATGTCATATGAAGCGAGCCTAATTTGAAGTTGCTCATAAGACTTGGAGAGGAGAGAGTATTCACTCTTCAAGGCATTGTGTGCCTTGTCTAGTTCATCTAGATCTTTCACAAGTTTCTCATGATCAACACCAAATTTGGCCTTTTCCTTTGAAAGCACTTTAGACTTAGCTCTAGCAAGATCTCTAGCTTTAGTGAGCTTGTTAATTTTATCTTGAGGATCTCCAAGATTTTCTAACCTCTCTTCAAGAGAAGCTATGGTTTCTTGACTTTCCTCAAGAGCATTTCTAAGAGCATGAAGTTCAAGAGAGTCTTCTCTCTCTATTTGGCATTTTTTCTCAAGAGTACCATTTAGTTGAGCCATACGAACCATGAGATTTTAAACATGCTTTTTAGTATTACCTTGTAGGTTAAGAATGAAATCGTCAAACTCTAGCATTTCTTGTTTTACTTTTAGACTAGCAAGATCAACCCCTAGATCATTTGAAATGTTAGGCGTAGAGGGGTTAGGATATGATACCTCGGAGGATTTAGCCATGAGGCAACTTTCTTCCTCCACATGAATGACCTCATTGGGGGATTCACTTGGTGATGAAGAGTTAGGGGAGAGGGAGGCAAGAGCGACCAATCCATTAGAGGTTGCATCTTCTTCATCATCAACATCATCATCTCCGGAGGTATATTCTTCTTGAGTTGATAGCACAATAGATGTGTCCAAGGAGGACCTTGCCATGAAGCAATGTGCATTCTTGATATGAGGATTCGTTGACGTCGAAACCCACCGGCGGGCGAGACGGGCAACACCGTAGAGCCGGGAACAACTAGGGCTGCGGCTGGCCCTAGTCCCTCCGAGCGACGGCCCGCAAAGCCTCCCGGTCGCACGCACCGATGTTTATCACAAGGGCGTGCCACCTGACCTATACCTGGTCGGGAAGGTGTGGATGATGCCTCGCTTAGTTTCCTGCAGGGCACACACGTAAACGTTAAATACGAGCCTCGATCGGCTCTCGAGTTATCCCGTGAATCGGCTCAAAGAGCCGATCCACCCATGATTCAGACGAGGTGTCCGAATATATGGTGGTCCTGCTTGATCAAGGTAAAGCTAATGAGATCTACGACGATTTAGGGTTTTCACCGCATAATCGGATCATCCTACTCAGGATCGGGCCTCGCGCTCGCGCACGGTGACCGTAAGCCGATCCTAGACAGGGCCTAAAAACCAACACGAGGTTGATCCCGGAACATCCGTTCTAGGACTAGCAAACGCCACCCTACACGCCGCTGGATCCTCCGACCCCTTGTAAGGCCTAACTATTGCGGATATTAAACTAATCCTTGTAGAACAAGGAGCAATCGTAACGGATCAGATCTACTAAACTATGATCAAGCGGGGTGCCGCCCCTACACCTAAGATAGGTGTAGGGCGGCTAGACATGCAAGGGTTGCACTACGAAAGCATGTAACATGAAGAACAATGCTAACCCTAACATGTCTAAGATAACTACGTTGCTCGCCATCAAAAAGGCTTCAGCACGAGCAACGCATGAACAACGTGGGCAAGCTTAGTGCTGCCTAGATCGCAAGATGCGATCTAGGCAGCATGATGCTTACCGGTAGAAACCCTCGAGACGAAGGAGTTGGCGATGCGCCGAGATTTGTTTGTGGTTGAACGTTGGTTGTTGTTTATTCCATAAATCCTAGGTACATATTTATAGTCCAGCGGACTTTCTAATGTGGGCGTGCACCAAACCGTGCATGAGTAAGATTCTATCTCTAAACTAAGATGCGATCTAATATGTTACAGATACACGGGCAATTAAGCCCAACTTGGTATAAAAGGCCGATCCACGTATTACTTCTATATATATTTTTTTCAAGTCCATCTCGATCGCGGCCCACCTCTGACTTGGTCAAATTCTGGTGATAACACATGCCCCCCTGGTTTTGGAAATGACATTTCCAAAATCATTATGCCTTTCTTTCATCGGGTCATGTCGTGGCAGAACCGTCGCCAGTATCCGTTACCATGATGACTTGCCTTCTCAACTTCTCCGCGTGACTTGGCAGTCTTTTCTCTTTCTTTCAAGCACCACTTCCTCGGAAACTGCTGTGGCATTGAATTTCCACTATATCCCCTTTTATTTAACCGCTATGAACAGTTCCGCTCTGCATCTCCCTCGCATTAGCAGTCCAAAAGCCCTCCTGCGCCACCATGTCTTCTTCCTCCTCTCGCTCCATCGGATCCTTCCAGCCCGGTCCTCCACGTCCCGTGAGCCGACGCCGGAGTACAACCCGGCGGAGGTCCATGCGGCCAACACCCGTCGCGCCATTGCGGCCGGGGAGGAGTCAGACCATGACTTCTCCCTCTGGTCCGAGGATGACCAGTCCTCGACGGACGGGGAGAGCGACCTCCGGTTCCTCGCCGACGGGGAATCGGAGGAGGAGAGCGATGACGATCGCTTCTCCTCGGGATGACTTCCCCTCCTCCGAGGGGGGGGAGGAGGAGGGAGAGGAGGAGGAGGACGACGACGACAGCCCCTCCGACGAGCCGCCGGCCAGCGGTTCCGCCCCTGGCCGGGCAACCTTAGCGACTTCGACAGCGATGAGGACGACGCCGACGAAGAAGACGAGGACAACGAGGGCCCGGTCGCCGGCCATTGGAGCGACGACGAGCCCGCCGGGAGCAGCGCCGACAGCGGCGACGACGGCGACGACGAAGGCAGTGACGGCCCGTAGATAGGACCTCTAGCATAGGGCCAGTAGTAGATGGGGCAATGTATCCCCTAGTATTTCCTTCTGAGAGCAATCAGCTCTTTGATGTAAGAAATCCCGCCTATTAATGAAGAACTTTTCCCCAATTCGATTTTGCTGATTTCCTTTGAGCTTAATTTAGCCGATTCTCCCTCATACTGACCCTGCCGATTCGTCCCCTTTGCCAATGCGTAATGAGCCGATAGCAATGCATCGGTCCTTCGACATTCACCCTTCCATCCTTCAACTGATGATTCTCTTTCCGGTAGATACTGTGGGACTTCCAAGAGAGCCCTTAAATTTCTCCCACCAGTTTCAGAGATCCTCCTTAGCGAGCGCTCATCGTTTTGTGAAGAAGGTTGCAACGGAGATCAGCCGATGGTACCCCAATCGGTTCCTCAATAGAGCATCTACCAGGCCTGTTGCCCCCCGAGTCTCAGCCAAGGCAAAACAGAGACAAGGATACGCAAATTAGCTGCATGGACCTGGGCTTGATCGTGTGTGGGGAAGTTCCTTATGCAGAGCCAGCCGATTTGAACATAAATCGGCTTCTCTAAGCAGAAAGCCTTCAAGGTGAGCTGCCCCCCGAGCTTTCTTCAGTTCTTGCCGGCCAGATCGGCTCCTTCCCTCTGGTGGACCTGATGCGCTCCATCCTTGACCTGATCCGCACGTCCAGGCTGCTCCTGGCATTGTTCTTGAAGAGAGAGTCTAAGCCCTTAGACTACTCCATTGAGGAGCTCTTTCATTAGTGCTCCATTGACCCTCTGATCGTAACAGTTACTCCTCTTAAGTCGATGGCCACGCACCGGCTTTTATATCCTTAAGTCGATGTCTGCTGCATCGGCTGTGCTCGAAAAATTTCGAATTTTCAGAAATTTGGCCGACTGGTGCATCGGCCCCCATACTCCAATACCCATCACCCAAAGATGAGATGCTTCCGTTGCATATCCTCGTATTTTATCCCCCTGGGTGCCCCCCCCGAGCCGATTCTGTCAATAGAGTTGATGGTATCGGCTCTGTTGGATAACATGTTGAACCCAAGCAGAACGGTGGGTGAGGATAATTTTGGCCGATTGCTGGAATCGGCCTCCATGTTGCTTGTTCAATGAAAGGTTTTATAATGCCCCTTCATAAACTTTTGGGGCCGATCACAAGGATCAGCCTTGCCATGTTGGCTCATTGACGTGCTCTTGTTACTCGTTCAGGCCGGTCGATAAGACCAGCCCAATCTCTGACTTTATCATGTTGGCACGCTTGCTGTCGCCCACCTTGAATGCATCGTGTGATCGTGGAGCGCTAAGCTTTGCCGGAAGAACGAGCACCATGTTTGTGCCGGCCGATGCTTCATCATCGGCTTTCCTTTGCTTGGGGCGCCACTCCATTTTCCGTGGACGACCCTCTTCATCCGGGGTTCGCTGAACCTTTGCAGCCGAGATCAGGCCTTGCTTTCCTCAATGTATGCAAGTATAACCTCTCGGCTTCTTCCAGGCCGCGCAATCGTTGAACCCTGCGTTTCGGGAACGGCTGAGTCCATCGGGGCACCACCTTGGCCGGTGGTAACTGTCTTCTTCTTCTCCCTCGTCTTCTGAATCTTCGAGATCTTCCAACCGAGGGGACTCAGCTCGTTTGCTCTGTGGCGGGAGAGGTCCTAAGCGCTCGAACACGGACACGTTGGCTGCCTCCTTCTTCTTCCGGTTGCATTCGGGCAATTGCCGATTGTTGGCAATCGGCTCATTCCTGAATCCCAGCGAGTGCTCGAAGAAAGGACAATCCCGGTGCCTGTCCTCGTCGTCTTGCTCCCTTGCCTTTCCCTTGGCACAACGCTCGTGCTCCTCCTCATCGCGATTCTGCCGACGATGTCTTCTGGCTTCTATGGCCAGACGAACTCTTTCATCATCATCGCTGGACCGTTGGCGTTGGTCGTACTGACCCACATACTTGTTGAGGAGGTGATCAGAGAGAGGTCGCTGATATCTTATGTTCTTCACTTCTCCCTCTGTGACGTAGCGCTTGCCGTCTTGGCGGAGCCGATCGCGTGGAGCGGCTTCCTCTGTATCTTTGCTATGAGAGCAGCTGCCCTCATCTCCATCCTTGCCAGCGTGGCGTCCAAGATCTACCATGTTGATATTGCACAGGAAACCCGGCTGGCACCCTGCATGGCAAGCATACTCCACCATGTTCACGGCGGGGAAGGGCTGGGTATCGACCTTCATGGCGTACTGGTTGAAAATTAGACGCCCGTTCTCTATCGCCGCTTGGATGTGCTGACGCCACACCCTGCAGTCGTTGGTGGCATGGGAGAGCGAGTTATGCCATTTGCAGTATGGCTTTCCATTCAGCTCTTGCACCGTGGGGAACTTGTGGCCTTCGGGTACCTTTATATGCTTCTCCGTGAGTAAGAGATCAAAGATCTGCTCAGTTTTGGTCACGTCGAAGTCGAACCCTTTCGGAGGGCCTTGTGGCTTCACCCATTTGCAGGTCACGGGGCCTGTCGCTCGAGTCCATTCAGCCACTTGCTACCTCCCGATCTCCCATGGCACCTTCATCTTCGTCCGCCTCAACCACGGTCACCACCCGCTTGAATTTGTCCTGGTAAACATCCGGGTGGCGCTGTTCATATGCGGTCAGCTTCGCACCATGTGCGCTAACGAAGGGTAGTCTCGCTTGGGAGGCCACGTCCTTGATTGATGATGAGAGACCCACCACCGCCAGCTCGATCGCTTCTTTTTCACTTATACGAGCCGAAAAGCATCGGTTCCTAATGGTCCTGAAGCGCTGGACGTATTCTCGCCACCGTCTCCCCGCGCTTCGTCGTACTTGCGCTAGATCGGCAAAACCAACATCGGAAGCCTCCGAGTGATATTGCTCATGGAATTGCTCTTCCAACTGCTTCCAAGTCCGGATGGAGTTCGGTGGTAGCGATGTGTACCACCCGAAAGCCGATCCTCGTGAGGGACTGCGCGAAGAACCTCACGCGCAACTCGTCCGACGCTGAGATCGTGCCCAGCCTGTGCCAAATATCGGCTCACATGCTCGATGGAGCTGGAACCATCCGATCCACTAAACTTCGTGAAGTCCGGGAGCCGATATTTGGGTGGCAGCGGGATCGGTTCGTAGCTGTTGGGGTACGGCTTGGTGTAGCCGAACGCCTTCCTTTTCGGCATCATACCGAACCGATCTTTCGAATTGCACAGATCTGATCCGCTGTGATGGCTGAAGGTGTCGAACCCCGAAGATTCGCCGGGGTGGCATACTTAACCAGCCATGCTTGCTTTTCCGGTTCTAAGCCAACTGCGCAGAGCCGGGCCTTGGAGGTTCGTCGGGGTGGCGTACTTAGCCAGCCACGATTGCTTCTCGAGATCGGCTCTCGACGTTCCTCCTGCCGTTCCGGAGGCCGCTGATATTGCAGCCTGGTTCGAGAGTGCCCAGGCGTTGCAGTCTGGTACGTATGCGCACGTGTATCCGTGCGGGATCTCCTTAGGCGGCTCAGGTAGGAATTGGTAGTCACTAGGATCACCACCAACCTTGTAGACGACATATGCCGCTGAGTTCGGCAGTTCCGGTGCTGCCCATGCGAACGGCTGGGGCTGGAGCGGCATCTCTCCTTTGAAAGTCCCCAGAGCCGGTCCCGACGGGAGTACCGGTGACTCATGATTTCCTCGGACGACGCGCGAGCGACACGCTCCAAGGTGTTCACCGGGCTCTCGAGTGGCGGTGCAGCGAATGAGCCACCATGTAGTTGATCTCCGCCGCAGCGACCTGGTGCGTTCTTCTGACGGGGCGGACAGGTCACTCCATCGAGCGCGCCTTCAGGTGTGAAACCCTTCCACCTGACGCCATGGGTGCGGGTTCGGTGGAAGGAGCCGATGAGTTCGGCTTCGAGGGTTGCCTTGATCTCGTCATGTTTCTTCTTGAGCTCATCAGGCAGATCCGCGTACGTGACCGGAGTGTCTTCCGCCATCTCGGATGTAGATGGCGATGTCGTGGATGTCATCGACTGTCCCACCGGGCGTGCCAGAATGTGTTGACGTCAGAAACCCACTGGCGGGCGAGACGGGCAACACCGTAGAGCCGGGAACAACTAGGGCTGCGGCTGGCCCTAGTCCCTCCGAGCGACGGCCCGCAAAGCCTCCCCGGTCGCACGCACCGATGTTTATCACAAGGGCGTGCCACCTGACCTATACCTGGTCGGGAAGGTGTGGATGATGCCTCGCTTAGTTTCCTGCAGGGCACACACGTAAACGTTAAATACGAGCCTCGATCGGCTCTCGAGTTATCTCGTGAATCGGCTCAAAGAGCCGATCCACCCATGATTCAGACGAGGTGTCCGAATATATGGTGGTCCTGCTTGATCAAGGTAAAGCTAATGAGATCTACGACGATTTAGGGTTTTCACCGCATAATCGGATCATCCTACTCAGGATCGGGCCTCGCGCTCGCGCACGGTGACCGTAAGCCGATCCTAGACGGGGCCTAAAAACCAACACGAGGTTGATCCCCGGAACATCCGTTCTAGGACTAGCAAACGCCACCCTACACGCCGCTGGATCCTCCGACCCCTTGTAAGGCCTAACTATTGCGGATATTAAACTAATCCTTGTAGAACAAGGAGCAATCGTAACAGATCAGATCTACTAAACTATGATCAAGCGGGGTGCCGCCCCTACACCTAAGATAGGTGTAAGGGCGGCTAGACATGCAAGGGTTGCACTACGAAAGCATGTAACATGAAGAACAATGCTAACCCTAACATGTCTAAGATAACTACGTTGCTCGCCATCAAAAAGGCTTCAAGCACGAGCAACGCATGAACAACGTGGGCAGGCTTGTGCTTGCCTAGATCGCAAGATGCGATCTAGGCAGCATGATGCTTACCGGTAGAAACCCTCGAGACGAAGGAGTTGGCGATGCGCCGAGATTTGTTTGTGGTTGAACGTTGGTTGTTGTTTATTCCATAAATCCTAGGTACATATTTATAGTCCAGCGGACTTTCTAATGTGGGCGTGCACCAAACCGTGCACGAGTAAGATTCTATCTCTAAACTAAGATGCGATCTAATATGTTACAGATACACGGGCAATTAAGCCCAACTTGGTATAAAAGGCCGATCCACGTATTACTTCTATATATATATTTTTCAAGTCCATCTCGATCGCGGCCCACCTCTGACTTGGTCACAATATGTTACTCATTGGGGGATTCAAAGAGAGATGAAGAGGAATGTTTGTGGTGACAATGGCGGCCACTTCCTTTGAGCTTTCTTCATCTTCATCATCACTTGAGCTTTCAACTTCATCGGAAGAATATTCTTCCCTAGTCACAAGCACAATTTTTGAGGGCCTCTTGCCCTTCTTGGTCTTGTTGTTGTAGAATTTCTTCTTGGGGGCTTTTGAATATTTGCCCTTTGAGTCTTTGCTCTTGTCCTTGGGAATAAGCCTTCCACCATGAGTCTCCCTATTCTCATAGGGGCACTCGGCAATGAAGTGGCGCTTGTCATCACAATTGTAGCAAGATCTTGTCCTTGGGCCCGAACTTGTGAACCCCTTGAGTTGTTTCTCTTGATGTTGTCTTCCTTGGCCTTGGATGGGTCAACCAAAAAGGAGTTAGCATGGAATTCCATGTGGTCATGGTAGTGGTGTTCCAAGTCTTCCGGATAGGACATACTCCAAGATGTCCTATAAGATTCTTGAGGAATCACTTCTTCAACGGAGTTGACCGCCAAGGCAAGGTTGGACCCTTTTGTCATCCCAAGAGCTCGATTGCGAGAATCATGAGAGTTTTGCTCAAGCACCTTGAGAGCTTGCATCTCATGCACGACTTGTTGAGAAGTGAGAGAGCGATAGCATTCTCTACCGACAAGAGTCTTGACGTCAATGGGTACAAACGGCATCATGCATTCAATGTACTTCTCCTTGATCCAAGAGTCATTGATGTGGGTGGCACCAATAAGCCGGAAGGAATCGGCAACGGTGAGAAGTCTTCCATACATGACTTCATGATCTTCATCCGGTAGCCTCATGAATCCTTCGGCTTTATTCCGAAGAGCATTATACTTGTTCCTTCTCGTGCTCTCACTTCCAATGCAACTAGCGGCCAAACCATCCCAAGCTTCCTTGGCGGTGGTGTAGTTCCGAACACGAGACAAATCCTTTGTCCCCACACTAGTTTGAATCATGTGCAAGGCGGTGTTGTTGAGTTGACTATCAACCGCTTCTCTTCTAGTCAACTTGTCGGGGTTGTATGGCTTGAAGCCTTCCACGATGATTCTCCAAATTCGTTGGAGGCACTGCAAACATGAGAGCTAAACTCAAATTGCCAAGTATCGAAATTTTCAACGGAAAACTTAGGTGGGTCGCCCCGAATGTTCATATGAGGATGGGGAACCGGTATATCGGGAGATAGAAAAGGTGGAGGTACTCGATTGTAGCTCTCACCTCCACTAGTTTCCCTAGGAGATGCAATGGGAGGTTTGATAGTGTTTAAGTTATCACCTTCCACGGGTTTGGTAGAGGAGGGTAATCCCGAAGTATCTCCCTCTTCTAACGCACCCGTGTCCTTAACCTCTACGATGGGAGCCTTGGGTAGTACCGGAGTCAAAAGCTCGGAAATCATCTTTTTCATGCTTTCCATTTGAGCTTCCATGGAGGACTTCAACGAATTGAAGTCTTCCATGGAGACCATCTTAGCGGCCTCTACCGGAGGCTCCTCGTCCGGCATACTCTTAGGCGGTTAAGCCCGAAATAAGAGCCGAGGCTCTGATACCAATTGAAAGGATCGTATGCCGCACCTAGAGGGGGGGTGAATAGGTGCTAACCAATTTTTAGTTCGTTTTCAATTTAGGCTTGACATAAAGGTAAATTCTCTAGATATGCAACTAAGTGAATTTACCTATATGACAAGATAAGCAACTAAGCAAGATATAGCTACGCAATATAAGAGATAGAATAGGATAGAGGTAACCGAGAGTGGAGCACGCGATGACACGGAGATGATTCCCGTAGTTCCCTTCCTTTGCAAGAAGGTACGTCTACGTTTGGAGGAGTGTGGTTGCTACGAAAGCCAAACCAACAGCCACGAAGGCTTCACTCAGATCTCCGGTGAGCAACGCCACAAAGGCCTAGCCCACTTCCACTAAGGGATTTCCTCGAGGCGGAAACCGGGCCTTTACAAGGTTCTTGGGGCACACATCCACAACTGAATTGGAGGCGTCCAAATCTGTAACAATACAACAATCAACAACAACACATCAACACAAATCAACTAGGGAACCAAATAGGAACACTAGCATGAGATCCCTCAAACAAATGAGGGGAAATGAAAAACGCTTCGGTGAGGATGTAGATCGGTGTCTTCTCCTTCGAATCTCCAAAGATCAAGAGCTTTGGTTGGGGGAGGAAGGAGATCTTGCAAATCTTGTGTTCTTGAGGTGGCTCTAATGGAGGTAAAGCTTGGCAGATTTCTTGTGCAATGATTGAGCAAAGGAGGAAGGAAGAAGAAGAGGGGTATAAATACCCCTCCCCAAAATCCAGCCGTTGGGGCTTCGGGGCCGGATATTCCGGCCTAAGTAAGGGCCGGATAATCCGCCCCCCCGGATAATCCGGCCTCAGGTACAAAACCGGCCAAATATCCGGCCACTATCCTGACTTGCTTTTCTTCAGGTCCTTAGCCATTTTCGAGGGGGCCGGATATTTCGGAAATGTCCGGCCCGGATAATCCGGCCTTGGGACAAAACCGGGAGAATGTCCGGCCAAATATCCGGCCACTATCCTGACTTGCTTTTCTTCAGGTCCTTAGCCATTTTCGAGGGGGCCGGATATTTCGGAAATGTCCGGCCCGGATAATCCGGCCTTGGGACAAAACCGGGACAATATCCGGGCAAATGTCCGACCCCTATCCAGAAGCATACTGAGCCACAAATCCTCAAGTCCTTAGCCAAAAACCGGGGGGCCGGATATTTTGGAAATATCCGGCCCGGATTATCCGGCCTGATGATCTTTTTGCTGCTTCTTTTTGACAGAACTGACCACATCCAACACACACAAAAATGTATCTGTATAATCCCTGTACCACTTAAACAAACATTAGTGTATCACATACATTGACATCAAACACACAAAACATAATATGAGAGATGTTCTTTCAATCTCCCCCTTTTTGGTGTTTGATGACAATACACTATAGAGACAAGCATGATGGCAAAACATAGAGGCACTCCCCCTACATGTGTGCATATAAGTAATTTGCATTTGAATACAAATACACAACACATAGGAGCGAGGTGCCTCAACACAAGAGGTATCCAACATGAGCTCTAACAAGAGACATAGACATATATGAAGTTGAGATAGGATGCTAGAAATCATACCCATGTGTAGATATATAATACAGAGATATAGCATCACACATAATATAATAGCCTTGATCTCAACATATAGAAATCCGAAAACCATAACAATGTCTCACACCACATAGCACATAGTTTTAAACGGAACACAAGCAAACCAAATAGTTCAAATAAGAGGGAACACAAGCAATAAAAGAGTGATAAACGCATATGCTTGTGCCCAAACCATGCAAATCCCCGAGAGAGTTCCTAATAGAACACTTCTACCCCTTTGGCATCGAGACGCCAAAAAGGGGACAACCGCGATGCTACTCGCCCCATGGAGATCACTCGGAGGCATCTTCATCATCGGACTGGTATGCCGCTTCTTCTTCTTCTTCTTCTTCATCAGTGTCAGGGGCATCCGGAGAGCGGCGAGTGAGGTTGGACCTTTGAATGCAATCATCAAGATCACTCCACGGAACCTGTGCAGAATGCCACCCACTGTAACCTGGGTGAACTGGAGGCTGAGGCGGGGGTCCTTGCTCACCACTGAGCTTGTGCAGAATAACCGCCTGAGTATGCTTAATCTCAGAACGCTCTCGGCTGGCCGCATAGTTCTCCTTATGGATCTCAATGTTCATGCAAAGGATGTGACGCTGAAACCAACTAAGCCTGCTCACTTGTTTCTTCATAGCCGGGAGGTCAGGATGGCGAGCAGGAGCAAAACCACTAGAACGAGCATCATCCATGAAGGAGTCGAGTACGGTACAGCGAGAAGAGAGCGGCTTAAGCTTGTAAGCCTTCTTGACGAGTGTGCTTCATCAATGGGTACCCGCTCAAGTCTTCACCTTCCAAGGCCACAGAGTTGTTGATGAGGAAGCTGGATATATGGTGCATAAGGTATGGTGGTCCGGGAGACCATGGCATCATGAATCTCATTGAAGATGAAGTCCATGACATCAATAGTGTAGTTACGTTCCTCATTAACATCACGAGCACACCTAAAGCTGAGGTGCATAAGATCCACAAGTGTTCCCCGGAGTGCATCATTGTTACCACCACTTGGAGAGATGGTGGCCCGAAAGAACCTGAGTAACTGACCATAGATGGGAAGCAGCCCCTTGGAAGAACCAACTTTTCCAGCTGAAGTATAGAGATCAAACAGCACACTCTTATCTGCCCTCTGTGGTCCATGGAGACGACGACCTCCTCCTGCAGGAACTCCAAGAATACCAGCAAAACGGCGCAAGGTGGCCCTACAGTGAGTGGAGCCAGTCATCCATTCCATAGTGCGGTCCTCATCTTTCTGGATGGCCAAAGTGGCAAAGAATTGCTTCACCAACTCTGGACTATAGTCACATTGAATCTTCATGATATCCTTCAAGCCCATCCTGCCAGCTACCCAGATTGCATCTTCAAAGTGATTGTTGACTGCCAGAAGGTCCACATCGATAGCTTGCATGGGTCTCAGATTCTTCATGGGCTCATAAATGTCCTTGTAGATGAACTCCTGCTCCATGCACCAGTATTTTCTGCCCTCTGTCTCTTCATCCCTTGGGAGGTCTTCATACCAGTTCTTCATGCGGATAGCGGAATAAGAGACAGGGTCCATGGTCTTGTAGTTTTCCCTTGAAGCCTTGTTCTTGTGCCTAGATGCTGAGGACTTGCGAGGAGCGTTGGGCGCGAACTCATCACTTGACCGATCAACCCTTGGGCGTCTCCGAGCACCCCGAGAAACACGACCTGTGAATAGCAAAGATGGATAGCAAAGAGAAGATAATGCTCATAAGTCATGTATGATACAGTAATGTACTCTAGAAACATACTATAAGTCGGTACAAATCTAGACACGATAGATTGAAACAGAACTGCAGTGGTGATGAAGCTCCAGGCCGGATAAACCGGTGTCCCCTGGGGGCGGATAATCCGGCCAGGCCGGATAATCCGGTCTTTGCGGGGCCCGGATAATCCGGCCCTGCGAATCTTGTAGTTCTTCCAATCAAAAAGTTGTCTATGACCAGATCGGCCTCATAGCATGCAAGAGGAGTATACTACACACGATTTGGAACAACTAGACACCATCTTTACCAAGAAAATAGCACATACAAATCACAACACCTAGGGTTAGGGATTGTGAGTCATACCCGCATCCATTGCGAAAGCCGCTTGGAGGAGAAGGTAGCTAGGGAGGAGAGGCACCCGATCCACCCAAAAACTCCGAGAGGGAGCGGACGGGCGTCTCCGGCGAGGAGGAGGAGCTCCGGTGGCTTGAGGAGGGAGAAGGGGGCGCGTGGGGGGAACTGATTGATGAGGCAACCGTTCTCCCCGCGGCCTCCCTTAGTCCTCCCGCAAATCGCCCAGGCCGGATAATCCGGCCCAAAGTGAGGGCGGATAATCCGGCCAGGCCGGATATTCCGGGGTGCCAGGGGGCCGGATTATCCGGTTTTCTGGAAAATTCCAGAACACCGGAAATCCTGCCCATCTTTAGTTGGTTATTTGCGAACCCATATGTGGTGCAATAAAATTAGAGCATCTCCAGTCACGTCCGCAAATCATCCCCCAAAGCGATTTGGGGCACGCCGGACGAAAAAACGTTCCTAGCCGCGTCCCCCAAAGCCAATTTTTGTCCAGCGTGGCCTGATACGGTTTCCGGTGCCCCGAGTCCGTCCCGCCCCATAGGGTACGCACCGGGGACGCCGGACGCACCGAAAAGCGAGGCGAAGCGACGCGGGCCCAACCCGTCAGCGGCTCGGAAGCCTAAAACCCCGTCGCCTACCTTCGGTCAAGCGACGTTAATGGCGTCCAAGTTTTCCCAGGCGACGCAGGGACGCGTCTCGTCGTGCATGGCCGCGTGGCCGTCCGCGCCGGCATTATTGCGTGCAACCACCCGCTGCCGCCGCTGTACATTAAGAGGCCCTGCGGTTCGTCCCAATCTCTCACCGCTCCCAAACCTTCTCCTCGCCGCCCCTAGATCTTCTCCTCGCCGCTCCAAGCAATGTCGTCCTCGTCCACCCGCAAGATCGCCGCGGCGAACGGCTTCGGCCGCGGGAGTCTAACCATGAAGGAGGCGTGGGCGTTGTACCACGCGGGATATCCTGTCCCGCCGGACATGCGCCTGCCAAGCAGCGACGGTTGGAAGATGGACATGAATGGCATTGGCATCCCGCCGCCGCCGCTGGGCACGGAGCGCTGGAAGGACGCCATCAGGGTCCGGCGGGCTGAACTCAGCGCCGATGAGCGGGTGGATCCGACCTGGGCGTCCAAGAACAAGGACGACTGGTGGGTGATACGTCCATTTTGAATCACTATTTTATATCATAATTTACTGTTATTCATTGATATATTTCATATTTAGAGATGATACTTATGTTATTTCACCTATTTTGCATGTTTCATGATTGTTGGAGAATCACTCACCGGAGTCAGGATTCTGCTGGAAAAAGCACCGTCAGAATGCAATATTTCTAAGATCAACAACGCGACGGAAATTACACCGAAGGTCTTATTTCTCCAGAAGAAGGAGCCAGCCAAAAGGAGGGGCCGAGGAGGGCCGCCATGCCCCCCCCCATAGGCCGGCGTGGGCTCCACCCTGGCCGCGCCGCCTTGTGGGGAGGGGGCCCACAGCCCCCCTCGGCCGCCTCTCTTTCGCATACTTCATCTGCCCGAAAACCTAAGGTACGGGGGATAATCGCGAGGAGACACAGCCGCCTCTGCGGGGCGGAAAACACCAGAGAGAAAAGAGCTCTCCGGCAGGCTGAAATCCGCCGGGAAATTCCCTCCCGGAGGGGGAAATCGACGCCATCGTCACCGCCATCGAGCTGGACTTCATTGGGATCATCATCACCATCATCTCCACCACTGTCACCGTCATCTCCACCGCTGCACCTCGTCACCGCTGTAACATCTAGGGTTGAATCTTGATTATTTCATAGGGGAAACTCTCCCGGTATTGATTACTCCTTGTTAATGATGCTATTGAGTGAAACCATTGAACCAAGGTTTATGTTCAGATTGTTATTCATCATCATATCACCTCTGATCATGTTCCATATGATGTCTCGTGAGTAGTTCATTTAGTTCTTGAGGACATGGGTGAAGTCTAAATGTTAGTAGTGAACTATGTTGAATAATATTTAATGGTTTTATATTTAAGTTGTGGTGTTATTCTTCTAGTGGTGTCATGTGAACGTCGACTACATGATACTTCACCTTTATGGGCCTAGGGGAATGCATCTTGTATTCGTTTTCTAATTGTGGGGTTGCCGGAGTGACAGCAACCTGAACCCCCGTTGGTATATCGATGCAGGAGGGATAGCAGGATCTCAGAGTTTAAGGCTGTGGTTAGATTTATCTTAATTACTTTCTTGTATTTGTGGATGCTTGCAGGGGGTATAATCACAAGTATGTATTAGTCCTAGGAAGGGCGATGCATTAGCATAGATTCACCCACACAACACTTATCAAAACAATGAAGATTAATCAACTATATGAAGCGAAAGCACTAGAGTAAAATCCCGTGTGTCCTCAAGAACGTTTGGTCATCATAAGTAAACAAACCGGCTTGTCCTTTGTGCTAAAAAGGATTGGGCCACTCGCTGCAATTATTACTCTCGCATTTTACTTACTTGTACTTTATTTATCCGCTATATCAAAACCCCCCGAATACTTGTCCGTGAGCATTTACAGGTGAATCCTTCATCGAAACCGCTTGTCAACACCTTCTCGCTCCTCGTTGGGTTCAACACTCTTATTTATCGAAAGTACTACGATACACCCCCTATGCTTGTGGGTCATCAAGACTATTTTCAAGGCGTCGTTGCCGGGGAGTGAAGCGCTATTGGTAAGTGGAATTGGTAAGGGAAACTTTTACTCGTACGTGCTGTTTTTATTTCGCTCTCGTTGCTATAATTCATTATGGAGAGATCTTCTCTTGAATTCCTATTTCGAAAATCTACTACTACTGCAAAGGTAGTGGATGGGGCGCCAGGTGACAAAGAGGTTCCATACAAAATACCTATGAAAATTATTGAACGTGTTGTGGATAACCGCTATGAAGGGGATGGAACTGTCCATCCTGGAGATCATTTACTGTTTTTACATGAATTATGCGGGTTATTCAAGTGTGCATGTATTGCTATGGATGAAGTTAGGAAGAAACTATTCTCTATATCGCTGTCTGGTAAAGCGGCGCGTTGGTATAAATTGCTGAAGAATGGGGATTCTCTTGATTGGAAGGATATTGTGCCTCTATTTTATTCTAAATTCTATCCTCCAAGTGAAATTCACAAAGACCGGAACCGCATATATAATTTCTGGCCTCATGATGGAGAGAGTATTGCCCAAGCATGTGGGAGAATTGAAGTCTTTAATGCTCAAATGCCCCATTCATGAGCTTCCTGGTAATATCATTATTGATAATTTCTATGCAAGACTTTCTTTTCAAGATAAAACCTTGCTGGATACTACTTGTTATGGATCATTTACACGCAACAAAGAAGAGTTTAAATGGGACCTTCTTGATCGGATTCAGGAGAATACTGAAGGATGGGAGAACGACAAAGATAGAGAGTCAGGTATAAATTATGATTATGAATGCATTGAAACTTTTATGAATACTGATAAATTTCGTAATATGAGTGCTACTTATGGTCTTGACTCTCAAGTTGTTGCAAATTTTTATAAAGCTTTTGCCTCTCATTTTGAATTGCCTAGGAAGAATTTTGATAAGTATCATGAACCTTACAAAGATAAAACTGATTCACCTATAGATAAATGTGTTGAAATTAAAACTGTTGATCATATTCTTCCAGTAGCTTATATTCAAAAAACTCCTTTTCCTGCTAAAATGAAGGAGTATTCTGTTATAACTAGTGCGGTTAATAAAAGTGCAAAGAAACCTATAGAACCTGAAGAGCAAATAAAGGTTGAACCTGCTATTGCAATAGTTAAAGATCTTGTGACTGAAAATGTAGAAGATGGTCATATCATTTTCTGTGAAGATGCTTCTAATATTGTTTCGCATCCTAATAAGTCTAGGAAAGCCAGTGTTCCTATGCTCTCTGTTAGAATTGGTGATCATTGTTATTATGGTTTATGCGACATTGGTGCAAGTATTAGTGCCATTCCTTATGAGCTTTACATGGAAATCATGCATGAAATTGGTTCTTGTGAAGTTGAAGATATTGATGTGGTTATTCGGCTAGCTAATAGAGAAACTATCTCTCCTATTGGTATTGTTCGAGATGTGGAAGTTCTATGTGGTAAGATTAAATATCTTGTCGACTTTTTGGTACTTGGTTCTGCTGCTAGTAAGTCTTGTCCTATTATTTTTGGTAGACCTTTTCTAAATACTTGTGGAGCTGTTATAGATTCCAAGAAGGAGAAAATTGTAACTAAATTTGCTGGTGAATCTTATGAATTTAATTTCTCTAAATTTGCCAAAACTCCTTATAAAGCTGATTTGCCTAATAATGATTTTAGAGTTGAACAGTGTGCATCTATTGCTCTTGCTCCTAATAATCCTTTGCAGCAACATTTGGAGGATAGTGAGAGTGAAGTCTTTAGGGAAAAAAGGAATGAGCTTGATGAAATTTTCCTTCGTCAACCTATTCTTAAACATGACTTGCCTGGTTGAAGATCTAGGTACAACACCACCACCAAAGGAAGATCCTGTTTTTGATTTAAAACTGTTGCTCGATAATCTTAAGTATGCTCATATTGATGATAAGAAAATATATCCTGTTATTATTAGTTCTAAGCTTTCAGATTTTGAGGAAGAAAGGTTATTGGAAATATTGAAGAAACACCGAGGAGCTATTGGCTACACTCTTGATGATTTGAAGGGGATTTGTCCCTCTTTTTGCCAACATGCCATCAACATGGAAGATGATTGATACGTCTCCGACGTATCGATAACTTCTTATGTTCCATGCCACATTATTGATGATATCTACATGTTTTATGCATACTTTATGTCATATTTATGCGTTTTCCGGAACTAACCTATTGACGAGATGCCGAAGGGCCAGTTGCTGTTTTCTGCTGTTTTTGGTTTCAGAAATCCTAGTAAGGAAATATTCTCGGAATCGGACGAAATCAACGCCCAACATCTTAGGATTGCACGAAGCTTCCAGAACACCCGAGAGTCGCCAGAGGGGGGCCACAGGCCCACCAGATGGTAGGCCGGCGCGGCCAAGGGGGGGCCCGCGCCCCCCTGTTGTGTCGTCGTCAACCCTCCGACTCCGCCTCTTCGCCTATATAAAGGTCCCTGACCTAAAACATCGATACGAAAAAACCACGGTACGAGAAACCTTCCAGAGCCGCCGCCATCGTGAAGCCAAGATCTGGGGGACAGGAGTCTCTGTTCCGGCACGCCGCCGGGACGGGGAAGTGCCCCCGGAAGGCTCCTCCATCGACACCACCGCCATCTTCATCAACGCTGCTGTCTCCCATGAGGAGGGAGTAGTTCTCCATCGAGGCTAAGGGCTGTACCCATAGTTTTAAAAACCGGACCGGACCGGCGGTCCGACCGGAAAAAACCGGAACCGGCACCTCCGCTGGTCTGTTAAGCGCACTGGACCGGACAAGGAAGCAAACCGGATTTTTTGCGGTTGAACCGCTGGTTTTCACCCGAACCAGAGGAAACCAGCGACTGGTCCAACCGGTTACACAGAATTCCTATGCTCGCGAATAGAAAAAGAATGTGTGGACAATGTGATTCGAACACATGACGTGGAGTTAGAGTGCATGCGCTTCCCTAGTACGTGGTGACCATCTATTCAATGCTTCTTTTGTGATTATAATACTGAAGTTAACCTATTTGATATAATATTTCTCTATTATATAACTAAAACTAATAATAAATTTCAATTACCGGTTCAGCTATTGAACCGAGCGGACCAGCGGTTGGACCAGTGAACCTTGAACCGAGAGCCTAGCCGGTTCGGTCACCGGTCCGGTTTTTAAAACTATGGCTGTACCGGTAGCTATGTGTTTCATCTCTCTCCTATGTACTTCAATACAATAATCTCATGAGCTGCCTTACATGATTGAGATTCATATGATGATGCTTGTAATCTAGATGTCATTATGCTAGTCAAGTGGGTTTTACTTATGTGATCTCCTGGAGACTCCTTGTCCCACGTGTGTAAAGGTGACGAGTGTGTGCACCGTGTGGGTCTCTTAGGCTATATTTCACAGAATACTTATTCACTGTTATGAATGGCATAGTGAAGTGCTTATTTATATCCCTTTATGATTGCAATGTGTTTTGTATCACAATTTCTCCGTGTGCTACTCTAGTGATGTTATTAAAGTAGTTTATTCCTCCCGCACGGTGTAATGGTGACAGTGTGTGCATCGTGTAGTACTTGGCGTAGGCTATGATTGTGATCTCTTGTAGATTATGAAGTTAACTATTGCTATGATGGTATTGATGTGATCTATGCCTCCTTTCGTAGCGTGAAGGTGACAGTGTGCATGCTATGTTAGTACTTGGTTTGGTTATGTTGATCTGTCATGCACTCTAAGGTTATTTAAACATGAATATCGAATATTGTGGAGCTTGTTAACTCCGAGCATTGAGGGTTCGTGTAATCCTACACGATTAGTGGTGTTCATCATCCAACAAGAGAGTGTAGAGTCTAGCATCTATTTATTTATTACGTTATGTGATCAAAGTTGAGAGTGTCCACTAGTGAAAGTATGATCCCTAGGCCTTGTTCCTAAATACTCGCTACCGTTGCTTGTTTACTTGTTTTATCGCATCTGTACTTCCTGCAACATTACCACCATCAACCACACGCCAGCAAGCACTTTTACAGTGCCGTTGCTACTCGCTTATATTTATTCATACCACTCGTATTTCACTATCTCTTCGCCGAACTAGTGCACCTATTAGGTGTGTTGGGGACACAAGAGACTTCTTGCTTTGTGGTTGCGGGGTTGCATGAGAGGGATATCTTTGACCTCTTCCTCCCTGAGTTCGATAAACCTTGGGTGATCCACTTAAGGGAAACTTGCTGCTGTTCTACAAACCTCTGCTCTTGGAGACCCAACACTGTCTACAAGAATAGAAGCACCCGTAGACATCAATGATGCAAAGCCTGTTGTTGAACATCATCGTCGTCTAATTCCTAAGATGAAGGATGTGGTAAGGAATGAGGTATTAAAACTTCTTTAAGCAGGTATTATATATCCTATTGTTGATAGTAGATGGGTTAGTCATGTGCATTGTGTTCCTAAGAAAGGAGGAATAACTGTTGTGCCTAATGATAATGATGAGCTCATCCCTCAAAGAGTAGTTGTAGGGTATAGAATGTGCATTGATTATCGAAAAGTTAATAAAGTTACTAAGAAAGATCATTACCCTTTACCTTTTATTGATCAAATGTTAGAAAGGTTGTCTAAAAATACTCATTTTTTGCTTTCTTGATGGTTATTCGGGTTTTCACAAGTTCTTTGTTAAAACTAAAGATCAAGAGAAAACCACTTTCACTTGTCCCTATGGAACTTATGCTTATAGGCGTATGCCTTTTGGTTTATGTAATGCTCCTGCTATTTTTCAAAGATGCATGTCTGCTATTTTTCATGGCTTTTGTGAAAAGATTGTAGAAGTATTCATGGATGATTTTTCTGTCTATGGGAATTCTTTTGATAATTGCTTGCGAAACCTTGATAAAGTTTTGCAGAGATGTGAAGAAACTAACCTTGTTCTTAATTGGGAGAAATGCCACTTTATGGTTAACGAAGGAATTGTATTGGGACATAAAATTTCTGAGAGAGGTGTTGAAGTTGATAGAGCTAAAGTTGAAGCAATTGAGAAGATGCCCTATCCTAGGGATGTTAAAGGTATTCGTAGTGTTCTTGGTCATGCTGGGTTTTATAGGAGATTTATTAAAGATTTCTCTAAGATTTCAAAGCCTCTTACTAATCTTCGTCAAAAAGATGTACCTTTTTTTTTTGATGATGATTGTAAGGAAGATTTTGAAACTCTAAGGAAAGCCTTAACAAATGCTCCTGTACTTGAACCTCCTGATTGGAATTTACCTTTTGAAATTATGTGTGATGCTAGTGATTTTGCTGTAGGTGCTGTTCTTGGACAGCGAGTAGATAAAAAATTGAATGTTATTCATTATGCTAGTAAAACTCTTGATGATGCTCAAAGAAATTATGCTACAACTGAAAAAGAATTATTAGCTGTAGTTTTTGCTTGTGACAAGTTTAGACCTTATATTGTTGATTCAAAAGTTACGATTCATACTGATCATACTGCAATTAGATACCTTATGGAAAATAAAGATGCTAAGCCAAGGCTTATTAGATGGGTGCTTCTTTTGCAAGAATTTGATTACATATTATAGATAGGAAAAGTGCTAATAATCCTGTCGCTGATAACTTATCTAGATTGGAAAATATTGCTTATGATCCTGTTCCTGTTAATGATAGTTTTCCAAATGAACAATTGGCTGTAATAAAGGTGAGCTCGCGAGATAGTCCTTGGTATGCTGATTATGCTAACTTTATTGTTTCCAAGTACTTGCCTCCGACCTTTTCAGCTCAGCAAAGGAGGAAATTCTTTGATGACTTGAGGCATTATTTTTGGGATGACCCACGCTTATATAAAGAAGGAGTGGATGGTATTATGCGAAGATGTGTTCCCGAATATGAACAACAAGAGATATTGAGTAAGTGTCACGGTAGTGTTTATGGAGGACATCACGCCGGAGATAGAACCGCGCAAAAGGTTCTAATATCAGGTTTCTATTGGCCAACTCTCTTAAAAGATGCAAGAAAGTTTATTTTATCTTGTGATGAATGTCAAAGAGTTGGTAATATCTCCAGACGCAATGAAATGCCTATGAATTATACTCTTGTTATTGAACCATTTGATTGTTGGGGATTTGATTTCATGGGTCCTTTCCCTTCTTCAGAAGGTAACACTCATATACTTGTCGCTGTTGATTATGTTACTAAATGGGTGGAAGCCATACCCACAAAAAGTGCTGATGGTGAGACCTCTTTAAGAATGCTTTTAGATGTTATTTTTCCTAGATTTGGAGTACCTAGATATCTTATGACTAATGGAGGTTCTCATTTTATTCATGGTGGTTTTAGAAAAACTCTTGCTAAGTATGGTATTAATCATAGGATTGCTTCCGCTTATCATCCTCAAACTAGTGGGCAAGTAGAATTATCAAATAGAGAAATTAAATCTATTTTGGAAAAGACCGTTAATAAAACTAGAAAAAATTGGGCTAGTAAGTTAAAGGAAGCACTATGGGCTTATAGAACTTCTTATAAAAATCCTATGGGTATGTCTCCTTATAAAATGGTTTATGGAAAAGCTTGTCATTTACCTTTAGAACTAGAGCACAAAGCTTATTGGGCTGTGAGAGAACTAAATAAAGATCCTAAACTTGCCGGTAAGAAAAGATTGCTACAATTGAGTTCTCTAGATGAATGGAGAAGTGAAGCTTATGAAAATGCTAAACTTTTTAAGGAGAAAGTTAAGAAATGGCACGATAGAAGAATTATCAAAAGAGAATTTAATGTTGGGGATAAAGTCCTACTGTATCGGTCTCGTTTCAGATTTTTTGCAGGAAAATTGCTCTCAAAATGGGAAGGACCATATGTCATTGTGGAGGTGTATCGTTCAGGGGCAATTAAGATTGGTTCTCTGAAAGGTGATGCCACACAAGTAGTGAATGGACAAAGGCTCAAGCACTATATTTCGGAGATTCTTATAATGAAGATGTTGATGTTATTCGAGTGGTGACTCCGAAGCTTTCATCAAAGGTCAAATTGACAGTTCTAGCAGAGTTCGACTCTGAATAGGTAATGATTCCGGTAATAAAAAGTTCGCGTTTAACTTTCCGAACAATGTTTTTGCTATTTTTGGAAAATATGAAAAATTACGAGATCGAAACGGAGAGGAGGAGACGCACGAGGGCGTGCCCCCATAGGCCGGCGCGGGCCCCAGCCTGGCCGCGCCGCCCTATGAGGACGGCCCCTCGGAGTCCCTCTCCAACTCTGGTTCGACCTGGTACTTTCCTTCCGTCGTGAAAATTTCTGCTATATAATCTCCCGGACCCCTGGAGGTCCGTATATCGTTTTCTCGTCGTGTTTTGTTTCGAGTTTTTTTCTGCCAGGATCTGCTTCGGATCTAGAGCCAGCATGTCTTCGTCGGGAACTCCGAATGACAACTTCTTTGAGGACGTAGTCAACCCGTACATGAACGAGCTGAAGATGCACCCCAAAGAATTGCTGCTCGTAGATGGAGAGTTGCAGATTGAAGATGTCCGGGGTCCTAAAGGAGAAGGAAGTTTGGAGGACAGGATGGAGAAATTAGAACAAGAGGTCTTCAACTACAAGAAGATGGCTGAGCGTGAAGTGGACATCTTCCACAAAATTGTGTCTGAACTTATTGATGGACACAAGAAGGAGACTGCAAAGCTGTGGGACGATATCCTCTCGCTTCATGACACTACCAACAAACTCCAAGCTCAACTCTATGATGTTCAGAATCAAAACTGTGAGTATGAAAACAGGTTTAAACACATAAGCTATGCTGCTAGTTTCAGGATTCCAGAGACCAAGATGTCGTTTGTTGATGGAGAGCCTCTTCCTTGGAAGTCTGATGATGGGAAGAATTCACCACCACCGAAGGAGTAATTCATCATTGGTATTGGCACCCCTTGGTTTCTTCCAAACTTGGGGGGGTGCCGCAGTATCACATCATCACTATCTTTTACCTTTTTACTGTCAAGTAGTGTCATATCATGAGTAGGGAAGTTATCATATAAGATGGTTGCAGTGTGGAAGTATCTCTCTTTAGTTAGTTATCTATGTATCCCTTGGTGTGAGTTATCGTTATGGAATATTAATGAGAAGTTTTATCATTTACATATTGCACACCTTATTTTAGTTTGCAATCTCTATTATATGGTTGATCTTGTTGTTAGTATTGGTATCACTTTGGGAGCATTGAGTAAATCTATTTGGTTTTGGCAAACTTAGCATTGGTCTATAGCAACAACACTTTGAGTTAAAGTAGAAAAGAGGAAATACATGTAGATATGTTATTTCATTATCTTTCTTTCTTGTTAGCTATGAGCTTAGTATTCTGAAGTTAAAATTATTTGTGCTTACAATAAAGATGCATGATTGTTTCTATCACATGTATATTTGTTTGTTTCCCTCAACTCTTATGCTTGCTAACCAACCTCGCTAGCCAAAGAACTGTACTGAGAGGGAATGCTTCTCGTGCATCCAAACCCTTAAACCAAACCTATGCCATCAGTGTCCACCATAACTACCTACTGTGTGGTATTTCCCTGCCATTTTGAGTAAATACTTCATGTGCTACCTTTAAACAATTCAAAAGTTATTACCTCTTATTTGTGTCAATGTTTTATAGCTCATGAGGAAGTATGTGGTGTTTTACCTTTCAATCTTGTTGGGCAACTTTCACCAATGGACTAGTGGCACATCCGCTTATCCAATAATTTTGCAAAAAGAGCTGGCAACGGGGTTCCCAGCCCCAATTAATTAACTTTCATTAATAATTGTCTTCACATGTTTTGCCCTGATTCATCAGTAAGCAACTTAATTTTGCAATAGACACTCCTCCATGGTATGTGAAATGTTGGAAGGCACCCGAGGATTCGGTTAGCCATGGCTTGTGAAAGCAAAGGTTGGGAGGAGTGTCATCCTTAAATAAACTAAAGTACATGTGTAAACAAAAGAAAAGAGGGATGATCTACCTTGCTGGTAGAGATAACGTCCTTCATGGGAGCCGCTCTTTGGAAGTCTATTTGGCAAGGGGGTTAGAGTAACAACTACCATTCGTTGACAACAATAAACACCTCTCAAACTTTACTTTTATGCTCTCTATATGATTTCAGAACTTAAAAAGCTCTAGCACATGATTTGATCCCTGCTTCCCTCTGCGAAGGGCCTATATTTTACTTTTATGTTGAGTCAGTAAACCTATTTCCCTCTATCCTAAGCAAGCAATTGAGTTGTTGTGATCCAACCATTTATATTGTGATCTATTTAATCATGCCTTTTATTCTTTCTTGATTAGTACAAGTTTTATCCGAATGAATATAGCTTTGAAAGTTATCAATGATTATGAGGAGATTATTATGATTGAGTATGTAAGTTTTGCCGTATAAGCTTTAATATAAGAGCGCTGCTCGACAGATAAGTACAATATGTTAATTGTTCTTTCACCAAGAACGAAGTTTGCCATCACCAACTATGATTTCCTATGCACCTTTATTTGTGTTTTCCTTCTACTTGTTTCAAGTTGAATTATATGAGGAAGTTGTTCACTAGAATGTCTTGTGTGAATTAATGTGATGCTTCTTGTCCATATTTTATTTATCGACTCTTTACTCCATAAACATGTGGTCTTGTTTACTGAGTTCAGTTTCGCTTGGGGACAAGCGAAGTCTAAGCTTGGGGGCAGTTGATACGTCCATTTTGCATCACTATTTTATATCATAATTTATCGTTATTCATTGATATATTTCATATTTAGAGATGATACTTATGTTATTTCACCTATTTTGCATGTTTCATGATTGTTGGAGAATCACTCACCGGAGTCAGGATTCTGCTGGAAAAAGCACCGTCAGAATGCAATATTTCTGAAGATCAACAACTGACGGAAATTACACCGAAGGTCTTATTTCTCCAGAAGAAGGAGCCAGCCAAAAGGAGGGGCCGAGGAGGGCCGCCATGGCCCCCCCATAGGCCGGCGCGGGCTCCACCCTGGCCGCGCCGCCTTGTGGGGAGGGGGCCCACAGCCCCCCTCGGCCGCCTGTCTTTCGCATACTTCATCTGCCCGAAAACCTAAGGTACGGGGGATAATCGCGAGGAGACACAGCCGCCTCTACGGGGCGGAAAACACCAGAGAGAAAAGAGCTCTCCGGCAGGCTGAAATCCGCCGGGGAAATTTCCTCCCGGAGGGGGAAATCGACGCCATCGCCACCGCCATCGAGCTGGACTTCATTGGGATCATCATCACCATCATCTCCACCACCGTCACCGTCATCTCCACCGCTGCACCTCGTCACCGCTGTAACATCTAGGGTTGAATCTTGATTATTTCATAGGGGAAACTCTCCCGGTGACATAGGCATCCCCAATGGGCCTGCCGAAGAAGGTACCCGGGGTTTACTGAAGGCCCACGACCCGAAGGATAAGAAGATTCGGAAGCGCAAGATATTATTAAGGAAAGCTAGAGTTGTAATAGGAGGCATTATTTGTAATCTTGCGGGAAGGGTTAGAAACCCTCCCGGACTCTGTAAACTTGTGAATCACGAATCCCTCGGCTCCACCTCCTATATAAGGGGAGTCGAGGGACAAAAAAGGATCGAATCATTGTCTCTAAAACCCTAGCTTTTACATCGTCGAGTACTTTTCGGCTGAAACCTTCGAGATCTACTTGCCCTCTACATCCAACGAAACCCTAGTCTACAACCTGTAGGCATTGACAAGTTAATACCTTGTCAATTGGCGCCGTCTGTGGGATCTAGAGGTGACAAGGAGCTGATCTCGATGGCACATTCAAGATCGTCGACTTCGTCGATAGCAAGCAACATCATGGACAGAGGTAAACAGATCGAAACTGGTCTCGTTGATTTTGTTCCTCACCCGCCCTCCCGTTTGGATGCATATGCGTATTTGGAGGAGCCCATGGAGATGAAGTTCGGAATGTTCCACTTTCGCGTCGAGAAAGAAGGAATGTATCGTCTCGAAGTTCCGATCTCGTCGGGATTATCGGTGGTCGATCCCGATTTTTCAAGCTCATCATCATCCATCGAGTCAGGCGATGAGGAGACTTCATCGCCACGCTTCATCGACACCAAGGCAAGCGAGAATCTCGCCAAGATCTTCAGCGACATATCCTTTGAGTCATCCGCGGACTCCTATATAAGCGATGACTCAAGCGACACCGACATCTTCGACTTCATCGACAAGTCCATCTCCATCGGAAAGGTCTTCACCAATCTTTATGATGGTGTCACCAAACCAAGCAAAGTTCAGAACTCAAAATATCATCAGATCTGCGCCATCGGAGAAGCAAGTCGCGATCAGGAGGAAACATCAGAGGCTTTCGACGACTTGGGAAATCCATATGTCGATCCTTCTGACCTAAGACGAGGTTTGGGCACTAAATATGTCGGGCCTAGACCACGTGTTAGAGTCCAACTTCCACAAGCAGCATGGGATAGAGCAGCAAGAGCTATGGATGGTTCTGAACCAATGGAGACAACCGCTACGGTCGAAGAACTACAGGCCTACCAATATAGGCTCGCTAGAGCTGGAAGGGAATTAGAAAAACAGACAGCTGATCTGAACAGAAGAAAAGAGGCAGCCTCAGCATCAAGCAGGCGAAGAGCGGAGTTAAGTCGACAATCAGGAACTTCGGGAGATAGCCACAGAGAAGCTCGAAGGAGGGCAAGATCTCGGCTGCAAAATATACCTGAGGCTGAAAGAGAGACTTTAATTCAAAACCTCGACATGTCTTTTATGTCAATCGATACGAGGGGAATATCATCCCGAAAACACCGGAAGCAGGATACATGGCAACGCAAGCTTTCATCTTAGCATCCAGGCCACCTCCTGGGGACCCGAGAGAAGCGTTGTATAACATGGCCATGGCAGGATGTGGGGCCATGGGAGCAGCATTTGCAGCCACACCTCCCGAAGGAGCCGCAAGACAAATAGCCCGAGACCTACTACAGCAGTGCAAAATCCACCGGCAACAAGTGGAGTCAGAGATACGGCGGCTCAGGCCAGGGTAGATAGAGCGCGCCAAGGCAGAAGAGAACATCGGCAGTCACCAGAACTCGCTGAAGAAGATATGTGTGGACTCCCGTGTTTTACGCGACGGGTCCGGAAAACTCGAGTCCCCTCAGGATTCAAGTTGCATGATAGTTTCAAGAAATTTGATGGCCTACAAGATCCCGAGGATTGGCTAGTCGATTACCTCGAGACGGTAAAGCTGATAGGTGGGACTAGAGCAACAGCCATGCAGAGCGTTCAGATACACCTGAGTGGAGCCGCAAGATCTTGGATAAAAAAGCTTCCTCCAGGTTCTATCGACAGCTTGGATAGCTTTGAGGATGTGTTTGTCAAGAACTTCCGATCAACCTGCAAAAAGCCAGCGACACTAGAGGAATTGAGATCATGTCGACAAAAGCATGATGAATCAATGAGGAAGTACATTCAAAGGTGGAACATCATCAAAAACTCGGCGAGAGAACATATCGACGAGAGAGCGATAGATGTGTTCGTAGCGGGAGTTCGACGAGGCGATTTTGTGGAGGACTTGGGAAGAACCAACCCAAGGACGAGTATCGGCATTAATGGAAATAGCAAACGGATGGGCGAGATGGCGAGGATGCTTGTGCATAATAAACGACATAGGTCACCGGAGGAGGACCGCGATCGAAATTTTCAAAATAGACGACGATTTTCTCGACAATTTGCGAGTTATGATGCACCTGGCCAAATCTCGAGGCTGGATTTCGAGCAAGCGCTGGAGGAAACAATAGAGATGATTATCAAAGGAGCAACGAGCAGCGAGGCGACAATAGAGATGACTCCCGAAATAATAGGCCAAATAATGGACCTAGGTTTCAGAGACCTTTTGTGTCCCCTGAGGAGATGATGAACGGGCCATGCCAAATGCACTTCTATGTCAACAACAATGGAAAGAGACAGTCAGGACACCTGCAAAAGGATTGCCGAAATTTTCAGGCAATGCTAAGGTGGGCAGGGCACGCCAATGCCCAGGCGACAAATATAAATCCGCAAGGGCCCAGGAGTGAGATTCACTTGCCACCTCCTCCCGCAATTACGGACGAAAATCGACATCAACTCAGAATAGCGGCAGCACCAGCACCACCACCTTACGTTGATCCCAACTCTCATGGAGCGGTCTTGATGATTCAAAAAGGCAGGCCATCTAATAGAGCTCAGAAAGTAATCTCGCGACAGGTGTTTATGACAGAGAAGATGCCTCCACTAACGGTTGAGTACCTCAATTGGTCAGGGCAGGATATTGGATTCACGATAGCGGACCATCCGCAGCAAGTTCCTCGACCAGGGCAGTCAACACTTATCTTACCAGCGATGTCATCGCGGGATTCGACGTATCGCGAGTATTCATAGACGGCGGCAGCAGCCTAAACCTTATGTACGCGGATACGCTAAGGAAGATGAACATCTCCCTAGCAAATTTGAAGCCAACTGATACGCGTTTCCACGGAATTACGCCAGAGAAGCCAAGTTATCCGTTGGGAAAGATCAATCTCGACGTTCAGTTTGGAACCCGAGAAAATTACAGGATAGAGAAGCTGGAGTTCGAAGTCGTGGATTTCCCGTCACAGTATCACGCCTTGTTGGGACGGCCAGCATATGCCAGGTTTATGGCATTACCACATTATACATACTTGTTGTGGAGGTTACCTGGACCTAAGGGACCAATTACGATCAAAGGAAGCTTCGCACTAGCCGATAAATGTGACAAGGATTTCCATCGACTATCGAAACTTTCGGGATGCAAGCGAGAATACATGGAGTCAAGGCTTACGACTGATTATGATGTGCTACCAGATGTGGGGAGGCCTAATAAAGAGCCAACCTTTAACACTGCAAAGGATTCCAAGGAGGTGCAGATTCACCCGACAGATCCAAAGAAGACGACGTCCATCACAACAAACATGGACCTCACATAGGAAAGCGCGCTCATCGAGTTCCTCCGTGAGCACTGGAAAATCTTCGCATGGTGTCCAGCTGACATGCCAGGAGTACCCAGGGAACTAGCCGAGCACCACCTAAACTTGGATCCATTTGCGAGACCAATAAAACAACTTTTGCGGCGTTTTTCGGAGCCAAACCGCAAAGCTATGCTGTCAGAGATTGATCGACTAAGAGAAGCTGGTTTCATCAAGGAACTACATACGAGAGGCCACGTGGGTAGCAAACCCGGTATTGGTCCCGAAGAAAAACACTAAAGTCCTTCGCATGTGTGTCGACTTTACGTGTCTCAACAAACATTGTCCAAAGGATCACTTTCCCCTCCCGAGGATCGATCAAATTATCGACTCCACGGCGGGATGTGAACGTCTTTCCTTCTTGGATGCTTACTCTGGTTATAACCGGATCAGATTGAAAGAAGAAGATGAAGTCAAAACAGCGTTCATCACACCTTATGGTGTGTTTTGCTATCGAACAATGCCTTTTGGTTCGAAAAACGCGGGAGCAACATATCGACGGATGATGCAGAAGTGCTTAGCAACACAGATTGGAAAAAACGTACAAGTATACATTGACGATGTCGTTATAACATCAAAAAAGGGGGCAACATTGATCGAGGACTTGAAGGAAACTTTTGACAATCTCGACAAATTTTGTCTCAAGCTGAATCCGACAAAATGCTCTTTCGGCGTCCCTGCAGGAGAACTTCTCGGGTTCTTAGTTTCAGCAAAAGGGATTGAAGCAAATCCCGAAAAAATCCAAGCTATCGTAACAATGAGGAAGCCAACAAAGTTGAAAGAAGTACATCAGCTGACTGGGCGAGTCGCAGCCTTAAGCAGATTCGTCGCCAGACTGGGAGAAAAGGCGTTACCATTCTACGCCCTAATCAAACAAGGAGATAAGTTCCAGTGGAACGAAGAGGCAGATAGAGCTTTCGAAGATCTTAAACGCGCAATTTCGACACCACCAATATTGGTGGCGCCAAAAGAGAAGGAACCCCTCTTGCTACACATTGCGGCTACACCTCAGGTGGTCAGCACGGCACTAGTTGTTGAAAGAGAGGAAGAAGGAAAACTCCATGGAGTACAGAGGCCAGTATATTTCATAAGTGAAGTATTGTCGCCTTCAAAACAGAGGTACCCACAGTACCAGAAGCTAGCATACGGAGTATTCGCAACCGCAAGAAAATTGCGGCACTATTTTTTGGCGCATCCGATAATAGTGGTCAATGAGGCGCCTTTATCCAACATACTCAACAATCCAGAAGCTACAGGTCGTGTCTCCCTTTGGGGAATAGAACTTTCTCCTCGGGACATCACGTATGAAAAAAGAAAAGCAATAAAGTCGCAAATTCTGCCAGACTTCATCGCAGAGTGGATGGAGCTGCAAAATACAGGGCCTCCGGATTTATCGAGAACTTGGACTATGTACTTCGACGGGTCCAAAAGGTTAGAAGGAGCTGGAGCAGGCGTGATACTCATATCACCTGAAGGCGACAAATTAAAATATGTCTTACGGATGACGTTTCCAAATGCGTCAAACAATGAGGTAGAGTACGAAGCTCTTATACACGGGATGAAGATGGCAAAAGCTTGCGGCGCAACTCGACTAAAAATCTTTGGCGACTCACAATTGGTGGCCCAGCAAGTCATGAACCAATGTGATGCAGTCAATGATAGCATGGTAGCATACAAAGAAGTATATAACGAGCTCGAGAAACTATTTGATGGATGCGAAGTAAACCACATCAGCAGGCTCAGCAACGATGAAGCCGACGTTCTTGCAAACATCGGGTCGCAGTGTCTCGCGATTCCTCCGG
This sequence comes from Lolium rigidum, assembly GCF_022539505.1. Classification (NCBI taxonomy): domain Eukaryota; kingdom Viridiplantae; phylum Streptophyta; class Magnoliopsida; order Poales; family Poaceae; genus Lolium; species Lolium rigidum. The sequence continues at coordinate 190,341,452 of NC_061514.1, forward strand.
GCGTGTTCTGGGAAGAGATAACAGAGAGATCCACGAAGCCGAAGAAATCAACAAAGAAGGAGAAGGATAAGAAACCATCGGGAGCTGTGAAAGAAACATCGGAAAAGGAAGAGGAACATGATCTAATACTAATGGTGCAAGTTCCATGGATGCAGGTGTACATATCGTACATCCTAAGGAAAACAATACCCGACGATCCAGTTGAAGCAAGGCGAATTATTCGACGGTCCAAAGCTTTTACAGTGGTCAAAGGGGAGTGATGTCTACGGGTGCTTCTATTCTTGTAGACAGTGTTGGGCCTCCAAGAGCAGAGGTTTGTAGAACAGCAGCAAGTTTCCCTTAAGTGGATCACCCAAGGTTTATCGAACTCAGGGAGGAAGAGGTCAAAGATATCCCTCTCAAGCAACCCTGCAATCACGATACAAGAAGTCTCTTGTGTCCCCAACACACCTAATACACTTGTCAGATGTATAGGTGCACTAGTTCGACGAAGAGATAGTGAGATGCAAATGATATGGATGAATATGAGTGGCAATAGCAATCTGAATAAATTATGGCAGCGAGTAAACATGCAACGGAACAGTAAACAAACGGAGATTCGATGTTTGGAAACAAGGCCTAGGGATCATACTTTCACTAGTGGACACTCTCAACATTGATCACATAATAAAACCACTCTACACTCTCTTGTTGGATGATGAACACCACTAATTGTGTAGGGCTACAAGAGCACCTCAATGCCGGAGTTAACAAGCTCCAGAACATTCGATACTTAGAGTGCATGATAGATCATTGCAATTACACCAAGTACTAACATAGCATGCACACTGTCACCATCACACTATGAAGGAGGAATAGATCACATCAATACTATCATAGCAATAATTAACTTCATAATCTACAAGAGATTACAATCATAACCTACGCCAAGTACTACATGATGCACACACTGTCACCTTTACACCATGGAGGAGGAATAGACTACTTTAAGAACATCACTAGAGTAGCACATATATGAATAGTGATACAAAACTCATATGAATCTCAATCATGTAAGGCAGCTCATGAGATCATTGTATTGAAGTACATAGGAGAGAGATTAACCACATAGCTACCGGTACAGCCCCGAGCCTCGATGGAGAACTACTCCCTCCTCATGGGAGACAGCAGCGTTGATGAAGATGGCGGTGGTGTCGATGGAGGAGCCTTCCGGGGCACTTCCCCGTCCCGGCGGCGTGCCGGAACGGAGACTCCTGTCCCCCAGATCTTGGCTTCGCGATGGCGGCGGCTCTGGAAGGTTTCTCGTACCGTGGCTTTTCCGTCTCGAGGTTTTAGGTCAGGGACCTTTAAATAGGCGAAGAGGCGGAGTCGGAGGGCTGACGGGGGCGCCACACAATAGGGGGGCGCGGCCCAGGCCCTGGCCGCGCCGCCCTATCATCTGGTGGCCCTGTGGCCCTCCTCTGCTGGCTCTCGGGTGTTCTGGAAGCTTCGTGGAAAAATAGGATGCTGGGCATTGATTTCGTCCGATTCTGAGAATATTTCCTTTCTAGGATTTCTGGAACCAAAAACAGCAGAAAACAGCAACTGGCCCTTCGGCATCTCGTCAATAGGTTAGTGCCGAAAAATGCATAATAATGACATATAATGTGTATAAAACATGTGAGTATCATCATAAAAGTAGCATGGAACATAAGAAATTATAGATATGTTTGAGACATATCAGGGAGTTGATACAAGTGTTTGCTTCTGGGATAGAAAGAATAGGCAAACTGACTCAACAATAAAGTAGAAGATAGACCCTTCGCAGAGGGAAGCATTGATTACTATATTTGTGCTAGAGCTTTTCATTTTGAAAACAAGAAACAATTTTTTCAACGGTAGTAATAAAGCATATGTGTTATGTATAAGACATCTTATAAGTTGCAAGCCTCATGCATAGTATACCAATAGTGCTCGCACCTTGTCCTAATTAGCTTGGATTATCATTGCATAGCATATTTTTCAACCAAGTGTCACAAAGGGGTACCTCTATGCCGCCTGTACAAAGGTCTAAGGAGAAAGCTCGCATTGGATTTCTCGCTTTTGATTATTCTCAACTTAGACATCCATACCGGGACAACATAGACAACAGATAATGGACTCCTCTTTAATGCATAAGCATTCAACAACAATTAATATTCTCATAAGAGATTGAGGATTGATTGTCCAAACTGAAACTTCCACCATGAATCATGGCTTTAGTTAGCGGCCCAATGTTCTTCTCTAACAGTATGCATACTCAAACCATTTGATTGTGAGAAACGCCCTTACTTCAGACAAGACGAACATGCATAGAAACTCACATGATATTCAACAAAGGTAAAAGTTGATGGCGTCCCCAGAAACCATAGTTACCGCTCAACAAGCAACTTATTAAGAAATAAAACACATAAGTACATATTCTTCACCACGATAGTTTTTAAGCTATTTGTCCCATGAGCTATATATTGGAAAGACAAAGAATAGAATTTTAAAGATAGCACTCAAGTAATTTACTTTGGAATGGCAGGGAAATACCATGTGGTAGGTAGGTATGGTGGACACAAATGGCATGGTTATTGGCTCAAGGATTTGGATGCACGAGAAGAATTCCTCTCAATACAAGGCTAGGCTAGCAAGGTTGTTTGAAGCAAACTCAGGTATAAAACGGTGCACCAAGACTCACATATGAACATATTGTAACTATTATAAGACTTTACATTATCTCCTTGTTGTTCAAACACCTCAACCAAAAAATATCTAGACTCTAGAGATCAATCATGCAAACCAAATTTTAACAAGCTCTATGTAGTTATTCATTAATGAGTACAAGGTACATGATGCAAGAGCTTAAACATGATCTATATGAGCACAACAATTGCCAAGTATCAAATTATTCAAGACATTATACCATTTACCACATGCGGCATTTTCCGTTTCCAACCATATAAAAATGAACGAAGCGGTTTCAACCTTCGCCATGAACATTAAGAGTAAAGCTAAGAACACATGTGTTCATATGCAACAGCGGAGCGTGTCTCTCTCCCACACAAGCATGAATTTATTCAGGGAATGAAAATAACAAAACGAAAATTAAAGCACACACACGCTCCAAGTAAAGTACATAAGATGTGACCGAATAAAAATATAGTTTCAAGAGAAGAAACCTGATAATTTGTCGATGAAGAAGGGGATGCCTTGGGAATCCCCAAGCTTAGATGCTTGAGTATTCTTAAAATATGCAGGGATGAACCACGGGGGCATCCCCAAGCTTAGACTTTTCACTCTTCTTGATCATATTGTATCATCCTCCTCTCTTGACCCTTGAAAACTTCCTCCACACCAAACTCAAAACAAACTCATTAGAGGGTTAGTGCATAATCAAAAATTCACATATTCAGAGGTGACACAATAATTCCTAACACTTCTGGACATTTCTCAAAGCTACTGGAAGGTAATGGAACAAAGAAATCCATCCAACACAGCAAAAGAGGCAATGCGAAATAAAAGGCAGAATCTGTCAAAACAGAACAGTCCGTAAAGACGAATTTTAAAGAGGCACCACACTTGCTCAGATGAAAATGCCCAAATTGAATGAAAGTTGCGTACATATCGGAGGATCACACACGTAAATTGGCTGATTTTTCTGAGTTACCTACAGAGAATCATACCAAAATTCGTGACAGCAAGAAATCTGTTTCTGCGCAGAAATCCAAATCTAGCATCAAACTTCTATTAGAGACTTCACTTGGCACAACATTGTAATAAAATATAGATAAGGAGAGGTTGCTACAGTAGTAACAACTTCCAAAACACAACAAAACAGTAGCAAAATAAAGACATGGGTTATCTCCCAAGAAGTGCTTTCTTTATAGCCATTAAGATGGGTCAGCAGTTTTAATGATGCACTCGCAAGAAATAAGAGTTGAAGCAAAAGAGAGCATCAAAAAGCAAATTCAAAACACATTTAAGTCTAACCCACTTCCTATGCATAGGAATCTTGCACACAAATAAATTCATGAAGAACAAAGTGACAAGCATAAGAAGATAAAACAAGAGTAACTTCAAAATTTTCAGCATATAGAGAGGTGTTTTAGTACCATGCAAATTTCTACAACCATATTTTCCTCTCTAATAATAATATCCAGTAGCATCATGAGCAAACTCAACAATATAACTATCAAATGAAACATTCTTATCATGAGTCTCATGCATAAAATTATTACTCTCCACATAAGCATAGTCAATTTTATTAGTAATAGTGGGAGCAAATTCAACAAAGTAGCTATCATTATTATTCTCATCAAGTGTAGGAGGCATAGTATAATCATAATAAAATTTACTCTCCATAGTAGGTGGCACCAAAACACCACTATCATTATAATCATCATAAATAGGAGGCAAAGTATCATCAAAGAAAATTTTCTCCTCAATGCTTGGGGGACTAAAAAGATCATGAAAACCAGCTTCCCCAAGCTTAGAACTTTCTATATTATTATCAACAATGGTGTTCAAAGCGTTCATACTAATATCATTGCTACCAGCATGCAAATAAGGTTCCATAGGTTTTTAAATTTTCGCATTAAACCATTCATGTCTTGACTCAGGAAATAATTTAAAAAGCTCACAGATGTTTTCCATTATGCCTTACTAGTGTTTAACAAGAAACAAAAAGATGCAATTGCAGGATCTAAAGGAAATAGCTTCGTGCACACACACAATGGCGCCAGAAAAGTACTTAGTTACCTGGGACCGGAGTATGAGTGCCTTTTACCTTTCCTCCCCGGCAACGGCGCCAGAAAAGTGCTTGATGTCTACGGGTGCTTCTATTCTTGTAGACGGTGTTGGGCCTCCAAGAGCGAGAGGTTTGTAGAACAGCAGCAAGTTTCCCTTAAGTGGATCACCCCGATACGTCTCCGACGTATCGATAATTTCTTATGTTCCATGCCACATTATTGATGATATCTACATGTTTTATACACATTATATGTCGTATTTATGCATTTTCCGGCACTAACCTATTAACGAGATGCCGAAGAGCCGATTGCTTGTTTTCTGCTGTTTTTGGTTTCAGAAATCCTAGTAAGGAAATATTCTCGGAATTGGACGAAATCAACGCCCGGGGTCCTATTTTTGCACGAAGCTTCCGGAAGACCGAAGGGGAAGGAAGTGGGGCCACGAGGCGCCGACACCACAGGGCGGCGCGGCCCGGCCCTTGGCCGCGCGGTCCCGGTGTGTGGGGCCCTCGTGTGGCCCCCGCGTTGCCCTTCCGCCTACTTAAAGCCTTCGTCGCGAAACCCCCGCATGCCGAGAGCCACGATACGGAAAACCTTACCGAGACGCCGCCGCCGCCAATCCCATCTCGGGGGATTCTGGAGATCGCCTCCGGCACCCTCGCCGGAGAGGGGAATCATCTCCCGGAGGACTCTTCACCGCCATGGTCGCCTCCGGAGTGATGAGTGAGTAGTTCACCCATGGACTATGGGTCCATAGCAGTAGCTAGATGGTCGTCTTCTCCTTATGTGCTTCATTGTCGGATCTTGTGAGCTGCCTAACATGATCAAGATCATCTATCTGTAATTCTATATGTTGTGTTTGTCGGGATCCGATGGATAGAGAATACTATGTTATGTTGATTATCAATCTATTACCTATGTGTTGTTTATGATCTTGCATGCTCTCCGTTATTAGTAGAGGCTCCGGCCAAGTTTTTACTCTTAACTCCAAGAGGGAGTATTTATGCTCGATAGTGGGTTCATGCCTCCATTAAATCTGGGACAGTGACAGAAAGTTCTAAGGTTGTGGATGTGATGTTGCCACTAGGGATAAAACATTGATGCTATGTCCGAGGATGTAGTTATTGATTACATTATGCACCATACTTAATGCAATTGTCTGTTGTTTGCAACTTAATACCGGAAGGGGTTCGGATGATAACCTGAAGGTGGACTTTTTAGGCATAGATGCATGCTGGATAGCTGTCTATGTACTTTGTCGTAATGCCCAATTAAATCTCACAATACTTATCATATCATGTATGTGCATTGTCATGCTCTCTCTATTTGTCAATTGCCCGACTGTAATTTGTTCACCCAACATGCTATTTATCTTATGGGAGAGACACCTCTAGTGAACTGTGGACCCCGGTCCATTCTTTTACATCGAATACAATCTACTGCAATACTTGTTCTACTGTTTTCTGCAAACAATCATCATCCACACTATACATCTAATCCTTTGTTACAGAAAGCCGGTGAGATTGACAACCTCACTGTTTCGTTGGGGCAAAGTACTTTGGTTGTGTTGTGCAGGTTACACGTTGGCGCCGGAATCTCTGGTGTTGCGCCGCACTACATCCCGCCGCCATCAACCTTCAACGTGCTTCTTGGCTCCTCCTGGTTCGATAAACCTTGGTTTCTTTGTGAGGGAAAACTTGCCGCTGTACGCATCACACCTTCCTCTTGGGGTTCCCAACGGACGCATGTTGTACGCGTATCAAGCATATTTTCTGGCGCCGTTGCCGGGGAGATCAAGACACGCTGCAAGGGGAGTCTCCACAATCCAATCTCTTTACTTTGTTTTTGTCTTGCTTTATTTTATTTACTACTTTGTTTGCTGCACTTATATCAAAACACAAAAAAATTAGTTGCTAGCTTTACTTTATTTACTGTCTTGCACTATATATCAAAAACACAAAAAAAAATTAGTTACTTGCATTTACTTTATCTAGTTTGCTTTATTTACTACTGCTAAAATGGCCACTCCTGAAAATACTAAGTTGTGTGACTTCAGAACCACAAATAATAATGATTTCTTATGCACACCTATTGCTCCACCTCGCTACTACAGCAGAATTCTTGAAATTAAACCTCGCTTTATCGAATCTTGTTATGCGAGAGCAATTTTCTGGTGTTAGTTCCTATGATGCTGCTGCCCATCTCAATAATTTTGTTGAATTGTGTGAAATGCAAAAGTATAAAGATGTAGATGGTGACATTATAAAATTAAAATTGTTTCCTTTCTCATTAAGAGCAAGAGCTAAAGATTGGTTGCTATCTCTCGCCTAAGAATAGTATTGATTCATGGACTAAATGCAAGGATGCTTTTATTGGTAGATATTATCCCCCTGCTAAAATTATATCTTTGAGGAGTAGCATAATGAATTTTAAACAAATGGATAATGAGCATGTTGCACAAGCTTGGGAAAGAATGAAATCTTTGGTTAAAAATTGCCCAACCCATGGACTCGACTACTTGGATGATCATCCAAACCTTTTATGCAGGATCTGAACTTTTCTTCGCGGAACCTATTGGATTCAGCTGCTGGAGGTACCTTTATGTCCATCACTCTTGGTGAAGCAACAAAGCTCCTTGATAATATGATGAATAATTACTCTGAATGGCACACGGAAAGAGCTCCACAAGGTAAGAAGGTAAATTCTGTCGAAAAACCTCTTCCTTGAGTGATAAGATTGATGCTATTATGTCTATGCTTGTGAATGATAGGACTAATGTTGATCCTAATAATGTTCCATTAGCTTCATTGGTTGCCCAAGAAGAACATGTTGATGTAAACTTCATTAAAAATAATAATTTCAACAACAATGCTTATCGGAACAATTCTAGTAACAACTATAGGCCATATCCTTATAATAATGGTAACGGTTATGGTAATTCTTATGGGAATTCTTACAACAATAATAGGAACACACCCCCTGGACTTGAAGCTATGCTTAAAGAATTTATTAGTACACAAACTGCTTTTAACAAATCTGTTGAGGAAAAGCTCAATAAAATTGATATTCTTGCTTCTAAGGTTGATAGTCTTGCCTCTCGATGTTGATCTTTTGAAATTGAAAGTTATGCCTAATAAGGATATTGAAAATAAAATTGTTACTACAGCAAATGCCATCCAAGTTAGAATTAATGAGAATATAAGATTGATGGCCGAATTGCATGCTAGGTGGGAAAGAGAAGAAAATTAAAAACTAGCTAAAGAGAATAATGTAGCTAAAGTTTGGACTATTACCACCACTAGTAATGCTAATGCTCCACATGTTGCTGCACCTCCTACTATTAATGGTCAAATAATTGGTGTTGGCAATGTTACTGCTCCTAGTGCAAAGCCTGCAAAACTACCGGAAACTGCTAAAACTGCTGAAACTGCCTGTGATAAAACTGCTGAAATTTTTTTCAACATTGGGGATGATGATCCCATTGCTTTAGATTGTAATGGTTTGGATTTTGATGATTGCCACATCTCTGAAGTTATAAAGTTCTTACAAAAACTTGCTAAGAATCCTAATGCTAGTGCTATAAACTTGGCTTTCACAAAACATATTACAAATGCTCTCATAAAAGCTAGAGAAGAGAAACTAAAACTTGAAACTTCTATTCCTAGAAAGTTAGAAGATGGTTGGGAGCCCATCATTAAGATGAAGGTCAATGACTTTGATTGTAATGCTTTATGTGATCTTGGTGCAAGTATTTCCGTTATGCCTAAGAAAATCTATGATATGCTTGACTTGCCACCATTGAAAAATTGTTATTTGGATGTTAATCTTGTTGATAATGCTATAAAGAAACCTTTGGGGAGAATTGATAAAGTTCGCATTACCGTTAACAATAACCTTGTCCCCGTTGATTTTTTTGTCTTGGATATTGAATGCAATGCATCTTGTCCCATTATATTGGGAAGACCTTTTCTTCGAACTGTTGGAGCCATCATTGATATGAAGGAAGTTAATATTAAATATCAATTTCCTCTCAAGAAAGGTATGGAACACTTCCCTAGAAAGAGAATAAAGTTACCTTTTGATTCTATTATTAGAACAAATTATGATGTTGATACTTCATCTCTTGATAATACTTGATATACACTTTCTGCGCCTAGCTGAAAGGCGTTAAAGAAAAGCGCTTATGGGAGACAACCCATGTTTTTACTACAGTATTTTTGTTTTATATTTGAGTCTTGGAAGTTGTTTACTACTGTAGCAACCTCTCCTTATGTTAGTTTTGTGCATTGTTGTGCCAAGTAAAGTCGTTGATAGTAAGGTTCATACTAGATTTGGATTACTGCGCAGAAACAGATTTCTTTGCTATCACGAATTTCGACCTGCCTCTCTGTAGGTAGCTCAGAAAAATATGCCAATTTACGTGCGTGATCCACAGATATGTACGCAACTTTCATTCAATTTGGGCATTTTCATTTGAGCAAGTCTCGGTGCCTCAATAAAATCCATCTTTACGGATCTGTTCTGTTTTGACAGCATTCTGCCTTTTATTTCGCATTGCCTCTTTTGCTATGATGGATGAATTTCTTTGTTCCATTAATGTCCAGTAGCTTTATGCAATGTTCAGAAGTGTTAAGAATTATTGTGTCACCTCTGAACATGTGAATTTTTATTATGCACTAACCCTCTAATGAGTTGTTTCGAGTTTGGTGTGGAGGAAGTTTTCAAGGATCAAGAGAGGGAGATGATACAATATGATCAAGGAGAGTGAAAGCTCTAAGCTTGGGGATGCCCCGGTGGTTCACCCCTGCATATTCTAAGAAGACTCAAGCGTCTAAGCTTGGGGATGCCCAAGGCATCCCCTTCTTCATCGACAACATTATCGAGTTCCTCCCCGAAACTATATTTTTATTCCATCACATCTTATGTGCTTTGCTTGGAGCGTCGGTTTGTTTTTGTTTTTGTTTTGTTTGAATAAAATGGATCCTAGCATTCATTGTGTGGGAGAGAGACACGCTCC
>NC_061514.1:190351322-190384409 GCF_022539505.1 Lolium rigidum
GTTTTTGGTTTCAGTAAATCCTAGTAAAGAAATATTCTCTGAATTGGACGAAATAAAAGCCCGTGAGGCCTATTTTCTCACGAAGCTTCTTAAGTCCGAAGGAGAGACGAAGAGGGCCACGGGGCGCCAAACCCTAGGGCGGCGCGGCTCCCCCTTGGCCGCGCCGGCCCGTGGTGTGGGCCCCCGTGCCGCCTCTTGACCTGCCCCTTCCGCCTACAAATAGCCCCCGTCACGAAACCCCCAGCACCGAGAGCCACGATACGGAAAACATTACCGAGACGCCGTCGCCGCCGATCCCATCTCGGGGATCCCGAGATCGCCTCCGCACCTCGGCCGGAGAGGGGAATCATCTCCCGGAGGACTCTACACCGCCATGGTCGCCTCCGGAGTGATGAGTGAGTAGTCTACCCCCGGACTATGGGTCCATAGCAGTAGCTAGATGGTTGTCTTCTCCCCATTGTGCTATCATTGTCGGATCTTGTGAGCTGCCTATCATGATCAAGATCATCTATATGTAATTCTATATGTTGCGTTTGTTGGGATCCGATGAATAGAGAATACTTGTTATGTTGATTATCAAAGTTATGCTTATGTGTTGTTTATGATCTTGCATGCTCTCCGTTATTAGTAGATGCTCGGCCAAGTAGATGCTTTTAACTCCAAGAGGGAGTACTTATGCTCGATAGTGGGTTCATGCCTCGCATTGACACCGGGACAATGGACGTAAAGTTCTAAGGTTGTGTTGTGTCGTTGCCACTAGGGATAAAACATTGATGCTATGTCTAAGGATGTAGTTGTTGATTACATTACGCACCATACTTAATGCAATTGTCTCGTTGCTTTGCAACTTAATACCGGGAGGGGTTCTGATGATAACCCGAAGGTGGACTTTTAGGCATAGATGCAGCTTGGATGGCGGTCTATGTACTTTGTCGTAATGCCCAATTAAATCTCACTATACTCATCATGATATGTATGTGCATTGTCATGCTCTCTTTATTTGTCAATTGCCCAACTGTAATTTGTTCACCCAACATGTCAGTTTCGTCTTATGGGAGAGACACCTCTAGTGAACTCGTGGACCCCGGTCCAATTCTCTTTATCGAAATACAATCTACCGCAATACTTGTTCTACCGTTTTCTCTCGCAAACAATCATCTTCCACACAATACGGTTAATCCTTTGTTACAGCAAGCCGAGTGAGATTGACAACCTCACCGTTTCGTTGGGGCAAAGTAGCTTGGTTGTGTTGTGCAGGTTCCACGTTGGCGCCGGACTCCGGGTGTTGCGCCGCACTACATCCCGCCGCCATCAACCTTCAACGTGCTTCTTGGCTCCTCCCGGTTCGATAAACCTTGGTTTCTTTCTCGAGGGAAAACTTGCCGCCGTGCGCATCACCTTCCTCGACCAGGTATGGGTCAGCGTGGCACGCCCTTGCACTTCGGTAACGCCGCGTGTGACCAGAAGGGCATTGCGGGCCGTCGCTCGGAGGGGTCTCAGCCAGCCGCAGCTCTAGGCTCTTCCCGGCTCTACGGTGTTGACAAGGCCGCTGCCCGCCGGTGGGTTTTGGCAGTCAACAGGATCATGATAAGAATGCTTTATGCGATAGCTATATTGTTGAGTTTATCAATGATACCACTGAAAATTATTATGAGAGAGGGAGACATGGTTTTATATATCTCAATAATATTAAGTCACCTCTCTTTTTGTTGAAAATTTTGAAGTTGCACTTGCTTTGTCTTTCTATGATAGTAGCTTCATGCTTCAATAATTTGTTTTCTTACAAGATTCGTTTGCATAGAAAGTGGGTTAGACTTAAATGTGTTTGGTATTTGCTTTTTGATGCTCTCTTATATTCAACTCTCATCTTTATAAGAGCATCATGAAAATTATCATGCCTAGCTAAAAGGCTTTAAAGAAAAGCGCTCTTGGGAGACAACCCATTATTTTATTTCTGCAATTTTTTTTATATTTGAGTCAAGGTGCTTGCTAATACTGTAGCAATACCTTCGTATCTTTATTTTCTTGCATTGTTGTGCCAAGTAAAGTCTTTGATAGAAAGTTGATACTAGATTTGGATTTCTGCGCAGAAACAGATTTTTAGCTGTCATGGATTTGAGCTTTTCTATCTGTAGAAAAATCTAAAAATTCTGAAAAAATTCATGAGTAATCCTCAGATATGTACGCAACTTTCATTCAACTGGAGCTTTTCCATCTGAGCATGTTAAGTGCCTCGAAAAAATTCGTCTTTACGGACTGTTCTGTTTTTAACAGATTCTGCCTTTTATTTTGCATTGCCTCTTTTACTGTGTTTGAGTGGATTTCTTTGCTCCATTAAATTTCAGTAACCTTGGGTAATGTCCAGAAGTGTTGGGAATGATTGTATCCTTGCTCCACATGTGAATTTTTGATTATGCACTAACCCTCTAATGAGATTGCTTTGAGTTTGGTGTGAAGGAAGTTTTCAAGGATCAAGAGAGGATGATGATATAATATGATGAAGAAGAGTGAAAAGTCTAAGCTTGGGGATGCCCCCGTGGTTCACCCCTGCATATTTCAAGAAGACTCAAGCGTCTAAGCTTGGGGATGCCCAAGGCATCCCCTTCTTCATCGACAATTTATCAGGTTATCTCTAGTGAAACTATATTTTAATTTCGTCACATCTTATGCACTTTACTTGGAGCGTCTATGTGCTTTTATTTTCATTTTGTTATTTTTATTATCTGAATAAATCGGATCCTAGCATGCTTGTGTGGGAGAGAGACACGCTCCGCTTTTTCATTTAAACACTTGTGTTCTTCGTTTTACTTTAATGTTCATGGCGAAAGCTGAAAGCCGCAGCACTTATTGTTATTTGGTTGGAAACAGAAAATGCTTCATGTGGTAGTTGGTATATTGTCTTGAATAATTTGATACTTGGCAATTGTTTTGAGCTCTCAAGTAGATCATGTTTAAGCTCTTGCATCATGTAGTTTAAACCTATTAGTGGAGAACTACCGTAGAGCTTGTTGAAATTTGGTTTGCATGATTGGTCTCTCTAAGGTCTAGATATTTTCTGGTAAAAGTGTTTGAGCAACAAGGAAGACAGTGTAGAGTCTTATAATGCTTGCAATATGTTCTTATGTAAGTTTTGCTGTACCGGTTTATACTTGTGTTTGCTTCAAATAACCTTGCTAGCCAAAGCCTTGTACTGAGAGGGAATGCTTCTCGTGCATCCAAAACCTTGAGCCAAAACCTATGCCATTTGTGTCCACCATAACTACCTACTATGTGGTATTTTTCTGCCATTTCAAGTAAATACTTCATGTGCTACCTTTAAACAATTCAAAACTTTATTACTCCTTATTTGTGTCAATGTTTTATAGCTCATGAGGAAGTATGTGGTGTTTTATCTTTCAATCTTGTTGGGCAGACTTTCACCAATTGACTAGTGGCATATACATCCGCTTATCCAATAATTTTGCAAAAAGAGCTGGCAACGGGGTGCCCAGCCCCAATTAATTAACTTTCATTAATAATTCTCTTCACATATTTTGCCCTGATTTATCAGTAAGCAACTTAATTTTGCAATAGACACTCCTCCATGGTATGTGAAATGTTGGAAGGCACCAGAGGATTTGGTTAGCCATGGCTTGTGAAAGCAAAAGGTTGGGAGGAGTGTCATCTATAAATAAAACTAAAATACATGTGTAAACAAAAGAGAAGAGGGATGATCTACCTTGCTGGTAGAGATAACGTCCTTCATGGGAGCCGCTCTTTGAAAGTCTATTTGACAAGGGGGTTAGAGTGCCCACTACCATTCGTTGACAACAACAAACACCTCTCAAAACTTTATTTTTATGCTCTCTATATGATTTCAAAACTTGAAAAGCTCTAGCACATGATTTAATCCCTGCTTCCCTCTGCGAAGGGCCTTTCTTTTACTTTATGTTGAGTCAGTTTACCTACTTCTTTCTATCTTAGAAGCAAACACTTGTGTCAACTTTGTGTGCATCATTTCTTATGTGCTTTCTTATTGCACTCATCATATTACTTTGTGTTGACAATTATCCATGAGATATACATGTTAAAAGTTGAAAGCAATTGCTGAAACTTAAATCTTCCTTTGTGTTGCTTCAAAACCTTTTATTAAGAATCTATTGCTTTATGAGTTAACTCTTATGCAAGACTTTTTGATGATTGTCTTGAAAGTACTATTCATGAAAAGTTTTTGCTATATGATTCAGTTGTTTAGTTATTATCTATTTGTTAGCAAACTATAGACTATTGCTTTGAGTCACTTCATTCATCTCATATGCTTTACAATAGTATTGATCAAGATTATGTTGGTAGCATGTCACTTCAGAAATTATTCTTGTTATCGTTTACCTACTCGAGGACGAGTAGAACTAAGCTTGGGGATGCTTGATACGTCTCCAATGTATCTATAATTTCTTATGTTCCATGCTAGTTTTATGCCAATAGCTACATGTTTTATATGCACTTTATATCATATTATGGCATTTATTGGACTAACCTATTAACAAGATGCCACACTCGCCGTTTCGTTTATTATGTCCGTTTATTGCGTGAAAAGGCCCAAAAACCAAAGTGCTCGGAAAAATCCAGAAAAATTATAGAAATTCTATTTCGCCAGAAGACCCACGGAGCCACAAGGGCCAGGCCAGAGGAGGCCCACGGCCTCCTCCCCATCCACTGGCGCAGCCAGGAGGGGGGCGGCGCCGCCCTATGGGGTGGGCCCCTCGGGCACCCCCTCGCGCCGCCCTTTCGCCTATATTAAGCTCCTGCCCTGAAAACCCTAAAGGGATCGACGATTTCTCCAGAAGAGTTCCTTAGCTCCGTGATACGTCCAAACCGTATCTACTTTCCCGAACACTTTTTCTATTTTTTTGCCTCTAATTTGTGTATTTTGGATACAACTAACACGGACTAACGCTGTTTTCAGCAGAATTGCCCTGGTGTCTTGTTTTTGTGCAGAAACTCAACTTTCAGGAAAATCCCGGGATTAATTCCAATGGGCCTATTTTCACGTGAAGATTAACGGAGCCGGAAGACCGTAAGGAGGGGGGCCACGAGGCGCCGATGGCGTGTATTTCACACGTTCGTTGGGCAACCCCAAGAGGAAGGTATGATGCGCACAGCAGCAAGTTTTCCCTCGTAAAGAAACCAAGGTTTATCGAACCAGGAGGAGCCAAGAAGCACGTTGAAGGTTGATGGCGGCGGGATGTAGTGCGGCGCAACACCGGAGATTCCGGCGCCAACGTGGAACCCGCACAACACAACCAAAGTACTTTGCCCCAACGAAACGAGTGAGGTTGTCAATCTCACCGGCTTGCTGTAACAAAGGATTAACCGTATTGTGTGGAAGATGATTGTTTGCAGAGAAAACGAGTAAAACAAGTATTGCAGCAGATTTGTATTTCGGTATTAAAGAATGGACCGGGGTCCACAGTTCACTAGAGGTGTCTCTCCCATAAGATAAAAGCATGTTGGGTGAACAAATTACAGTCGGGCAATTGACAAATAGAGAGGGCATAACAATGCACATACATGACATGATAAGTATAGTGAGATTTAATTGGGCATTACGACAAAGTACATAGACCGCCATCCAACCGCATCTATGCCTAAAAAGTCCACCTTCGGGTTATCATCCGAACCCCTCCAGTATTAAGTTGCAAAGCAACAGTACAATTGCATTAAGTATGGTGCGTAATGTAATCAACAACTACATCCTCGGACATAGCGCCAATGTTTTATCCCTAGTGGCAACAAGCACAACACAACCTTAGGGGTTTCTGTCACTCCCCCAGGTGTCAATGCAGGCATGAACCCACTATCGAGCATAAGTACTCCCTCTTGGAGTTAAAAGTAAAGACTTGGCCAGAGCCTCTACTAGAAACGGAGAGCATGCAAGATCATAAACAACACATGTATAATAACTTGATAATTAACATGACATGGTATTCTCTATCCATCGGATCCCGACAAACACAACATATAGAATTACAGATAGATGATCTTGATCATGTTAGGCAGCTCACAAGATCCAACAATGAAGCACAATGAGGAGAAGACAACCATCTAGCTACTGCTATGGACCCATAGTCCAGGGGTGAACTACTCACTCATCACTCCGGAGGCGACCATGGCGGTGTAGAGTCCTCCGGGAGATGAATCCCCTCTCCGGCAGGGTGCCGGAGGAGATCTCCGTAATCCCCCGAGATGGGATCGGCGGCGACGGCGTCTCAGTAAGGTTTTCCGTATCGTGGTTTTTCGCATCAGGGTTTTCGCGACGGAGGCTTTAAGTAGGCGGAAGGGCAGAGTCGGGGGCCAGACGAGGGGCCCACGCTATAGGTCGGCGCGGCCAGGGCTTGGGCCGCGCCGCCCTATAGCTTGGCCACCTCGTGGCCCCACTTCGTGTGTTCTTCGGTCTTCCGGAAGCTCCGTGGAAAAATAGGGCCCCGGGTCTTCGTTTCGTCCAATTCCGAGAATATTTCGTTACTAGGATTTCTGAAACCAAAAACAGCGAGAAAACGTGAACCGGCACTTCGGCATCTTGTTAATAGGTTAGTTCCGGAAAATGCACTAATATGACATAAAGTGTGCATAAAACATGTAGGTATCATCAATAATATGGCATAGAACATAAGAAATTATCGATACGTCGGAGACGTATCAAGCATCCCCAAGCTTAGTTCCGCTCGTCCCGAGCAGGTAAAACGATAACAAAGATAATTTCTGAAGTGATATGCCATCATAACCTTGATCATACTATTTGTAAACATATGTAGTGGATGCAGCGATCAAAACAATGGTGATGACATGAGTAAACAGGTGAATCATATAGCAAAGACTTTTCATGAATAGTACTTCAAGACAAGTATTAATAAGTCTTGCATAAGAGTTAAGTCATAAAGCAATAAATCAAAGTAAAGGTATTGAAGCAACACAAAGGAAGATTAAGTTTCAGCGGTTGCTTTCAACTTGTAACATGTATATCTCATGGATAATAGTCAACATAGAGTAATATAACAAGTACAATATGCAAGTATGTAGGAATCAATGCACGGTTCACACAAGTGTTTGCTTCTTGAGGTGGAGAGAAATAGGTGAACTGACTCAACATAAAAGTAAAGAGAATGGTCCTTTGATGGCGTGTATTTCACACGTTCGTTGGGCAACCCCAAGAGGAAGGTATGATGCGCACAGCAGCAAGTTTTCCCTCAGAAAGAAACCAAGGTTTATCGAACCAGGAGGAGCCAAGAAGCACGTTGAAGGTTGATGGCGGCGGCATGTAGTGCGGCGCAACACCAGGATTCCGGCGCCAACGTGGAACCTGCACAACACAACCAAACTACTTTGCCCCAACGAAACAGTGAGGTTGTCAATCTCACCGGCTTGCTGTAACAAAGGATTAACCGTATTGTGTGGAAGATGATTGTTTGCAGAAAACAGGAGAACAAGTATTGCAGTAGATTGTATTTCAGTAAAGAGAATTGGACCGGGGTCCACAGTTCACTAGAGGTGTCTCTCCCATAAGACGAACAGCATGTTGGGTGAACAAATTACAGCTGGGCAATTGACAAATAAAGAGAGCATGACAATGCACATACATATCATGATGAGTATAGTGAGATTTAATTGGGCATTACGACAAAGTACATAGACCGCCATCCAACCGCATCTATGCCTAAAAAGTCCACCTTCAGGTTATCATCCGAACCCCTCCAGTATTAAGTTGCAAGCAACAGACAATTGCATTAAGTATGGTGCGTAATGTAATCAACAACTACATCCTTAGACATAGCATCAATGTTTTATCCCTAGTGGCAACAACGACAACACAACCTTAGAACTTTCTCATCACCGTCCTGAGTGTCAATGCGGGCATGAACCCACTATCGAGCATAAGTACTCCCTCTTGGAGTTACAAGCATCTACTTGGCCGGAGCATCTACTAGTAACGGAGAGCATGCAAGATCATAAACAACACATAAGCATAACTTTGATAATCAACATAACAAGTATTCTCTATTCATCGGATCCCAACAAACGCAACATATAGAATTACATATAGATGATCTTGATCATGATAGGCAGCTCACAAGATCCGACAATGATAGCACAATGGGGAGAAGACAACCATCTAGCTACTGCTATGGACCCATAGTCCAGGGGTAGACTACTCACACATCACACCGGAGGCGACCATGGCGGCGTAGAGTCCTCCGGGAGATGAATCCCCTCTCCGGCAGGGTGCCGGAGGTGATCTCCTGGATCCCCCGAGATGGGATCGGCGGCGACGGCGTCTCGCAATGTTTTCCGTATCGTGGCTCTCGGTACCGGGGGTTTCGTCACGGAGGCTATTTGTAGGCGGAAGGGCAAGTCGAGAGGCGGCACGGGGGCCCACACCACAGGGCCGCGCGGCCAAGGGGGCCGCGCCGCCCTAGGGTTTGGCCACCCCGTGGCCCCTCTTCGTCTCGTCTTCGGTCTTCCGGAAGCTTCGTGAGAAAATAGGCCTCCGGGCTTTTATTTCGTCCAATTCCGAGAATATTTCTTTACTAGGATTTCTGAAACCAAAAACAGCAGAAAACAACAGAACTGGCACTTCGGCATCTTGTTAATAGGTTAGTTCCAGAAAATGCACGAATATGACATAAAGTGTGCATAAAACATGTAGATAACATCAATAATGTGGCATGGAACACAAGAAATTATCGATACGTTGGAGACGTATCGCATCCCCAAGCTTAGTTCTGCTCGTCCCGAGCAGGTAAAACGATAACAAAGATAATTTCTGGAGTGACATGCCATCATAAACTTGATCATACTATTTGTAAAGCATATGTAGAGAATGCAGCGATCAAAACAATGGTGATGACATGAGTAAACAACTGAATCATAAAGCAAAGACTTTTCATGAATAGCACTTCAAGACAAGCATCAATAAGTCTTGCATAAGAGTTAACTCATAAAGCAATAATTCAAAGTAAAGGTATTGAAGCAACACAAAAGAAGATTAAGTTTCAGCGGTTGCTTTCAACTTGTAACATGTATATCTCATGGATATTGTCAACATAGAGTAATATAATAAGTGCAATAAGCGAATATGTAAGAATCAATGCACAGTTCACACAAGTGTTTGCTTCTTGAGGTGGAGAGAAATAGGTGAACTGACTCAACATTGAAAGTAAAAGAATGGTCCTCATAGAGGAAAAGCATCGATTGCTATATTTGTGCTAGAGCTTTGATTTTGAAAACATGAAACAATTTTGTCAACGGTAGTAATAAAGCATATGCATCATGTAAATTATATCTTATAAGTTGCAAGCCTCATGCATAGTGTACTAATAGTGCCCGCACCTTGTCCTAATTAGCTTGGACTACCTGGATTATCACCGCAATACATATGCTTTAACCAAGTATCACAAAGGGGTACCTCTATGCCGCCGGTACAAAGGTCTAAGGAGAAAGCTCGCATTTGGATTTCTCGCTTTTGATTATTCTCAACTTATACATCCATACCGGGACAACATAGACAACAGATAATGGACTCCTCTTTTAATGCTTTAAGCATTCAACAACAATTAATTCTTTTCTCATTAGAGATTTGAGGATGTTTGTCCAAAACTGAAACTTCCACCATGGAACATGGCTTTAGTTAGCGGCCCAATGTTCTTCTCTCACAATATGCATGCTCAAACCATTCAACTCAGTGTAGATCGCCCTTACTTCGGACAAGACGAACATGCATAGCAACTCACATGAAATTCAACAATGAGTTGATGGCGTTCCCCAGCAAACATGGTTATCGCACAACAAGCAACTTAATAAGAGATAAAGTGCATAATTACATATTCAATACCACAATAGTTTTTAAGCTATTTGTCCCATGAGCTATATATTGCAAAGGTGAATGATGGAATTTTAAAGGTAGCACTCAAGCAATTTACTTTGGAATGGCTGGAAAATACCATGTAGTAGGTAGGTATGGTGGACACAAATGGCATAGTGGTTGGCTCAAGTATTTTGGATGCATGAGAAGTATTCCCTCTCGATACAAGGTTTAGGCTAGCAAGGCTTGTTAGAAACAAACACAAGGATGAACCGGTGCAGCAAAACTCACATAAAAGACATATTGAAAACATTATAAAACTCTACACCGTCTTCCTTGTTGTTCAAACTCAATACTAGAAATTATTTAGACCTTAGAGAAACCAATTATGCAAACCAAATTTTAGCATGCTCTATGTATTTCTTCATTAATGGGTGCAAAGCATATGATGCAAGAGCTTAAACATGAGCACAACAATTGCCAAGTATCACATTACCCAAGACATTTATAGCAATTACTACATGTATCATTTTCCAATTCCAACCATATAACAATTTAACGAAGGAGAAACTTCGCCATGAATACTATGAGTAGAAACCAAGGACATACTTGTCCATATGCTAGAGCGGAGCGTGTATCTCCCCCATAAAGTGAATGCTAGGATCCATTTTATTCAAACAAAACAAAAACAAAAACAAACCGACGCTCCAAGAAAAAGCACATAAGATGTGATGGAATAAAAATATAGTTTCAGGGGAGGAACCTGATAATGTTGTCGATGAAGAAGGGGATGCCTTGGGCATCCCCAAGCTTAGACGCTTGAGTCTTCTTGATATATGCAGGGGTGAACCACCGGGTGCATCCCCAAGCTTAGAGCTTTCACTCTCCTTGATCATGTTGCATCATACTCCTCTCTTGATCCTTGAAAACTTCCTCCACACCAAACTCGAAACAACTCATTAGAGGGTTAGTGCACAATATAAATTGACATATTCAGAGGTGAAACAATCATTTTTAACACTTCTGGACATTGCATAATGCTACTGGACATTAGTGGATCAAAGAAATTCATCCAACATAGCAAAAGAGGCAATGCGAAATAAAAGGCAGAAT
The DNA here is from genome assembly GCF_022539505.1 of Lolium rigidum. Taxonomy (NCBI): domain Eukaryota; kingdom Viridiplantae; phylum Streptophyta; class Magnoliopsida; order Poales; family Poaceae; genus Lolium; species Lolium rigidum. The sequence goes on from NC_061514.1 coordinate 190,362,274, forward strand.
CTGTCAAAACAGAACAGTTCGTATTGACGAATTTTAAAATGGCACCAGACTTGCTCAAATGAAAATGCTCAAATTGAATGAAAGTTGCGTACATATCTGAGGATCATGCACGTAAATTGGCATAATTTTCTGAGCTTCCTGCAGGGCAGTGGGCTCAGATTCGTGACAGCAAAGAAATCTGGAACTGCGCAGTAATCCAAATCTAGTACTTACTTTTCTATCAACGGCTTAACTTGGCACAACAAAACACAAAACTAAGATAAGGAGAGGTTGCTACAGTAGTAAACAACTTCCAAGACACAAAATAAAAACAAAGTACTGTAGGTAAAAACATGGGTTGTCTCCCATAAGCGCTTTTCTTTAACGCCTTTCAGCCTAGGCGCAGTAAAGTGTGTATCAAGTATTATCGAAGGGTGGTACTTCTACAGCGGGGTGTGGGCTTTTCTCAACCAGGCATATTATATTAGATACATAAGTTTCAGCATCTCCCTTTTCATTAGTCTTAGGCGTGCTACTCTCATCAAACAAATTTTCAGGAACAAGCCAAGCATAGTTATTTTCTAGTGCATCATTCATAGCTAGGAGCTTACATGGTATTGGTGCTTTGATCTCCCCTCCATCATCAATATTATTAGTGTATCTTATTCTATCCATATCCATCTTTTCAAGGAGACTAACAAAATTAGTAGGAGAACCAAGCATATTAAATTTAGCAAACACCTTTCTAGCTTCTCTTGCTAGACCACCAAATTCTCTAAGAAGGGTTTCTAATACAAAATCTTTCTTTTCCCCTTCTTCCATATCACCAAGTGTGAAAAACATGTGTTGGATTATAGGATTAAGATTAACAAATTTAGTTTCCAACAAGCGAACTAAATGCGCAGCAGCAATTTCATAAGTAGGCGCAAGATCTACCAAGTGTCTATCTTCAAAATTTTCAATGGTACTAACATGGTTGAAGAATTCTTCTATATTATTTCTCCCAACTATAGACCCACGTCCTACCGGTATGTTCTTTGTGGTAAAATTAAAAGGAAACATGATGAAATAAGTAAAGTAAATGCAAGTAAACTAAATTTTTTTTTGTGTTTTCGATATAGCAAACAAGATAGCAAATAAAGTAAAACTAGCAACTAATTTTTTTGTATTTTGATTTAGTGCAGCAAACAAAGTAGTAAATAAAATAAAGCAAGACAAAAACAAAGTAAAGAGATTGAGAAGTGGAGACTCCCTTGCAGCGTGTCTTGATCTCCCCGGCAACGGCGCCGTAAAAGAGCTTGATGGCGTGTATTTCACACGTTCGTTGGGCAACCCCAAGAGGAAGGTATGATGCGCACAGCAGCAAGTTTTCCCTCGAAAGAAACCAAGGTTTATCGAACCAGGAGGAGCCAAGAAGCACGTTGAAGGTTGATGGCGGCGGGATGTAGTGCGGCGCAACACCAGGGATTCCGGCGCCAACGTGGAACCCGCACAACACAACCAAACTACTTTGCCCCAACGAAACAAGTGAGGTTGTCAATCTCACCGGCTTGCCGTAACAAAGGATTAACCGTATTGTGTGGAAGATGATTGTTTGCGTAAAACGAGAGAACAAGTATTGCAGTAGATTGTATTTCAAGAAAGAGAATTGGACCGGGGTCCACAGCTCACTAGAGGTGTCTCTCCCATAAGACGAACAAGCATGTTGGGTGAACAAATTACAGCTTGGGCAATTGACAAATAAAGAGAGCATGACAATGCACATACATATCATGATGAGTATAGTGAGATTTAATTGGGCATTACGACAAAGTACATAGACCGCCATCCAACCGCATCTATGCCTAAAAAGTCCACCTTCAGGTTATCATCCGAACCCCTCCAGTATTAAGTTGCAAGCAACGAGACAATTGCATTAAGTATGGTGCGTAATGTAATCAACAACTACATCCTTAGACATAGCATCAATGTTTTATCCCTAGTGGCAACAGCACAACACAACCTTAGAACTTTCGTCACCGTCCTGTGTGTCAATGCAGGCATGAACCCACTATCGAGCATAAGTACTCCCTCTTGGAGTTACAAGCATCTACTTGGCCGGAGCATCTACTAGTAACGGAGAGCATGCAAGATCATAAACAACACATAAGCATAACTTTGATAATCAACATAACAAGTATTCTCTATTCATCGGATCCCAACAAACGCAACATATAGAATTACATATAGATGATCTTGATCATGATAGGCAGCTCACAAGATCCGACAATGATAGCACAATGGGGAGAAGACAACCATCTAGCTACCGCTATGGACCCATAGTCCAGGGGTAGACTACTCACACATCACACCGGAGGCGACCATGGCGGCGTAGAGTCCTCCGGGAGATGAATCCCCTCTCCGGCAGGGTGCCGGAGGCGATCTCCCGGATCCCCCGAGATGGGATCGGCGGCGACGGCGTCTCGGCAATGTTTTCCGTATCGTGGCTCTCGGTACCGGGGGTTTCGTCACGGAGGCTATTTGTAGGCGGAAGGGCAAGTCGAGAGGCGGCACGGGGGGCCCACACCACGGGCCGCGCGGCCAAGGGGGGCCGCGCCGCCCTAGGGTTTGGCCACCCCGTGGCCCCTCTTCGTCTCGTCTTCGGTCTTCCGGAAGCTTCGTGAGAAAATAGGCCTCCGGGCTTTTATTTCGTCCAATTCCGAGAATATTTCTTTACTAGGATTTCTGAAACCAAAAACAGCAGTAAAACAACAGAATCGGCACTTCGGCATCTTGTTAATAGGTTAGTTCCAGAAAATGCACGAATATGACATAAAGTGTGCATAAAACATGTAGATAACATCAATAATGTGGCATGGAACACAAGAAATTATCGATACGTTGGAGACGTATCATCCTTCAAAGAGGAAAGCATCGATTGCTATATTTGTGCTAGAGCTTTTATTTTGAAAACATGAAACAATTTTGTCAACGGTAGTAATAAAGCATATGAGTTATGAAAGTTATATCTTACAAGTTGCAAGTCTCATGCATAGTATACTAATAGTGCCCGCACCTTGTCCTAATTAACTTGGACTACCGGATCTTTGCAATGCACATGTTTTGACCAAGTGTCACAATGGGGTACCTCCATGCCGCCTGTACAAAGGTCTAAGGAGAAAGCTCGCATTTTGGATTTCTCGCTTTTGATTATTCTCAACTTAGACATCCATACCGGGACAACATGGACAACAGATAATGGACTCCTCTTTAATGCATAAGCATGTGGCAACAATTATTATTCTCATATGAGATTGAGGATATATGTCCAAACTGAAACTTCCACCATGAATCATGGCTTTAGTTAGCGGCCCAAAGTTCTTCTCTAACAATATGCATGCTCCAACCATGAAGGTGGTAGATCTCTCTTGCTTCGTACAAGACGGACATGCATAGCAACTCACATGATATCCAACAAAGAATAGTTGATGGCGTCCCGTAAACATGGTTATCGCTCAACAAGCAACTTAATAAGAGATAAAGTGCATAAGTACATATTCAATACCACAATAGTTTTTAAGCTATTTGTCCCATGAGCTATATATTGCAAAGGTGAATGATGGAATTTTAAAGGTAGCACTCAAGCAATTTACTTTGGAATGGCGGATAAATACCATGTAGTAGGTAGGTATGGTGGACACAAATGGCATAGTGGTTGGCTCAAGTATTTTGGATGCATGAGAAGTATTCCCTCTCGATACAAGGTTTAGGCTAGCAAGGTTATTTGAAACAAACACAAGGATGAACGGTACAAGAAAACTCACATAAAAGACATATGGTAAACATTATAAGACTCCATACCGTCTTCCTTGTTGTTCAAAACTCAATACTAGATGTTATCTAGACTCTAGAGAAACCAAATATGCAAACCAAATTAGCAAGCTCTAAGTATTTCTTCATTAATGGGTGCAAAGTATATGATGCGAGAGCTTAAACATGAGCACAACAATTGCCAAGTATCAAATTATCCAAGACATTTTAGAGTTACTACATGTATCATTTTCCAATTCCAACCATATAACAATTTAACGAAGATGAAACTTCGCCATGAATACTATGAGTAGAGCCTAAGGACATATTTGTCCATATGCTACAGCGGAGCGTGTCTCTCTCCCATAAAGTGAATGCTAGGATCCATTTTATTCAAACAAAACAAAAAACAAAAACAAACCGACGCTCCAAGCAAAGTACATAAGATGTGGCCGAATAAAAATATAGTTTCGTGGGAGGAACCTCGATAATGTTGTCGATGAAGAAGGGGATGCCTTGGGCATCCCCAAGCTTAGACGCTTGAGTCTTCTTAATATATGCAGGGGTGAACCACCGGGGCATCCCCAAGCTTAGAGCTTTCACTCTCCTTGATCATATTGCATCATACTCCTCTCTTGATCCTTGAAAACTTCCTCCACACAAAACTCGAAACAACTCATTAGAGGGTTAGTGCATAATAAAAATGCACATGTTCAGAGGTGACACAATCATTCTTAACACTTCTGGACATTGCATAAAGCTACTGGACATTAATGGATCAAAGAAATTCATCCAACATAGCAAAAGAGGCAATGCGAAATAAAAGACAGAATCTGTCAAAACAGAACAGTCCGTAAAGATGGATTTTATTAGGCCACCATACTTGCTCAAACGAAAATGCTCAAATTGAATGAAAGTTGCGTACGTATCTGAGGATCATGCTTGTAAATTAGCGTAATTTTCTGAGCTACCTACAGGGAGATAGACCCAGATTCGTGACAGCAAAGAAATCTGGAACTGCGCAGTAATCCAAATCTAGTACTTACTTTTCTATCAAAGACTTTACTTGGCACAACAAAACATAAAACTAAGATAAGGAGAGGTTGCTACAGTAGTAAACAACTTCCAAGACACAAATATAAAACAAAAATACTGGAGTAAAAACATGGGTTGTCTCCCATAAGCGCTTTTCTTTAACGCCTTTCGCCTAGGCGCAGTAAAGTGTAACTCAAGTAACATCGAAAGATGAAGCATCAACATCATAATTTGTTCTAATGATAGAATCATAAGGTAACTTCATTCTCTTTCTAGGGAAGTGTTCCATACCTTTCTTGAGAGGAAATTGATATTTAATATTACCTTCCTTCATATCAATAGTAGCACCAACGGTTCGAAGAAAAGGTCTTCCCAATATAATGGGGCAAGATGCATTGCATTCAATATCCAAGACAACAAAATCAACGGGGACAAGGTTATTGTTAACCATAATATGAACATTATCAACTTTCCCCAAAGGTTTCTTTTTAGCATTATCAGCGAGATTAACATCCAAATAACAATTTTTCAATGGTGGCAAGTCAAGCATATCATAGACTTTTTTAGGCATAACGAAATACTTGCACCAAGATCACATAAAGCATTACAATTAAAATCTTTGACTCTCATTTTAATGATGGGCTCCCAACCATCCTCTAGCTTTCTAGGAATAGAAGTTTCAAGTTTTAGTTTCTCTTCTCTAGCTTTTATGAGAGCATTTGTAATATGTTTTGTGAAAGCCAAATTTATAGCACTAGCATTGGGACTTTTAGCAAGTTTTTGTATGAACTTTATAACTTCAGAGATGTGGCAATCATCAAAATCTAAATCATTACAATCTAAAGCAATGGGATTATCATCCCCAAGGTTGGAAAAAATTTCAGCAGTTTTATCACAAGCAGTTTCAGTAGTTTTAGCAGCTTCGAGTAATTTTGCGCGCTTTGCACTAGGAGTAGAAGCATTGCCAACACCAATTATTTTATCATGGATAGTAGGAGGTTCAGCAACATATGAATCATTAGCATTGCTAGTGGTGGTAATTGTCCAAACTTTAGCTACATTTTCCTTCTTAGCTAGTTTTTCATTTTCTTCTCTATCCCACCTAGCACGCAGTTCAGCCATTAATCTTATATTCTCATTAATTCTAACTTGGATGGCATTTTCTGTAGTAACAATTTTATTTTCAATATCCCTATTAGGCATAACTTTCGATTTCAAAAGATCAACATCGGAGGCAAGACTATCAACTCTAGAAACAAGAATATCAATTTTATTGAGCTTTTCCTCAACAGATTTGTTAAAGGCAGTTTGTGTACTAATAAATTCTTTAAGCATGGCTTCAAGTCCAGGGGGTGTATTCCTATTATTGTTGTAAGAATTCCCATAAGAATTAGCATAACCGTTACCATTATTATAAGGATATGGCCTATAGTTATTACTAGAATTGTTCCGATAAGCATTGTTGTTGAAATTATTATTTTTAATGAAGTTCACATCAACATGTTCTTCTTGGGCAACCAATGAAGCTAATGGAACATTATTAGGATCAACATTAGTCCTATCATTCGCAAGCATAGACATAATAGCATCAACCTTATCATTCAAGGAAGAGGATTCTTCAACAGAATTTACCTTCTTACCTTGTGGAGCTCTTTCCGTGTGCCATTCAGTAGTAATTAACCATCATATTATCAAGAAGCTTTGTTGCTTCACCAAGAGTGATGGACATAAAGGTACCTCCAGCAGCTGAATCCAATAAATTCCGCGAAGAAAAATTTAGTCCCGCATAGAAGGTTTGGATGATCATCCAAGTAGTCACTCCATGGGTTGGGCAATTTTTAACCGTGAGATTTCATTCTTTCCCAAGCTTGAGCAACATGTTCATTATCCAATTGTTTAAAATTCATTATGCTACTCCTCAAAGATATAATTTTAGCAGGGGGATAATATCTACCAATAAAAGCATCCTTGCATTTAGTCCATGAATCAATACTATTCTTAGGAGATAGCAACCAATCTTTAGCTCTTCCTCTTAATGAGAAAGGGAACAATTTTAATTTTATAATGTCACCATCTACATCTTTATACTTTTGCATTTCACATAGTTCAACAAAATTATTGAGATGGGCAGCAAGCATCATCAGAACTAACACCAGTAAAATTGCTCTCTCATGACAAGATTAAGTAAAGCAGGTTTAATTTCAAAGAATTCTGCTGTAGTAGCAGGTGGAGCAATAGGTGTGCATAAGAAATCATTATTATTTGTGCTAGTGAAGTCACACAACTTAGTATTTTCAGGGTTGGCCATTTTAGCAATAGTAAATAAAGCAAACTAGATAAAGTAAATGCAAGTAAACTAATTTTTTTGTGTTTTTGATATGGCAAACAAGACAGTAAATAAAGTAAAACTAGCAACTAATTTTTTTGTGTTTTGATATAAGTGCAGCAAACAAAGTAGTAAATAAAATAAAGCAAGACAAAAACAAAGTAAAGAGATTGAGAAGTGGAGACTCCCCTTGCAGCCGTGTCTTGATCTCCCGGCAACGGCGCCGAAAAAGAGCTTGATGGCGTGTATTTCACACGTTCGTTGGGCAACCCCAAGAGGAAGGTATGATGCGCAGCAGCAAGTTTTCCCTCGAAAGAAACCAAGGTTTATCGAACCAGAGGAGCCAAGAAGCACGTTGAAGGTTGATGGCGGCGGATGTAGTGCGGCGCAACACCAGAGATTCCGGCGCCAACGTGGAACTGCACAACACAACCAAAGTACTTTGCCCCAACGAAACAGTGAGGTTGTCAATCTCACCGGCTTGTCGTAAAAAGGATTAACCGTATTGTGTGGAAGATGATTGTTTGCAGAGAAAACAAGTAAAACAAGTATTGCAACAGATTTGTATTTCAGTATTAAAGAATGGACCGGGGTCCACAGTTCACTAGAGGTGTCTCTCCCATAAGATAAAAGCATGTTGGGTGAACAAATTACGGTCGGGCAATTGACAAATAGAGAGGGCATAACAATGCACATACATGACATGATAAGTATAGTGAGATTTAATTGGGCATTACGACAAAGTACATAGACCGCCATCCAACCGCATCTATGCCTAAAAGTCCACCTTCAGGTTATCATCCGAACCCCTCCAGTATTAAGTTGCAAAGCAACAGACAATTGCATTAAGTATGGTGCGTAATGTAATCAACAACTACATCCTCGGACATAGCGCCAATGTTTTATCCCTAGTGGCAACAAGCACAACACAACCTTAGGGTTTCATCACTTCTCAGTGTCAATGCGAGCATGAACCCACTATCGAGCATAAGTACTCCCTCTTGGAGTTAAAAGTAAAGACTTGGCTGGAGCCTCTACTAGAAACGGAGAGCATGCAAGATCATAAACAACACATGTATAATAACTTGATAATTAACATGACATGTATTCTCTATCCATCGGATCTCGACAAACACAACATATAGAATTACAGATAGATGATCTTGATCATGTTAGGCAGCTCACAAGATCCAACAATGAAGCACAATGAGGAGAAGACAACCATCTAGCTACTGCTATGGACCCATAGTCCAGGGGTGAACTACTCACTCATCACTCCGGAGCGACCATGGCGGTGTAGAGTCCTCCGGAGATGAATCCCTCTCCGGCGGGTGCCGGAGGAGATCTCCGAATCCCCGAGATGGGATCGGCGGCGACGGCGTCTCGCAGAGGTTTTCCGTATCGTGGTTTTTGCATCAGGGGTTTCGCGACGGAGGCTTTAAGTAGGCGGAAGGGCAGAGTCGGGGGCCGACGAGGGCCCCGTGGTGTGGGCCCCTCGTCGGCCCCCGACTCGCCCTTCCGCCTACTTAAAGCCTCCGTCGCAAAACCCCGATGTGAAAAACCACGATACGTTAAACCCACCGAGACGCCGCCGCCGCCGCCGATCCCATCTCGGGGATTCTCGAGATCTCCTCCGCACCTCGCCGGAGAGGGGATTCATCTCCCGGAGGACTCTACACCGCCATGGTCGCCTCCGGAGTGATGAGTGAGTAGTTCACCCCTGGACTATGGGTCCATAGCAGTAGCTAGATGGTTGTCTTCTCCTCATTGTGCTTCATTGTTGGATCTTGTGAGCTGCCTAACATGATCAAGATCATCTATCCGTAATACTCTATGTTGTGTTTGTCGGGATCCGATGGATAGAGAATACCATGTTATGTTAATTATCAAGTTATTACATATGTGTTGTTTATGATCTTGCATGCTCTCCGTTACTAGTAGAGGCTCGGCCAAGTTTTTGCTTTTAACTCCAAGAGGGAGTATTTATGCTCGATAGTGGGTTCATGCCCGCATTGACACCCGGGACAAGTGATGAAAGTTCTAAGGTTGTGCCGTGTCGTTGCCACTAGGGATAAAACATTGGCGCTATGTCCGAGGATGTAGTTGTTGATTACATTACGCACCATACTTAATGCAATTGTCCGTTGCTTTGCAACTTAATACCGGAAGGGGTTCGGACGATAACCCGAAGGTGGACTTTTAGGCATAGATGCAGCTTGGATGGCGGTCTATGTACTTTGTCGTAATGCCCAATTAAATCTCACTATACTTATCATGCCATGTATGTGCATTGTTATGCCCTCTCTATTTGTCAATTGCCCGACCGTAATTTGTTCACCCAACATGCTTTTATCTTATGGGAGAGACACCTCTAGTGAACCGTGGACCCCGGTCCATTCCTTTAATACCGAAATACAAATCTGTCGCAATACTTGTTTTACTATTTTCTCTCGCAAACAATCATCTTCCACACAATTCGGTTAATCCTTTGTTACGAAGCAAGCCGGTGAGATTGACAACCTCACCGTTTCGTTGGGGCAAAGTACTTTGGTTGTGTTGTGCAGGTTCCACGTTGGCGCCGGAATCCCTGGTGTTGCGCCGCACTACATCCCGCCGCCATCAACCTTCAACGTGCTTCTTGGATCCTCCTGGTTCGATAAACCTTGGTTTCTTTCTGAGGGAAAACTTGCCGCTGTGCGCATCATACCTTCCTCTTGGGGTTGCCCAACGAACGTGTGAAATACACGCCATCAGGCTCCTCCTTGCCCCACTAAGTCATCTCTTCCTCCCATTCTACTCTCTCTCCCGAAAAAACTCGTACCAACTTTCTCTCACTCACGCTTTTGCTCAAGAGCTCAGGATTCTTCGATCTCTTTGCTCAGCCCAGATTTCTGTCTGAAATTTGGCACATTTGCTCTCCGGTATGTGACTCCTCCGATTATCCAAATAGAATTTTGTTTGGTTACGTATATCTTGAGTATTTTGCTGCTGTAGGTAACATGTTAAGTGAGCTTGCATGCTTGTTCTAAGTTGTAAAAATTAGTTTTGATGCATGTTTAGTACTCTACCAAATTCGTATAGTAGTTTCCCTCATTTATATGTCTCCAAATCAACTTTTATAATGATTGTTGAAAAATTTCAGAAAATGGAGTGGAATAGGCACCAACTGAACCAACAAGAATTGGAGGTGCAAGAAGTTATGAGAGTTCACCGCGAGGAGGGAGTATACCCCTCCTACTACCCATGCACTGATTTTATGAGGAGTGCAGGAATCTTGCCAGATGTTCAAAATCTGATTTCCAATGCAGGGTTGGAAAGTTTTGTTGTTGGTGAACCTTACCAATATGCAAAACTAACCATGTCAGTGGTGCAGGATTTTGAATTCCATTGGTCCCAACCTAACCCCATGGTTCGATATAAAATTTATAATAAAACTATTGATTTGCCCTTTGATGATTTTTGTGCAGCTATTAGATTGCCACAATGGGGAGTATGCGAGAAGGTTAGGGGACTGCCGCAGGAGCTCTTGAGTCTATACAAGATGATCTGTCAAGGGAGAAGCTTCTCAGATGAGAGTGGTAAAATTCGTAGTATTCAACTCCCAGCTATTCGCTACTTTGCTTACTTCATCACCAAGTGCGTTCTTGCTAGAAAGAATGCAAATAAGTTATATATCCAGGATTTGACTTTCCTAGCTGTTGCATTGCAATGTGATAGGACTTATAATTTGGATGCTTTGATAGCCTTTAGACTTGCTACTAACCGTGATAAAGGAGGAATTTGTGGAGGTCTCATCGCCTCTCGTTTGCTAGCTATGCATGGTGTAGAACCTCACCCTCTTGATGTTCAGCTCTCCATAGAGAAACTTGATATTGTTTCCATGATAAAACATGACTTTGTTTCTGATTGGTCTAATTTGAGTAACCTGTCTTGTGAGATAACATTTTACAAGAAAAATTGGAGAACAACTAAAAAAACTGAAAGGCTAGTAGGATTGCCTGCACCTGCTTTGTTTAACCTTGATTCCAGGAAAAATTGGTCGGTCACGGAAGATGAACTAGATGCATACATAGAGGGGGATGGCCATCATGCAGGGGACGGCACGGAGGAGGCCTAGGAACACCTCGACTTGTCATCCGATGCAGCGAGCTCTTCACATCAACATTTTGGGCATGTGGAGCCTTCACCCTTTTCTTCTGCACATGGACCTTATTATGACCACACCATGTACGATCCACCGGCGTGGAACCCTGACCCTCGCTGGGGCTGATCTCCACTTAGGCTTTAGGTATACCGGCATCACTCATTCATTGAATATTACAATTGCCGGATACTTGTACATACTTTTTTAGCTTCTTAAGGTGGTTTCTAATAAGAGGGAGATGATATTTGGAGAAGTGCAGTTTGAAAACAGATTCTGGACTGATACCAAAAATATTCCCAAAAACAGCCAGAACGTTATTTTGCGAAGCCAATTTTTGTGCATGTTCCCCAGGTTATTATATAACTTTCATTAGTCGAGCACTTTTCGAGTTGAGCAGCGGAAGATTTTCGTAAAAATAGATTACTGTACTGCTATCAAGTTTGACGAATTTCTGCTACTTTGTGTTTATGTGACTCTTTTAGTTTTCATTTTCTTGTTTTTGCTTTGTTTCTTTCCTAAAACACAAAAAGACCAAAAATGTTTCTGTTGTTTTTCTTTACCATTTGTTTATTTTAGTTTCTTGTTCCAATTTTGCTTTATTTGCTGTCGTTGGTTTGCTATAAGAAAATCCAAAAAGATTTTGCTTTGTTTGCTTGTTTCCTTTTGTTCTTGTCTCCAATTCGAAAAAACCAAAAATATTTGTTGTTCTTCTTTGGTTTTGTAAAGTTCATTATGGAGTTCAGCGGTCTCCGGTGGCTGGAGCTTGGTTTTCATTCCATATTATTCAAGCTACACAAGTGAAAGGCAATAATGACGATCTACGGCAACTCGACTGTGGTGAGAGGCTGGTATGAACTCTATTTATTTTCATTTTTGTACATATACTCATCCATGTGAGCATGCTTAGTTGGTTCATGTGAGGTATATGTCATTTAAGAAAGTCTAGTAGTTCATGATCTCTCATGTTTAGCTCCAATTTATTAATATGAGTAGCATATCATAAATATTTGCTTGCGTTGTTTTATTCATAGATAGGTATGACATTGTAGTATCCTCCTCCGAATAATTCACTTGAATCGACTTGGCACATGCTCACGCATTCATATGACTGAACAAAAGTCAATTAAGCCTTGATGATTTACTTTGCCTCAGAGCTCTTGTATCACTTTTATGCCTCTGTTAATTTATTTTGTCGCAAGAATGATTATGACGGTTACTGCTCTCTTGATTGTCGCTTCCCAATCTATTGCTAGCCTTCACTTGTACTGAGTGGGAACGCTGCTCGTGCTTCCAAACCCCTGAAAACCAAGTTATTCCAAAGTGTCCACCATAAGTACCTATGCATGGCATTTCAAACCATTCCAAGTAAATTCTCATGTGCTACCTTTAAACCTTCAAAATACTTCTCAATTTGTGTCGATGTTTTATAGCTCATGAGGAAGTATGTGGTGTTTTATCTTTCAACCTTGTCATTTACTCCCGACGGACTTTCACCAATGGACTAGTGGCACATCCGCGTATCCAATAATTTTGCAAAAAGAGCCGGCAACGGGGTTCCCAGCCCCAATTAATTAACTTTCATCAATAATTCTCTTCACATGTTTTGCCCTGATTTATCAGTAAGCAACTTAATTTGCAAATAGACACTCCTCCATGGTATGTGAATGTTGGAAGGCACCCGAGGATTCGGTTAGCCATGGATTGTGTAAGCAAAGGTTGGGGGCAGTGTCATCCATAATGAAACTAAAGTACGTGTGTAAACAAAAGAGAAGAGGGATGATTTACCTTGCTGGTAGAGATAACGTCCTTCATGGGAGCCGCTCTTGAAAGTCTGGTTGACGAGGTAGTTGGAGTGCCCACTACCATTCGTTGACAACAACAAACACCTCTCAAAATAATTTTACTCCTGTTTTAAAAATGAAAAAGCTCTAGCGCATGTTAATCCCTGCTTCCCTCTGCGAAGGGTCAATCTTTTACTTTTACATTGAGTCACCATCCTTTCTTTGAGCACCTTCTTAAGAGAACAACTGTCATTCTTAGTACAATATGCCTGTCCCAAAATGTGATTAACTGTGGTATAACTTTGATGCTTTTATCTTTGATAATCTCTACTTCCAGTCTTTCCATGAACTTCGAAGGTGCCCGGGCATTTATGTTTTGCTGTACAAATACGGGCAAGTGAGATACCACTTTATCATATCCTTTTATGAACATTGCAATCTTTCTGATAGACATGATTCATGATGCTTATTATTAATTTGTTGGTACCTTTTCCATGATTGACATAGCTATTAGATGACTTTATTTGCATGTATCTTATTATGAATTGCCTAAGTACTTGTCCATATCATGAGAATATTTACATCATATGAACAAATGTGTTCGTGAAAGTTCTTTTATCGCACTCGCTTGTTAATCGAATTGCTTGAGGACAAGCAATAAGCTAAGCTTGGGGGAGTTGATACGTCCAAAACGTATCTACTTTCCCGAACACTTTTGCTATTGTTTTGCCTCTAATTTGTGTATTTTGGATACAACTAACACGGACTAACGCTCGTTTTCAGCAGAATTGCCCCGGTGTCTTGTTTTTGTGCGTAAACTCAACTTTCGGGAAAATCCCCGGGATTAATTCCAATGGGCCTATTTTCACAGAAGATTAACGGAGCCAGAAGACCAGAAGGAGGGGGGCCATGAGGCGCCCACCCCACAAGGCGGCGTGGTGGGCCCCTGGGCCACGCCGGCCTATGGTGGCGGCGCCTCGGCCAGCCTCCGACGCCCCCCTCTGGACTACTTAAGGGTTTCGACCAAAAAACGCATGGGGGTTAGACAAAATTGCCAGAGGACATCCAGAACTCCGCCGCCATTGCGAAACTCCGTCTCGGGACCAGAAACTCCGTTCTGGCACTCCACCGGGACGGGGAATTGGAGGAGATCATCGCCATCATCACCACCGACGCCTCTCCATCAACCAGCCATGCTTCCCCCATCCATGGGTGAGTAATTCCCCCGCTGTAGGCTGAAGGGGATGGTAGGGATTGGATGAGATTGGTCATGTAATAGCATAAGATTGTTAGGGCATAGTGCCTAGTATCCGTAATTGGTACTTTTATGATATTGTTGCAACTTGTTATGCTTAATGCTTGTCACTAGGGCCCGAGTGCCATGATCTCAGATCTGAACATGTTATCAATTCATGATGATATTCATTGCTTTATGATCTTACCTGCAAGTTGTATACACATATTGCTGTCCGGAACCCGAGGCCCCAAAGTGACAGTAATTGGGACAACCGGAGGGGAAGGCGGTGATATGAGGATCACATGTGTTCATGGAGTGTTAATTCTTTGCTCCGGTGCTCTATTGAAAGGAGTACCTTAATTACAACTAGATTCCCTAGAGGCTCGGCTGCCACCGGCTGGTAGGACAAAAGATGTTGTGCAAGTTTCTCATTGCGAGCACGTACGACTATATATGGAACACATGCCTATGGTTGTTTAGTACTTGGATACTGTTTTATTACTATCTGCAAATGCCCTACCTTGATTGTTACATGAGTTCTCTCATCCATGCAACGCCCGTTCATCCATCCCTGTGCCTACAATATTTTAATCATGTTGTTTACTATAATCACTACTGCTGTCTTTGTTACACTCGTCGCTGATATTTCACTATCTGCTATCGCTATAAAATTGTTGCTACTCGATAAACTCTTGCGAGCAAGTCCGTTTCCAGTGCAGACTGAATTGACAACTCCGCTGTTAAGGCTTACAAATATTCTTTGGCTCCCCTTGTGTCGAATCAATAAATTGGGTTTTACTTCCCTCGAAGACTGTTGCGATCCCCTATACTTGTGGGTCATCACTCCTCCGCCACCAAAAACCCTAATTCGGGGGACAGAAGTCTCTGTTTCGGCACCCTGCCGGGACGGGGAATTGCCCCCGGAGCCATCTCCATCGACTCCATCGCCATCTTGATCGTTGTTGCTGTCTCCCATGATGAGGAGGGAGTATTTCTCCCCCGAGGCTGAGGGCTCTACCGGTAGCTATGTGGTTCATCTCTCTCTCCCATGGTGTGATCTTTATGTGATCATGAGCTTTGTAATCTAGTTGAATATGTAGATGTTACTCTTGTCTATTATGCACTCTAGAGGTTACTTTAATATGAACTCCGGAGTCACTCTCCATGGTGTGATGGTGACAAGTGTGCGCATCGTGTGTGATTCCTTTATGACGTTGTGGAGCTTGTTTACTCCGGCTTGAGGTGTGCTTTTGCAGCCCTACACAATGAATGGTGTTTGTTATCCAACAAGAGAGTGTTTGAGAGTAGCATTTATTTATTCAATTATGTGATCATTGTTGAGAGTGTCCACTAGTGAAAGTATGATCCCTAGGCCTTGTTTCTAAGCATTGAAACACCGTTTCCAACAAGTTCTACTACATGTTCGCTTGCTGCCATTTTTATTTCAGATTGCAATTACTACTTATAATCATCCATATTACTTGTATTTCACTATCTCTTCGCCGAACTAGTGCACCTATATATCTGACAAGTGTATTAGGTGTGTTGGGGACACAAGAGACTTCTTGTATCTTAATTGCAGGGTTGCTTGAGAGGGATATCTTTGACCTCTACCTCCCTGAGTTCGATAAACCTTGGGTGATTCTCTTAAGGGAAACTTGCTGCTGTTCTACGAACCTCTGCTCTTGGAGGCCCAACACTGTCTACAGGAATAGAAGCGTGCGTAGACATCAATGCCGGCACCAAAAGGACCCTTAACTGTGGTTGGAAACTACAAAGTGTCGCTCGAAACCGCGTCCGCTGGATCAAATCTGGCAGAATCGCTGGTGATAGCGGAGGAAAAGAAAAGAATGTAAACCACTGTTGCGCTGGCTCAATCCTCTCAGCTGAACTTAGCGGCAATGAGTGACAACTTGGGCACACCGGCTTTCAAGCCAACCAAGGAGACCAAGGACATCGTGCTGGACCCGGCTTACCCAGAGCGCGCTATTCGCATCGGTGCTGGCCTGAATGAAGCATAGGAAAGCGCACTCATCAACTTCCTCCGTGAGAATCGGAACATATTCGCCTGGTCTACTGATGACTTGGTGGGTGTGCCGAGGGAGTTGGCTGAGCACTCTCTGAACGTCCGGAAGGATGCGAAGCTAGTGAGACAACCTTTGCGCCGGTTTGTTGAAGACAGGACAAAGATCATTGGAGAAGAGGTAACAAAGTTGTTGGTTTCCGGTTTCATCGTGGAGGTACTGCACACTGAGTGGCTAGCCAATCCGGTGCTGGTCGAGAAGAAAAAAGACGAAGACCCCAAGACTCTGAAGGTGTGGCGCATGTGCATCGACTACACCAACCTGAACAAGGCTTTCCTTAAAGATACATTCCCGCTACCCCGGATTGATCAAGTGATCGATTCCACCCTGGTTGCGAACTGTTGTCTTTTCTGGATGCTTATTCCGGTTTCCACCAAATTCCCTTGAAAAAGGAAGATCAAATAAAGACTACGTTCATTACCCCGCACGGGGCTTGTTGCTATGTCACTATGCCTTTTGGTTTGCGCACGCTGGTGCAACGTACCAGCGCTGTATGCAAAAATGCATGCATGATCAAATCGGTAAAAATGTGCCAGTCTATGTGGACGATGTTGTGATAAAAACGAAGGTAAAAGATACCTTAATCGATGACTTGCGGCAAACGCTTGACAATTTGCGCCGGTTCCGGATGAAACTTAATCCGGCAAAATGTACCTTCGGCGTTCCCGCCGGAAAGCTGCTCGGTTTCCTAGTATCAAGCCGGGGCATCGAGGTGAATCCGGTAAAGATCCGGGGCATCGAGAGAATGACAATACCGCAAGATCTAAAATATGTGCAAAAGTTTACCGGAAGCTTGGCGTCGCTAAGCCGGTTCATAAGCAGGTTGGGAGAAAAGGCTTTGCCGCTTTATGCCCTAATGAAAAAATCCGACACTTTCGTCTGGACCCCTCAGGCAGACGCATCATTCAAAGAGCTGAAAAAGATGCTAGCCACAGCACCGGTATTGGCTTCGCCTTTGGAAAGGGAACCCATGTTGCTTTACATAGCTGCAACAAACCGGGTTGTGAGCGTGGTGGTTGTAGTAGAAAGAGAAGAGGAAGGAAAAACCGTGCAAAGGCCGGTATACTACCTGAGCGAGGTGCTCTCCCTCTCAAAACAAAACTACCCGCACTTCCAGAAAATGACTTATGGCGTGTTCATGGCCACTACAAAGCTCAAGAACTATTTTGAGGAGCACCCAATGAGAGTGGTGAGCGAGGCACCCATTTCGGACATCATGTGCAACAAAGACGCTAGCGGCAGGATTGCCAAATGGGCAATTCAGCTGTCACCTTACGTACCGGCGTACGAGAGAAGAGATGCCATAAAATCACAAGCCTTGGCAGATTTCCTGGTCGATTGGGCGGAAATGCAGTACAAACCGCCGGAACAAAAATAGAGTACTGGAAGATGCACTTCGATGGATCGAAACTCAAGGAGGGTCTAGGTGCCGGCGTGGTTCGCACCTCACCAAAAGGAGATCACCTCCGGTATGTTCTGCAAGTACATTTCAGGGCGTCGAACAATGTCGCAGAGTATGAAGCTCTGGTCCATGGGCTCAAAGTCGCAAAAGAAATCAGTGTACACCGGATCATTTTCTACGGTGATTCGGACCTAGTGGTACAGCAATGTTCCGGAGATTGGGATGCAAAAGATGCGAACATGGCCTCATACCAGTTTTATGTGCAAAAGATTGCCGGATTCTTCGAAGGGTGTGAGTTCCACCATGTGCCACGAGCAGAAAATGAAGCTGCGGACGCGCTCTCCAAGCTAGGTTCGTCCAGGCAGGAAATTCCTCCCGGAATAGCCTTGGCTCACTTGAGGACACCATCAATCAAACCAAGTCCGGGATCTGAGTCAATTTTTGTACCCGAGTCACACATTGTGCCAATGGATATCGATGGAGGAAACTCGGGGACTGTTTCAACTAACCCGGGGACTTCGGGATCTAAACCGGAGGAAACCATGGTTGTGGATTACATGGACGTTGATGTGCTAGTTTTTCTGGTTCGAGAAGCACCAACTTGGGTTAAACCTATTAAGGAATTCCTGATCAACGGTGGCTTACCGGCGGATGAGGTAGAATCGAGAAGGATTAAGAGAAGGTCCAAGGCCTATACCATCATCAATGGAGAAATGTACAAGAGAAGTGTTAGCGGTGTCCTCAAAAGATGTGTGGAACCGGAGGAAGGAAAAGAAATGCTCCTAGAAATTCACCAAGGGGAGTGCGGGCACCATGCTTCATCCAGAGCGTTGGTAGGAAAAGTGTTCCGGCATGGGTTCTACTGGCCCACTGCCTTGCAAGATGCTGAGGACTTAGTCCGGAAATGCAACGGATGACAGAGGTACGCCAAGCAAAACCATACCCCAGCGTCCGGTTTAAAAACAATACCAATAACTTGGCCATTCGCTGTTTGGTGCCTGGACATGGTTGGCCCATTCAAAATGGCAAGAGGAAGTATGACCCACATCCTAGTGATGGTGGATAAGTTTACCAAATGGTTGGAAGTTAAGCCAATTGCAAAATGCGATGGGCACACTGCGGTGAAGTTCTTGAAAGATGTGATTTTGCGGCACAGTATCATAACTGACAACGGAACGAACTTTGCTCAAGGAGAGTTTAAGGCATTCTGTGAGAACAACAATATCCGGTTGGATTTGTGTTCAGTGGCACACCCACAAGGCAATGGCCAAGTGGAGAGAATCATTGCACTTGTGCTTTCCGGTATCAAACCGAGGCTTATTGAACCGCTTGAAAAAACGCCAGGATGTTGGCTTGATGAACTACCATCAGTGCTCTAGAGCATAAGAACCACACCAAACCGGTCTACCGGATACACACCCTTCTTCATGGTGTATGGAGCAGAAGCGGTCATACCAACCGACAGTATCCATGACTCACCACGGGTTCAACTCTATTCCGAAGAAGAGGTAAAAGAGGCCCGAGAAAACGATGTGGACTTGCTCGAGGAACAGAGAGAGCTGGCTTTGGCAAGATCAGCCATATACCAGAAAAACCTCAGACGCTATCATAGCTGCAAGGTTAATCCGAGACTGTTTCGGGAAGGGGACCTGGTGCTACGCCTGGTGCAGCGCACAGCTGGCGTGTAAGCACACGTCCGTTGGGAACCCCAAGAGGAAGGTGTGATGCGTACAACAGCAAGTTTTCCCTCAGTAAGAAACCAAGGTTATCGAACCAGTAGGAGTCAAGGAACACGTGAAGGTTGTTGGTGGCGGAGTGTAGTGCGGCGCAACACCAGGGATTCCGGCGCCAACGTGGAACCCGCACAACACAATCAAAGTACTTTGCCCCAACGTAACAGTGAGGTTGTCAATCTCACCGGCTTGCTGTAAACAAAGGATTAAACGTATTGTGTGGAAGATGATGATTGTTTGCGAAGAATAGTAAAGAACAGAGTTTGCAGTAGATTGTATTTCAGATGTAAAGAATGGACCGGGGTCCACAGTTCACTAGTGGTGTCTCTCCCATAAGATAAACGCATGTTGGGTGAACAAATTACAGTTGGGCAATTGACAAATAAAGAAGGCATAACAATGCACATACATATATCATGATGAGTACTATGAGATTTAATCAGGGCATTACGACAAAGTACATAGACCGCTATCCAGCATGCATCTATGCCTAAAAAGTCCACCTTCAGGTTATCATCCGAACCCCTTCCAGAATTAAGTTGCAAACAACAGACAATTGCATTAAGTATGGTGCGTAATGTAATCAACACAAATATCCTTAGACAAAGCATCGATGTTTTATCCCTAGTGGCAACAAGCACATCCACAACCTTAGAACTTTCTATCACTCGTCCCTGCATTCAATGGAGGCATGAACCCACTATCGAGCATAAATACTCCCTCTTGGAGTCACAAGTATGAACTTGGCCAGAGCCTCTACTAGCAACGGAGAGCATGCAAGAACATAAAAAACATATATGATAGATTGATAATCAACTTGACATAGTATTCAATATTCATCGGATCCCAACAAACACAACATGTAGCATTACAAATAGATGATCTTGATCATGATAGGCAGCTCACAAGATCTAACATGATAGCACAATGAGGAGAAGACAACCATCTAGCTACTGCTATGGACCCATAGTCCAGGGGTGAACTACTCACACATCGATCCGGAGGTGATCATGGCGATGAAGAGACCTCCGGGAGATGATTCCCCTCTCCGGCAGGGGTGCCGGAGGCGATCTCCTGAATCCCCCGAGATGGGATTGGCGGCGGCGTCTCTGGAAGGTTTTCCGTATCGTGGCTCTCGGTACTGGGGTTTTCGCGACGAAGGCTTTAAGTAGGCGGAAGGGTAGAGTCGGGGGCGACACGAGGGGCCCACACAACAGGGCCGCGCGGCCAAGACCTGGGCCGCGCCGCCCTGGTGTGGCGTCGCCTCGTCGCCCCACTTCGTAATCCTTTCGGTCTTCTGGAAGCTTCGTGGAAAAATAAGACCATGGGCGTTGATTTCGTCCAATTCCGAGAATATTTCCTTACTAGGATTTCTGAAACCAAAAACAGCAGAAAACAACAATCGGCTCTTCGGCATCTCGTCAATAGGTTAGTGCCGGAAAATGCATAATAATGACATAAAATGTGTATAAAACATGTGAGTATCATCATAAAAGTAGCATGGAACATAAGAAATTATAGATACGTTAGAGACGTATCAAGCATCCCCAAGCTTAGTTCCTACTCGGCCTCGAGTAGGTAAACGATAACAAAGATAATTTCTGAAGTGACATGCTATCATAATCTTGATCAATACTATTATAAAGCATATGAGATGAATGCAGCGATTCGAAGCAATGGTGAATATAATGAGTAAAAAAATGAATCATATAGCAAAGACTTTTCATGAATAATACTTTCAAGACAAGCATCAATAAGACTTGCATAAGAGTTACTCATAAAGCAATAGATTCTTAGTAGAAAGCTTTGAAACAACACAAAGGAAGATATAAGTTTCAACAGTTGCTTTCAACTTCAACATGTATATCTCATGGATAATTGTCAACACAAAGTAATATAACAAGTGCAATAGGTAAACATGTATGAATCAATGCACACAGTTGATACAAGTGTTTGCTTCTAAGATAGAAATAATAGGTAAATTGACTCAACAATAAAGTAGAAGATAGGCCCTTCGCAGAGGGAAGCATGGATTACTATATTTGTGCTAGAGCTTTTCATTTTGAAAACATAGAAACAATTTTGTCAACGGTAGTAATAAATCGCATGTGTTATGTATAAGATATCCTATAAGTTGCAAGCCTCATGCATAGTATACCAATAGTGCTCGCACCTTGTCCTAATTAGCTTGGATTAACATGGATTATTGATGACCCACAAGTATAGGGGGTGTATCGTAGTATCTTCGATAAGTAAGAATGTCGATCCCAACGAGGAGCAGAAGGTGTGACAGGCAGTTTTGATGAAGGATTCACTGTAAATGATCACAGACAAGTATTCAGGGGGTTTTGATGTAACAGATGAATAAAGTACAAGTAAGTAAAATGCGAGAGAAATAATTGCAGCGAGTGGCCCAATCCTTTTTAGCACAAAGGACAAGCCGGTTTGTTTACTTATAATGACCAAACGTTCTCGAGGACACACGGGATTTTAGTCTAGTGCTTTCGCTACATACGAGTTGATTAATCTTCATTGTTTTGATAAGTGTTGTGTGGGTGAACCTATGCTAATGTACCGCCCTTCCTAGGACTAATACATACTTGTGATTATACCCCTTGCAAGCATC
>NC_061514.1:190384509-190403411 GCF_022539505.1 Lolium rigidum
GTTAATACAATTATAGCATGATATATAAACATTTATCATAAACACAAAGATATAAATAATAACCACTTTATTATTGCCTCTAGGGCATATCTCCTTCACTTGCATCATATACTTTGCACCCATTAATGAAGAAACACTTAGAGCTTGCTAATTTGGTTTGCATATTTGGCTTCTCGAAAGTCTAGATAATATCTAGTATTGAGTTTTGAACAACAAGGAAGACGGTGTAGAGTCTTATAATGTTTACAATATGTATTTTATGTAAGTTTTGCTGCACCGTTCATCCTTGTGTTTGTTTCAAATAACCTTGCTAGCTTAAACCTTGTATCGAGAGGGAATACTTCTCATGCATCCAAAATCCTTGAGCCAACCACTATGCCATTTGTGTCCACCATATCTACCTACTACATGGTATTTCTCCGCCATTCCAAAGTAAATTGCTTGAGTGCTACCTTTAAAATTCCATCATTCGCCTTTGCAATATATAGCTCATGGGACAAATAGCTTAAAAACTATTGTGGTATTGAATATGTACTTATGCACTTTATCTCTTATTAAGTTGCTTGTTGTGCGATAACCATGTTTACGGGGACGCCATCAACTATTCTTTGTTGAATATCATGTGAGTTGCTATGCATGTCCGTCTTGTCTCAAGTAAGAGAGATCTACCACCTTAATGGTTGGAGCATACATATTGTTAGAGAAGAACATTGGGCCGCTAACTAAAGCCATGATTCATGGTGGAAGTTTCAGTTTTGGACATATATCCTCAATCTCATATGAGAATAATAATTGTTGCAACATGCTTTTGCATTAAAGAGGAGTCCATTATCTGTTGTCTATGTTGTCCCGGTATGGATGTCTAAGTTGAGAATAATCAAAAGCGAGAAATCCAAAATGCGAGCTTTCTCCTTAGACCTTTGTACAGGCGGCATGGAGGTACCCCATTGTGACACTTGGTTAAAACATGTGTATTGCGATGATCCGGTAGTCCAAGCTAATTAGGACAAGGTGCGGGCACTATTAGTATACTATGCATGAGGCTTGCAACTTGTAAGATATAATTTACATAACTCATATGCTTTATTACTACCGTTGACAAAATTGTTTCATGTTTTCAAAATAAAAGCTCTAGCACAAATATAGCAATCGATGCTTTCCTCTTTGAAGGACCATTCTTTTTACCTTTATGTTGAGTCAGTTCACCTATTTCTCTCCATCCCAAGAAGCAAACACTGGTGTGAACTGTGCATTGATTCTTACATACTTGCATATTGCACTTATTATATTACTCTATGTTGACAATTATCCATGAGATATACATGTTACAAGTTGAAAGCAACCGCTGAAACTTAATCTTCCTTTGTGTTGCTTCAATACCTTTACTTTAAATTATTGCTTTATGAGTTAACTCTTATGCAAGACTGATGCCTATCTTGAAAGTGCTATTCATGAAAAGTCATTGCTTTATGATTCAGTTGTTTACTCATGTCATTACCATTGTTTTGATCGCTGCATTCATTACATATGTTTACAATATGATCAAGGTTATGATGGCATGTCACTCCAGAAATTATCTTTGTTTATCGTTTACCTGCTCGGGACGAGCAGAAACTAAGCTTGGGGATGCTGATATGTCTCCGACGTATCGATAATTTCTTATGTTCCATGCCACATTATTGATGATATCTACATGTTTTATACACACTTTATGTCATTATCATGCGTTTTTCGGAACTAACCTATTGACGAGATGCCGAAGGGCCAGTTCCTGTTTTCTGTTGTTTTTGGTTCCAGAAATTCTAGTAAGGAAATATTCTCGGAATCGGACGAAATCAAGACCCATCATCCTATTTTGCCCGGAAGCATCCAGAACACCCGAGAACCGCCAGAGAAGGGGCACAGGCCCACGGGACCATAGGCCGGCGCGGCCTGGGTGTGGCCCGTGCCACCCTATGGTGTCGCCGCCTCTTCGACCCTCTGACGCCGCCTCTTCGCCTATAAGAAGCCCCTCGACCTAAAACCTCGGGACGAAAAAAGCCACGGTACGAGAAACCTTCCAGAGCCGCCGCCATCGCGAAGCCAAGATCTGGGGGACAGGAGTCTCTGTTCCGGCACGCCGTCGGGACGGGGAAGTGCCCCCGGAAGGCTTCTCCATCGACACCACCGCCATCTTCATCAACGCTGCTGTCTCCCATGAGGAGGGAGTAGTTCTCCATCAAGGCTCGGGGCTGTACCGGTAGCTATGTGGTTCATCTCTCTCCTATGTACTTCAATACAATAATCTCATGAGCTGCCTTACATGATTGAGATTCATATGATGATGCTTGTAATCTAGATGTCATTGTGCTAGTCAAGTGAATTTTACTTATGTGATCTCCGGAGACTCCTTGTCCCACGTGTGTAAAGGTGACAGTGTGTGCACCGTGTGGGTCTCTTAGGCTATATTTCACAGAATACTTATTCACTGTTATGAATTGCGTAGTGAAGTGCCTATTTATATCTCTTTATGATTGCAATGTGTTTTGTATCACAATTTATCTATGTGCTACTCTAGTGATGTTATTAAAGTAGTTTTATTCCTCCTGCACGATGTAATGGTGACAGTGTGTGCATCCGTGTTAGTACTTGGCGTAGGCTATGATTGTGATCTCTTGTAGATTATGAAGTTAACTATTTCTATGATGGTATTGATGTGATCTATTCCTCCTACATAGTGTGAAGGTGACAGTGTGCATGCTGTGTTAGTACTTGGTTTAGTCGTGTTGATCTTTCATGCACTCTAAGGTTATTTAAATATGAACATTGAATTGTGGAGCTTGTTAACTCCGGCATTGAGGGTTCGTGTAATCCTACGCAATGTGTTCATCATCCAACAAGAGAGTGTAGAGTATGCATTTATCTATTCTGTTATGTGATCAATGTTGAGAGTGTCCACTAGTGAAAGTGTAATCCCTAGGCCTTGTTCCTAAATATCGCTATCGCTGCTTGTTTATTGTTTTACTGCGTTACTACTGCTACCATATTACCACCATCAACTACACGCCAGCAAGCTATTTTCTGGCGCCGTTACTACTGCTCATATTCATTTATACCACCTGTATTTCACTATCTCTTCGCCGAACTAGTGCACCTATTAGGTGTGTTGGGGACACAAGAGACTTCTTGCTTTGTGGTTGCAGGGTTGCTTGAGAGGGATATCTTTGACCTCTTCCTCCCTGAGTTCGATAAACCTTGGGTGATCCACTTAAGGGAAACTTGTCTGCTGTTCTACAAACCTCTGCTCTTGGAGGCCCAACACTGTCTACAAGAATAGAAGCACCCGTAGACATCAAGCTATTTTCTGGCGCCGTTGCCGGGGAGGAAAGGTAAAAGGTACTCACACTCCGGATCTCGGCTACTAAGCTATTTTCGCCGTTGTAAGTACTCGAAGCTATTTCCTTCAGATCCTGCAACTGCATCTTTTTGTTTCTTGTTTACACTAGTTGGCATAATGGACGACAATGAGCTTCTTATTCTATTTCCTGATTTAAGACATGGATGGTTTGATGCGAAAATTAAAAAACCCATGGAACATATTAGCATGAATACTTTGAATACCATTGTTGCTAATGATATGGAAAATTCTAAGCTTGGGGAAGCTGGCTTTGATGAGCATGATATTTTTAGTCCCCCAAGCATTGAGGAGAAAATTTACTTTGATGATACTTTGCCTCCCATATATGATGATTATAATGATAGTAGTCTTTTAGTACCGCCTGTTATGGAGGATAAATTTGATTATGATTACAATATGCCTCCTACACTTGATGAGAATAATAATGATAGCTACTTTGTTGAATTTGCTCCCACTACAACTAATAAAATTGATTATGCCTATGTGGAGAGTAATAATTTTATGCATGAGACTCATGATAAGAATGTTTTATGTGATAGTTATATTGTTGAGTTTGCTCATGATACTACTGAAAGTTATTATGAGAGAGGAAAATATGGTTGTAGAAATTTTCATGTTACTAAAATGCCTCTCTATGTGCTGAAATTTTTGAAGCTACACTTGTTTTATCTTCCTATGCTTGTCACTTTGCTCTTCATGAACTTGTTTATTTACAAGATTCCTTTGCATAGGAAGCATGTTAGACTTAAATGTGTTTTGAATTTGCCTCTTGATGCTCTCTTTTGCTTCAAATACTATTTCTGGCGAATGCATCATTAAAACTGCTTGAGCCCATCTTAATGGCTAAAAGAAAGAACTTCTTGGGAGATAACCCATGTGTTATTTTGCTACAGTACTTTGTTTTATATTTGTGTCTTGGAAGCTGTTTACTACTGTAGCAACCTCTCCTTATCTTAGTTTTGTGTTTTGTTGTGCCAAGTAAAGTCGTTGATAGAAAGGTTGATACTAGATTTGGATTACTGCGCAGAAACAGATTTCTTTGCTGTCACGAATCTGGGCCTAATTCTCTGTAGGTAACTCAGAAAATTATGCCAATTTACGTGAGTGATCCTCAGATATGTAAGCAACTTTCATTCAATTTGAGCATTTTCATTTGAGCAAGTCTGGTGCCCTCTTAAAATTCGTCTTTACGGACTGTTCTGTTTTGACAGATTCTGCCTTTTATTTCGCATTGCTTCTTTTTGCTATGTGGGATGAATTTCTTTGTTCCATTGACTTCCAGTAGCTTTGGGCAATGTCCAGAAGTGTTAAGAATGATTGTGTCACCTCTGAACATGTGAGTTTTTGATTATGCACTAACCCTCTAATGAGTTTGTTTTGAGTTTGGTGTGGAGGAAGTTTTCAAGGGTCAAGAGAGGAGGATGATATACTATGATCAAGAAGAGTGAAAGCTCTAAGCTTGGGGATGCCCGGTGGTTCACCCCTGCATATTTCAAGAAGACTCAAGCGTCTAAGCTTGGGGATGCCCAAGGCATCCCCTTCTTCATCGACAAATTATCAGGTTCCTTCTCTTGAAATTATATTTTTATTCGATCACATCTTATGTACTTTACTTGGAGCGTCTGTATGTTTCTTGTTTTTGTTTTTGTTTGAATAAATGGGTACGGTAATCTCTTTATTGTTCTTTCGGTATTTCAATCTCCATGTTGGTAGATTGATACGAGAGCTAATATTCATGTGTGTGCTGACATATGTATGTTCACTTCTTACCAGGTCGTCCGGGATTCTTATATCTTGATGGGGAATGGGTCAAATGCTT
Organism: Lolium rigidum; assembly: GCF_022539505.1. Taxonomy (NCBI): domain Eukaryota; kingdom Viridiplantae; phylum Streptophyta; class Magnoliopsida; order Poales; family Poaceae; genus Lolium; species Lolium rigidum. The sequence goes on from NC_061514.1 coordinate 190,389,726, forward strand.
TTGTTCATGGTGTTGTTACGGTAGATCTAAACTTCACTTCAGGAAAGATCGTGCAACTGAGAAACGTTCATCATGCATGTCCCTACTATGAACAAGAATCTCGTTAGCAGCTCCCTTCTATGCAAAGATGGGTTTAAGGTTGTTTTAGAGTCAAATAAAGTAGTTGTTTACAAGTTTGGACAATTTATTGGTAAAAGCTATGAGTGCGGAGGCTTGTTCGCTTTTCCATTTCTGATTTCAGTAATAAGTCTGTTAACCATATTTGTGGCAATGTTATGATACCAGTGTTTGGCATTCTTGTTTATGTCACATTAAATTTGGTTTAATTTCTTGGCTATCGAGTTTGAGTTTAATTCCAAATTTTAACATTGCCAAAGATTCTAAGTGCCATAGTTGTGTGCAATCAAAGCAACCTCGCAAGCCTCACAAGGCGGTTCACGAGAGAAACTTGACACATCAGAACTCATACATTCTGATCTATGCGGAATGAAAGGTGGAAAGAGATATTTCATGACGTTGATTGATGATATGCAACTAGATTTTTCTATGTTTATTTGTTGCGAACTAAATATGAAGCTTTAGACTACTTTAAATTTATAAGGCTGAAGTTGAAAATCAACTAGAGAGAAACATCAAGCGTCTTAGGTCGGATCGTGGTGGTAAATACTTTTCTAAAATCTTTAATAAATTATGAGAGGACACATGGTATTATTTAATGAGCGGACGCCTCCCTATTCGCCGCAATCAAACGGGACTGCCGAGAGGAAAAACACATGCTGACTGACTTGGTAAATTCCATGTTAGCCACTGCAGGTTTACCAAAGGCATCGTGGGGGAGGCTTTATTAACTTCGTGTCATGTCCTGAATAGAGTTCCTAACAAGAATAAAAAGAAAACCCCTTACAGAGAGTGGGTTGGGAGAAAACCATCACTTTCGTATTTGCGCACATGGGGATGTTTGGCGAAAGTCAATATTCCAATTACTAAGAAGCGTAAACTCGGACCAAAGACAGTGGATTGTATCTTTTTAGGTTATGCTCCGCAGAACGTGGGTTATAGATTTTTAGTAGTTCAATCTGAGGTACCTGATATGCATGTTGATACTATTATGGAATCTCGTGATGCAATATTCTTTGAGAATATGTTTCCTATGAAAGATTTGCATAGCATTGCTAAAATTTCTACTGAGATAATTCTTGAATCTAGTACATCTAATGAGTATTTTGAACAATCACATGAGGATATTACTGAGAAGAATGACAATGAAACTTCTATACGGAGCAAGAAACAGAGGATCGTAAAATCCTTTGGTGATGATTCCGTTGTTTACCTTGTGGATGATACTCCCACGTCTATTGCAGAGGCATATGCATCTCTAGATGCAGATGACTAGAAAAAAATTGTCCATAACGAGATGTAATTGATTATTTCTAATGGATCTTGGGAGCTATCAGAACAACCCCATGGATGTAAGCATGTGGGATGTAAGTGGGTGTTCAAGAAGAAGCTAAGGCATGATGGTACTATTGAGAAGTAGAAGGCGTGGCTTGTAGCGAAAGGCTACACACAAAGAAAAGGCGAAGATTACTTCAACAACTATTCAACTGTCGCTAGACTAACCACCATTCGAGTACTACAGTCCATGGCTACCTCCTATGGCCTTATCGTTCATCAAATGGACATAAAGACAACTTTATAATGGAGGTTTGGAAGATGAAATCTATATGGATCAACCTGATGGGTTTGTAGTAAAAGGTGAAGAAAGAAAGATGTGCAAGTTGCTGAAATCTTTATATGGACTGGAACAAGCACCTAATCAAGGGCATGCGAAGTTTGAAAGAACTTTAACTTCTGTAGGCTTTGTTGTTAATGAGTCTAAAAAGTGCGTTTACTATCGCCATGGTGGCGACGAAGGTGTTATACTATGTTTTTATGTGGATGATATTATGACCTTTGATACAAATATGAAAGTAATTAATGAGGTCAAGTATTTTTTGCTAAATAGCTTTGACATGAAAGTTTGAGAAGCTGATGTGATTCTAAACATCAAGCTACTCAAGAACGCGAATGTGATTACTTTAACGCAATCTCATTATATTGAGAAGATCTTGAGCCGGTTCGGCTATATTTATAGCAAGTCTTTTCCAACATCTTATGATCCCAATGTGACACTACGCAAGAACTGGAGGATTGCCAAAGATCAATTAAGATATTCTCGGATCGTTGGCTCGCTCATGTACTTAGCAAGCTCAAGTAGACCCGATATTTATTTTGTTGTAAGCAAGTTGAGTAGGTTCATGTCAAACCCGGGTACTGATCATTGACATGCACTTGATATGGTAATGCACTTTCTATGTGGTACAATGAGTTATGGGATTCACTATTCAGGGCACCTAGCTGTGCTTGAAGGATATAGTAATTCGAATTAGATCTCTGAAGTAGTTGATCTCTACGCCAGTAGTGGGTATATATTTACCTTTGGAGGTGGCGCGGTTTAATGGAGATCTTGCAAACAAACCATATTAACGAGGTCAACTATGGAAGCAAAACTTACTACTCTAGACACAACCACTATTGAATCAGAATGGTTGCGTGAGCTCTTGATGGACTTACACGTGGTTGAAAAACCTGTTTCGGCAATCCTTTCAAATTTTGACAATCAAACTGTAATTGTCAAAGTGAACAATCCTAAGGATAATAAGAAGTCATCAAGACACGTAAATTAAGAGAATTTTGAAGTCTATCAGGAAATTACGAAACTCCGAAGTAATAACTGTTACGTATATTCAAACAGACAAAAACCTGGTTGATCCCTTTACAAAGGGACTATCACGTAATGTGATAGAAAGTTCACCGAGGAAGATGGGTTTAAGACCGGTTGATGTTACAACATAGTAGTAACCCAACATTTGTGATCGGAGATCCCGTGAATTAGAATCTGGGAACAACAAACTAGTGGTTTAATTGATGAGAGTATTATGTAACCCTCTCTATGTGAAAACGCACAACTCTAATTGTTATAAGGCGGGTTGGCAACAAGCTTTAATGTGTTTATGTTAGCCATTTTAGCAAAGCTGTTGTTGTATAGAGCATTCTTCAAAAAACACACCTATATAAGTCTGATTGTTAAATGTCGCAATCTATGAGATTTGGACGATCTCTAGTAAACTCATGAAGAGAACATGAAGTATGACGTATATGTTTCACCCACGGGGTAGGCTACTGGCAGCTATGTACTGGTTATGAATTTGAGTGAAACCTGTTCACGCAAAACTTGCAATTCAAGGCTTAGTCCATTCTTCAAGTGTGAATGGATGTCGCTTAAAGTTTTAGGCGAAAGTTCAACTTAACAGTCTCTACTGAAACACTGGTATATAAACAAGCAGCGAGTATTGGTAAATCTCTAAATGGGTATTTGCGATCTGGTGGGAGATTATTGAAATATTGGGCACATATTAATGTCCCATAATAGATTTCAGATTTTTCTATAAATCTCAAAGCCCACATATGTGGCAACCCATGTGAGTTTGAGTCCAATTGGTGGCAGCTCACAAGGGAGTGACAAGAGGAGGGAAACTTAGTCCCACATAGAAAGTTGGGAGGAAGTTAGATGACCTTATAAGGTGGGTTGTTCCACCACTAGTAAGTGAGTGAGAAAAGGAGTGGTACACATCGCTCCTCCTCCTCCTCCTCGTTCGTCTCGTGTCGACACGACGCGTCGCGCCCGTGTTGAGTGGATTGAGCCTTGAGGCGAAACTTTCCTTTCTTTTTGTAGTTCAGGAAAACGAATAGAGTCCTAGACGGATGTGTCACAGTTAACCGGTTCGGGTAGCCAAGGATCCTGAGCCTATATAATCTCTTGCCCGGCTGCCGCAGAAACACATCTGATACACGAGAGTTAGGATTTTTCCACCTCTCTCTGCTTACGCCACCATCGTAACCTACTCCATCCCGCCCGTCGGCGAGCACCAGCGAACGGGAGAGCAGGTCTCCGAAACCGCTGATTTTTGTGATCCAAAGAGGGCAAATTAGGTTTTTCGGGAAGCGCTCTGCGCGACTGCTCAACCTCTTCATCACGGGCAGACCTGACCATGGGCAGCCCAGCTCGAGGCCCGGCCCGAAGCCCGGCCCGAAAAACTCGGGCTTGGGCCGAGAAATGTTGGCCCGACTGCCGGGCTGGGCCGGGCCTGGGTAGCCCGAAAACACAGTTTAACACTACGGCCTGGCCCGCGGCCCGACGGCCCGACGGGCTTGGTGGGTATTTGGTCGGGCCGGGCCGGGCTTGGGCCGGGTTTTTTTGCGTCAGGATTACCTCGGGCCGGCCCGAGGCCCGGCCCGGCCCGACACATGCCCAGGTATAATCACGGGTCGTCTTCGTCCAAGTCGGGTGGTGTTGTCTACCGTCGTCTTCAACACCGTCTACTTCGACCTATCGTCAGCAATGTTGTCATCAAGAACGTTACTGCTACACCTCCACCACCACCTCCACCAGAGCGGTACCTGCGATATATCTTGATCTATTTAGCGATGAATGTTGTACCATTTGCCCTGCTACTATTTATATTGATTAATGCAACTAGTATGTTCGTGTTTCACATGTTAGTAGTTGTTGTCATCGTGCTTAATATTCTGTAATTAATCATAAAATTGTGCCTAATTATCCAAGAAATCCGTGCGAAGTTTCGGTAAAATCATTATGCTTTGGGCTATAGAAAAAAATTCTGACAGTATATAGGAATTATATTCGAGCATATTTTATCAAATTTTTGTCTTTCGTGTATTTCCAAAATTACAACGTATTTTCAAAATAAAATCTGGTCTACAATCTTGATGTACATGTGAACTATATAATTATTGGCAGATCTTTTGGAAACCTAAAAATGCTAGTTTCAAAATTTCAAATAAAAGGCTCAGCGGTGCTCAAGAGCACCAATGAGTTTTCGCTGGTGCATAGGAGAATATTCTAACCATCCCACGAGCTCAGCTGATGCATTCAGAGATCTGGATCAGAGAGCTCGCTTGCTGGCCTGATTTCATGTCGCTGGGCTGTCACCTCTGTTGGCAGATGCATAGTTTGATTTCCCTAGCTCCTTTGCCTAAATAGTAGTGTTTGTTTGGTGTCTAAACGGGACTAGCGTGAGCTTTCTCACCGGACCGGTAGGTTCCGCCAAAGATTTTCAGCGAGTTAGAGGAGAGCAAATACGTTTGTTTGAAATTCTATTGATACCCATTGAATATTTGTGTAGATGTTTAACAGACAATACTCCTGTTGTTCGTCTACGACTTACATATACAGTATGGCACATGCCTATAGACTATGCATAGACTGATGATAGATTTTGTAAAGAGAAGATTATTATATCTGCTTATCTACTTTACTATTTGCAAGTGACATGTTTGTCCAGTCGGTAAAGAGGCCTGCTGAATTTTCATTAATGTAGAAGCTGTCATTGGTGAGAATATCAGAAATTCACTACCAACGAAAATCGAACTCAGAGACCCAACCACTTGGCTACTGCCCCGTTCTCTTAGGAGAAGTATGAGCCATAGCGGCACATCCTAGTAACCGAATTTGGAATCCAGTCGGGAGCAAATTTTCGGAATTTTCACCAAGTGGCGTTTCAACCTTAAAGATATACAAAATCCAGCGGGGCTCCTTCCTCGCTGGAATTGTATGAAATGTTTTTTTTTATCAAAAACAGTGAGATGGTTCATTTATCTGTTTATTTATGTGTATCAGCTTGAAGCCTTACTAAGATTTCCCTTTTCCAAAAATGTGAGATGATGACATCTCAATATGCTACCAACAACATCGGTCTAAGCTAATGTACATCCATTTTATAACAATGTTTAGATACTACTTTGTGAGATTTTTATTATGCCTTGATGCAATAGTGAAATCTGCACAATTCTCTCTTCACGTATGGTTACCGGATGCTATGGAAGGACCCACTCTCATTTCGGCTCTCATACAATGCAGGGATTTTTATTCTAGCTCGTCTTTTTTCCTCTTTTCATATCTCTACCTTTGACAATGACTTTAATTTCAGCCGTTATCTACCTAAAGGATTTTTTCATCCGTCATAGTTCTATTTACTTTTACCATCGTACTTTGATCGAGATATTGGACATAGAATGCCACTCTTTTAAAAGACAAAAAACCGTGACACGAAAAAATAATCCTATTGCAGATCATCATTTATTGGCAAAATAGAAAGGTAAATATAAAGGAGGAGAAATAAACACAAAATAACACAAAATAAAAAACATGTGATAATATTGACATGACATGTATCTGGTGTGATATGAAATTTCAAATTCGATCCAAGTACAAAAAGAGGCCTGCATTGGAGCAGATAAAACTTGTATGGTTTGTTGACTGGTTGGTTCAGCATGTCCTTTGCATTCTTTTTTTGAGAAAATGCGCAGGCCAACTTACACCTTATGGAAATATTACACAAGAAAAATCTCAAGTGATTATTATTGGCGTGGAAAGTGTGTGATTAACTAACAATTCCATTGTGCAAAGATCTGATCCGAGGTGCATTGCAAAGATGGCCTTCGAAGGAACTGGACAACCACTAATGCACTGAGATCTCTTTGACCCAACCAATAATGCTTGATTGGAAATGGTTGCACGGACCTTTTACAGCCAGTGCAGATGACAATTATATAAAATGTTAACATGTTGATGTAAAGGTGTTTCATGTTGTTCTTTATTTCCCGATGGATTATTCATGTAGAAACTCCCTGTGATCCATGAATTGTAGTGTAATAAATTGTAAGAAACGTTTCAATAAATTATAAAAGAGGCTGCAATATATCGATTGTTATAGAGGCCAGGCTCCCCCTTTTTGCAAAAACTGTTTTATTTTAAAACTGCTTTAATAAAGTAATAAAGAGGCATTTTGAAGATGAAACCAACAGCGGGAGGAACCACTTGATATAGGAGGTGGTGAGTCTCGAACTCTGGCTGTTTAGTACAACTTCACATGTACTAACCAGTAAGCCTTAGAGTCTTTCTCGTAAAGAGGCATTTTGATAGAAGGTTAACATGTTGATGTAGCGCCGCTTCATGTTGTTCTTCATTTTTCTAAGGCTTATTCATGTAGACTCTCAGGCCTATGAATTATAATAACTTGTAGTGTGATAGACTTTCATAAACTAATAAAAAGAGGATGCATGCACTGATTGATGTAGAGGCCCGGAAAAAAACATTACTTCCTCCTTTCACAAATATAAGATGTTTTAGCAAGGTAATTTAGTTCATCAAAATATTTTATATTAGGGAACAGAGGAAGTACCTTTTATAACCAATGATTTCTTCTTCTAGCTTCATTATTTGCACACAATTTCTCGCTGAAAAATTAACATAAACGGACGAGATATGCACACACGACGTCGAACCTGGACTTTGTCACTAGTGGTTTAACATGTGGTTGGAATTATTTTCTTCGAGAGAAAAAAAATGAATTAGTGCTAGGAGGAACTAGACACTAAATGATATTAGTAGAAGCGGGACCTCGGCGTGAGAATTCCAGAAATTCGCTCCTGACAGGATTCGAACTCTGGTCGTTGGGGTGCAAGCAACGATCTCCTGAGTGATTAGACAGTGTGTGAACAATCAACCAGACCACCATGAGAAGGTCCGAGATGAGTTTGCAACGACCACCATCAAACGGGAGCTCGACAACCACTAATTCACTGAGATCGATCTCTTTGGCTCCACAAAATGATCCATCCACGTTTCAATGTTGTTGTCTGGCTAAGTCGTTGTACTCCCTTTGATCCAAATTAATTGATTTTCCTTACTAAATTAATTTGAATAGGAGGGAGTAAAACAATTAACGTAAGGTTGTCGCTGATGGGTTCTACTGCATCTCTTTTGGAGTGAATTCCAGTGTATGTCGATCCTTGTTCAGTGTTAACCGTACGCAGCACGCATCAGTAATCTAACATGACCGCCACAGGCCGCCTTCCCTCCGGAATCTGTCTCTCTTTTACTTTTGTCCTACTCTCGCGCGTGGAGGAGCACATTGGTCAACCATGAACCAACGCACCTTTGATCCAGCCACGGCCACGTGACAATCTCCCATTTATCACTCCAGCCCATGAGCATATGCTTCAGTTTATCCTTGCTTTGATTAATTGATGCGATGAACTCCATCAAGCTGGAGAATTAGCTCGTCTCGGGTGTTGCTGACCACCAACTACCTGGTACCCTCAGAAAAATCGTTCTATCCAAGCATATATATTGTATGTGTTGCTATCTTTTTGTTTATTTTTTTTTGTTTAGGTTGCTCATCACATATATACCTGGATGGTGGGGACGACGTCGACCTGCTGGCAGGTGGCGGGCGTCTAGTGCCACTGACCGTGGCACCGCGGTGGTGGTCTTCTCTCTCGCCGGAGGAGATCGGCTAGTTGTGTGGCTAGCCGTGGCGGATCTCGCGATCCGTCGCCTAGCTCCCGATGGCGAGGCGCAGCTGCCGGTGAAAGCCGGCCCGGACTTCGGTCATGGCGAATGATGGCGGCGTGTTCCGTCGTTACCTTGTTGAAGGCATTGTTTATGCAGCCTGTGTTGTTCGCCTGGGCTGCTCCAGGGGAAACCCTAGACCCGGGTCTCCCGGATCGGACGATGGAGGCGTTTTGCAACGCCGTTCTACCTTGTTGGGGGCATCGTTTTTTTTTGGAGCAGACAACGGATGGCGGTGGTGTTGAGGTGGAGCGGTGTGCTTTTGCTGCGTTGGCGTCGTCGAGTCGCCGCGGCATATGGTGCAGTGGTGTCTCGGGACGGATGCAGTGTGATTGACTCGCGCATGATGGTGGAGTCGTCTGGCGCCGTGGCGGCATCGATGGCAGGCCTGACATGGTCAATGCGATGATCTCTCTTGAAGATGGGTCGAGGAAGACGGCCGTAGCAACTTCTATGGCGTGTGCGTTGACGTATGCTAAGAGTCTGCTTGACTGGTTGTGTTTCTCATCTGCTATTGGGTGGCCTGGGAAGGCATTTGATTTTTGGTTGATGTGAGTTGGTGAATTATCACCCCCTTCATCCCTCTGTAGGTTTAGCGAGGTGGATTTGAGTTTGATCTTTTGTATTGCTCTTGTAAGGTGTTGTGAATAATCTAATAAAAAAAGACGTGTGCATCTCTTGGATGCAGAAGCTGGGGCGATATTTCCCCATTTCGAAAAAAAAAATTGTCGCTAATAAAGTGCTGATACTTTTTTGAAGCGAGGTCTATGTTGCTAGTTACTATAAGCTATGTGGAAAAGAGATGTATCCCTTACAATCGATCCATATAATTAATCTGCAAATGGATCACACCAATCCTATTATGTACGTGCGTGAATCGGTCCGAGTAGATCAACATAGACTGCTTGGATCATACCAATATCTATCTCCAGCTGCCCTCTGATTAGTTGTCGGCGAGGCATGTGAATATATTAAGACTGATCGTAGGAAGTATCATACACTAGTATCACGTATGATACTAGTTTATAACATAAACCCTATAATGCATAGTATAGTATTATGAGATGGTATCAAAGTTTCTTCATATTTAACATTTTTTAGAATCTCAATATACAAATTTGTGTACCTCCTTATTGTTAAGCCATATCAGATTTTTACCAAACATGATATGCATAACACTACTACTTATGATACTCTTGTTGTGTCTAGTCTAAGAAATGAACAAACTAAATTATTAACCATCCAACCGTCTCAGGAGTTTAAGTAAACACCAGCCATGTGTAAGTCAGAAAAGGGCCATGTTTTCACATAGCATAGGGACAATGTAGGTACTGTTAGCATGAGTATACTGGTAATACGTTCTTCAGCAGTCATGATGCAATAAGAATTCAGTGGATCAGACCATCAAAAGGTACCAATTTTTTATAGGCTATTCATCGAGCTGTGCACTGGATTTAGCTACGGATGTTCTTACTCCCGAAGGATCAGCGGGAGGCTATGGCTTCTAGATAACCGGCTAGTGACGGTTGCTTAGGACTTTTTTTTCGGGCTACTGAATGGCGTCATATTAGTAGATTATCACATGGATAGTTTTTTATGCGTTTGATGTTTCTTTGGTTAACACATGTATCGATCTTGACTGATCCATGATTGTAAACTTTAAATATTTTGTACTCGCATTTTTAATAAATAAAAGGTTGTGAGCATCAATTGATGCAGATGCTGGAGCGATGCTCCTGTTTTGAAAAAAAAATTCAAAAAGTGTGAATCATCAACGAGCCAGAGGCTGCTCCTATCCTGGTACAAGATCATTAGTTTAATCTGATGACTTGGTTACTCTGGTTTTGTGGTGGTTGCTATCCGAATATTCATAGGGGGATGCAAGTATGCATATTAAAGTACTGTCAATGATTCCAGCATTTTAAAGTGCATTATTGCTGTCAGTACCGACCTTCCCCGGATGCTATCCTTGCCGCACGCAGGGCACAGGTGGCTTTGACACTTGTGTGGCGGTAAACATTACCTGCACATAGCTGCATTCTACCAGTGTATAGATTTTTAATATGAAATACCTTATATTCTAGGCTCAGCAAATAAAGATGAAAGTGATGAACATTGCAAAATTGGAAACTTTTACAGTTTGGCAGAGTTGTCCTTTTTTTGCGAGCCTAGAATATAACTTATTTGGTAGTGAAATTTGCATGCTAGCTCGTAGTGTACATTTTTGGCTAGATGCTAATTTTTTTTTGTTATTTTTGGAACCAAAGTTTAGATTTTTCAAAAATATCGGTCTACCTATAGCCCATGATCGACCAATACTACATGTGTGAGACAAACAGATTTGGAGAATGCATATGTGGGGGCAAACAGATTTCTTCTGTGCATGCACGTCTTAGCATCTATTTTTCTCTATTCTGTTGCAACCTCTAGGTCCCGCTGTTCCTCCTAACGAGCCTTCTAAACCTGGTGACATGCTCCAGTGCTACATACAAGATCTCTCTATGTTATTGCACATCTGTGATGTAACAATTTTTGGATACAAAAGAACTAAAAAATCAAGGCTACATATACTGTTTTACTTAATTAGTTGCGTATATTTTTTGAAATATGAAGAACAATTAAAATAAATGAACACATGCACACATATTTTCACAGCGTGTACCGAAGAGTTGAGTCGTGAAATTCAGGATTGACAATGTGACACCTCAGTGTCAAATGGTAGATACAATTGGTGTCAGACAGAGCGCGATGGAACTTTTCAATCCTTTACAAAGATAGTGGAATGTAGCAACCTTCCGTTTTGGATTATGAGATTTTTTTGGGATATTTCAGTGTGAACTATATATAACAGAAATGAGTGACGGACACACTGAAATACGTCTAGATACATACGATTCAGAAATCTCTTATAACTCAGAATACCTCAATTAGTTGAAACACGATGGTATAACTAGTTCATTTGATAACCACTGATCTCTTCTTCTGACTTTGTGCTTGTATTAATCTCTCGCTGAAAAAAATCTATTGACGAGACATGCACATACCACATCAAACATGGGGCTTGTTCACTTGTTGGTTTAGCATGTCATTAATATTCTAGAAAATACACATCATCTTACACCTTTTTGAAATATATTTTACAAGCAACAATCCCTTGTGTGAGTGTTATCATTTTCCCATAAACCGTGTGTGGACAGCTAACTAGACCACCATGCAAAGATCAGAGGTACGTGCATATAGCGAAGACCACCATGCAACTGGAGCTGATCGACAACCACTAATGCACTAAGATCAATATTTCAAAAGGTGTAAGATGATGTGTATTTTCTAGAATATTAATGACATGCTAAACCAACAAGTGAACAAGCCCCATGTTTGATGTGGTATGTGCATGCCTCGTCAAAAGATTTTTTTCAGCGAGAGATTAATACAAGCACAAAGTCAGAAGAAGAGATCAGTGGTTATCAAATGAACTAGTTATACCATCGTGTTTCAACTAATTGAGGTATTCTGGGTTATAAGAGATTTCTGAATCGTATGTATCTAGACGTATTTCAGTGTGTCCATCACTCATTTCTGTTATATATAGTTCACATTGAAATATCCCAAAAAAATCTCATAATCCAAAACGGAAGGTTGCTACATTCCACTATCTTTGTAAAGGATTGAAAAGTTCCATCGCGCTCTGTCTGACACCAATTGTATCTACCATTTGACACTGAGGTGTCACATTGTCAATCCTGAATTTCACGACTCAACTCTTCGGTACACGCTGTGAAAATATGTGTGCATGTGTTCATTTATTTTAATTGTTCTTCATATTTCAAAAAATATACACAACTAATTAAGTAAAACAGTATATGTAGCCACATCATCAAACACCAAAATAAGTTACATCTACTCCAGTTATAAATATCTATGTACGTGGATACGATTTGAAACTTTATAGCGCCGTAGAGATGCATTTGTTTCAATATTCTGGACATATTTTGATTTTTTAGTTCTTTTGTATCCAAAAATTGTTACATCACAGATGTGCAATAACATAGAGAGATCTTGTATGTAGCACTGGAGCATGTCACCAGGTTTAGAAGGCTCGTTAGGAGGAACGGCGGGACCTAGAGGTTGCAACAGAATGGAGAAAAATGACCGCCACTGCTTCCGCCGCCGCGCTCGCAGCGGCCGCACTTGCCTCCCGCAAGTCTGACCCCGCCGTTCGTGGGCGGATGATGGTGATGCGCTCGCTGAAGGCGGCCATTACGGCCCCGCCGCTCGCTGCCCCAGCTCCCCTCGCCGGCGCCTCCTCTGGTCTCACGCCGACACCCATGGCGCCGTTGCCTGTTGGTATGTGCTCCGAGCCCCGGCCGGCCACTTCGGTCCCGTCGGCAGAAGAACTGAAGATGGCTCCGTGTCCGGGCGCTGGTGTATCTGCGCTCGACGACGCCGCGTTGGGCCACGCGCCTTCAGCCGCCATTTCTACACCCCCCTCCGCCCTTCCAAGTGGGTCGGGCAGCTGCGCAGCGTGCTTCTCGGCGACGTCCACATCCCCTGTGCGACCAAAGTCTCCTCGTCCTGTTGCTGCCAATGCGACGGGCAGCAAAGGGCCGTGAGGAGGAGCTCGTCAAGACTGTTGAAATATTGGTCCCACCTTTAGTGGCCCAAATTAGATTTCAGTTTTTCCTATAAATCTCAAAGCCCACATAGTGGCAGCCTTGTGAGTTTGAGCCCAAGTTGGTGGCAGCTCACTAGGGAGTGGCAAGAGGTGGGAAGTTTAGTCCCACATGGAAAGTTGGGAGGAAGTTAGACCACCTTATAAGGTGGGTTGTTCCACCACTAGTAAGTGAGTGAGAATAGGAGTGCTACACGCGCGCTCCTCCTCCTCCTCGCTCGCTCGTCTCGACTCGACTCGACTCGACTCGACTCGCCACGCCACGCCACGCCACGCGCCGCGCCGCGCCGCGCCGCGCTCGTGGTGAGTGGATTGAGCCTCGAGCCGAGACTTTCCTTACTCGAAACGTTCGTGCGACGTGGGCGTGGCCCACGTTGCCTAGGGTTTCCCGAGCCTATATAATCTCCTGCCCGGCTACCGCAGAAACACATCTGATACACGAGTTAGGGTTTCCACCTCTCTCTGCTTGCGCCGCCACCATAGCCTACTCCATCCCGCGCGCCGACGTGCATCGGCGAACGGGAGAGCAGGTCTCCGAACC
>NC_061514.1:190403511-190425202 GCF_022539505.1 Lolium rigidum
ATCAAGATCTTCTACGCGCTTTTGCAAGCGGCAAGTGAACGTCTACCGCAGCAAAAAGAGCCTCATCTTGTAGGCTTTGGAATCTCTTCAAGGGTGAGACTCGATACCCCCTCGTTGCTACCGTCTTCTAGATTGCATCTTGGCTTGGATTGCGTGTTCGCGGTAGGAAAATTTTTGTTTTCTATGCAACGTTATCCTACAGCAAGAGCTTAAACATGAGCACAACAGTTGCCAAGTATCAAGTTATTCAAGACATCATACCAGTTACTACATGTAGCATTTTCCGTTTCCAACCATATAACAATTAACGAAGCAGTTTCATCCTTCGCCATGAAAATTAAAAGCTAAGAACACATGTGTTCATACGAACCAGCGGAGCGTGTCTCTCTCCCACACAAGCATTTATTCAAACAAAAACAAAAAGAAGAAACATACAGACGCTCCAAGTAAAGTACATAAGATGTGACCGAATAAAAATATAATTTCAAGAGAAGGAACCTGATAATTTGTCGATGAAGAAGGGGATGCCCAAGGCATCCCCAAGCTTAGACGCTTGAGTCTTCTTGAAATATTCAGGGGTGAACCACCGGGGCATCCCCAAGCTTAGAGCTTTCACTCTTCTTGATCATAGTATATCATCCTCCTCTCTTGACCCTTGAAAACTTCCTCCACACCAAAATCAAAACAAACTCATTAGAGGGTTAGTGCATAATCAAAAACTCACATGTTCAGAGGTGACACAATCATTCTTAACACTTCTGGACATTGCCCAAAGCTACTGGAAGTCAATGGAACAAAGAAATCCATCCCACATAGCAAAAAGAAGCAATGCGAAATAAAAGGCAGAATCTGTCAAAACGAACAGTCCGTAAAGACGAATTTTAAGAGGGCACCAGACTTGCTCAAATGAAAATGCTCAAATTGAATGAAAGTTGCTTACATATCCGAGGATCACTCACGTAAATTGGCATAATTTTCTGAGTTACCTACAGAGAATTAGGCCCAGATTCGTGACGAGCAAAGAAATCTGTTTCTACGCGATAATCCAAATCTAGTATCAACCTTTCTATCAACAACTTTACTTGGCACAACAAAACACAAAACTAAGATAAGGAGAGGTTGCTACAGTAGTAAACAGATTCCAAGACACAAATATAAAACAAAGTACTGTAGCAAAATAACACATGGGTTATCTCCCAAGAAGTTCTTTCTTTTTAGCCATTAAGATGGGCTCAGCAGTTTTAATGATGCATTCGCCAGAAATAGTATTTGAAGCAAAAGAGAGCATCAAGAGGCAAATTCAAAACACATTTAAGTCTAACATGCTTCCTATGCAAAGGAATCTTGTAAATAAACAAGTTCATGAAGAGCAAAGTGACAAGCATAGGAAGATAAAACAAGTGTAGCTTCAAAAATTTCAGCACATAGAGAGGCATTTTAGTAACATGAAAATTTCTACAACCATATTTTCCTCTCTCATAATAACTTTCGAGTAGCATCATGAGCAAACTCAACAATATAACTATCACATAAAACATTCTTATCATGAGTCTCATGCATAAAATTATTACTCTCCACATAGGCATAATCAATTTTATTAGTTGTAGTGGGAGCAAATTCAACAAAGTAGCTATCATTATTATTCTCATCAAGTGTAGGAGGCATATTGTAATCATAATCAAATTTATCCTCCATAACAGATGGTACTAAAAGACTTCTATCATTATAATCATCATAAATAGGAGGCAAAGTATCATCAAAGAAAATTTTCTCCTCAATGCTTGGGGGACTAAAAATATCATGCTCATCAAAGCCAGCTTCCCCAAGCTTAGAATTTTCCATATCATTAGCAACAATGGTATTCAAAGTATTCATGCTAATATGTTCCATGGGTTTTTTAATTTTCGCATCAAACCATCCATGTCTTAAATCAGGAAATAGAATAAGAAGCTCATTGTCGTCCATTATGCCAACTAGTGTAAACAAGAAACAAAAAGATGCGATTGCAGGATCTAAAGGAAATAGCTTCGAGTACTTACAACGGCGAAAATAGCTTAGTAGCCGAGATCCGGAGTGTGAGTACCTTTTACCTTTCCTCCCCGGCAACGGCGCCAGAAAATAGCTTGATGTCTACGGGTGCTTCTATTCTTGTAGACAGTGTTGGGCCTCCAAGAGACGAGGTTTGTAGAACAGCAGCAAGTTTCCCTTAAGTGGATCACCCAAGGTTTATCGAACTCAGGGAGGAAGAGGTCAAAGATATCCCTCTCAAGCAACCCTGCAACCACAAAGCAAGAAGTCTCTTGTGTCCCCAACACACCTAATAGGTGCACTAGTTCGGCGAAGAGATAGTGAAATACAGGTGGTATAAATGAATATGAGCAGTAGTAACGGCGCCAGAAAATAGCTTGCTGGCGTGCAGTTGATGGTGGTAATATGGTAGCAGTAGTAACGCTGATAAGAAACGAGTAAACAAGCAGCGATAGCGATATTTAGGAACAAGGCCTAGGGATTACACTTTCACTAGTGGACACTCTCAACATTGATCACATAACGAGAATAGATAAATGCATACTCTACACTCTCTTGTTGGATGATGAACACATTGCGTAGGATTACACGAACCCTCAATGCCGGAGTTAACAAGCTCCACAATTCAATGTTCATATTTAAATAACCTTAGAGTGCATGAAAGATCAACACGACTAAACCAAGTACTAACACAGCATGCACACTGTCACCTTCACACTATGTAGGAGGAATAGATCACATCAATACCATCATAGCAATAGTTAACTTCATAATCTACAAGAGATCACAATCATAGCCTACGCCAAGTACTAACACGGATGCACACACTGTCACCATTACATCGTGCAGGAGGAATAAAACTACTTTAATAACATCACTAGAGTAACACATATATAAATTGTGATACAAAACACATTGCAATCATAAAGAGATATAAATAAGCACTTCACTACGCCATTCATAACAGTGAATAAGTATTCTGTGAAATATAGCCTAAGAGACCCACACGGTGCACACACTGTCACCTTTACACACGTGGGACAAGGAGTCTCCGGAGATCACATAAGTAAAATTCACTTGACTAGCACAATGACATCTAGATTACAAGCATCATCATATAAATCTCAATCATGTAAGGCAGCTCATGAGATTATTGTATTGAAGTACATAGGAGAGAGATGAACCACATAGCTACCGGTACAGCCCCGAGCCTTGATGGAGAACTACTCCCTCCTCATGGGAGACAGCAGCGTTGATGAAGATGGCGGTGGTGTCGATGGAGAAGCCTTCCGGGGGCACTTCCCCGTCCCGGCGGCGTGCCGGAGACGAGACTCCTGTCCCCCAGATCTTGGCTTCGCGATGGCGGCGGCTCTGGAAGGTTTCTCGTACCGTGGCTTTTTTCGTCCCGAGGTTTTAGGTCGAGGGGCTTCTTATAGGCGAAGAGGCGGCGTCAGAGGGTCGAAGAGGCGGCGACACCATAGGGTGGCGCGGGCCACACCCAGGCCGCGCCGGCCTATGGTCCTGTGGGCCTGTGCCCCCTCTCTGGCGGTTATCGGGTGTTCTGGATGCTTCCGGGCAAAATAGGATGCTTGGGTCTTGATTTCGTCCGATTCGAGAATATTTTCTTACTAGAATTTACGGAACCAAAAACAGCAGAAAACAGGAACTGGCCCTTCGGCATCTCGTCAATAGGTTAGTTCCGGAAAACGCATGATAATGACATAAAGTGTGTATAAAACATGTAGATATCATCAATAATGTGGCATGGAACATAAGAAATTATAGATACGTCGGAGACGTATCATACATCCAGCCAAAAACTTGTCAGGTAAGGCACACTTAAGGAGTTTAAGATCTTTCGCAATGCACTTTATCTCATGAGCTTGTTCAGCTAAAGAACTGTTGTTCATCATCCTGAAGTCATGGAAGCTCTCCATGATGTACGGTTCACTGCCGGCATCGGTTGTACCAAATTTAACATTCAATGCACCCGAGAGCTCTTTTCCTTCTGTTATGTGCATGTACACATCACACAGACGGTCAGCAAGAACACTCATAACGCATCCAAGAAAGAGACACTACTAGGAAAAGGCTTACCGCCGGCACATTGAAAAGGCTTACCGCCGGCATTTTCGTATTCGCCGGCGATCACCTCGCCGGTGGTAAGCCCTTACCGCCGGCACATTGCAAACCGCCTGGGGTAACCCAGATTACCGCCGGCACCTCAGCCAACTCGCCAGGGGTATTATTTACCACCGGCGCTTTCCAAACCGCCGGGGGTATTAAGTTACCGCCGGCAAACAGCCCTATGCGCCAGCGGTATGTATTTTAGGATTAAAAAAAAATTAACGTGAAATCACAAAACCTTCAGAATAAAAACAAATTCACTCTTCATTTGATCCCTGTGACCATGGAACAACAGTTCATTCAGCAGTGCAAGCACTGCAAGCAAGAGCTACAAGCATTGTTGTGTACTAGTGCAAGGACTAGTACATCATCAGTCTCCAAATCACGAAACAAGATACAGATTACTTGCACAGGAACTATACTCTTGATACTCTTGCTCCAAATATTCATAAATATATTGAAACAAGATACATATTACTGCTCCAGATTACTCCAAGTATACTCCAAATATTGATCCAAGTACTCCTACCAATCGAGCCACATGCATCGCACCACGGTACTTGATATTGAAAGCTTCCTTCACGAAATAGCCTCTTTGCACATCATCTCAAATTATAGCACCTCTTTGCGGTTGCAAATACACACAAAGACATCATTTTATTGTGTAAGAAACCATCACGAGTTATTACTACTTGAATAGTACTCCATCACTAGGAAAGGAACGGAGTACTCCGTCACGGAAATATTCCTAATGCAATATCGGTTGCATACCGGTTGACAGAAAAATGTGGAGCATTGACATTAAATAGCATATCAGTTGCAAGTTGAAAATTGCATAACACTTGGACCTAGTCTCGTGTAATTCAGTTAGTGCTAGTTTGCGGCAGGGCAGGAGACGACGGCGAAGATTATACCTACTTTGGAGTGTTTACTGAAACTTTAAGCTAATTCAAGTGGGAAATGGTTTAAGTGTGCGGAGACAAAATTACTGCATTTGAATCCCTACTTATCTTAGGTGTGATACGATGAAATAAACAGCTATGTGTTGTGATGCAAGTAATACTTGCGCCCATATTGCCGAGAAAATGAAAATGACTATAACGTAAAGAATGAACATTTGAATACCGTGAGCGCTGGTGGAAAGTGGGTGTACACATATTGCTATTTTAACCATTGATAGTACCATCGAGCAAACAAAATGACCAGAAATATTTTCTACGACAAGTGGTCAAGGTATTGAGGACCTTCCGGCCACGGACGAGCCCCTCGGTACCGTCCATAGAGATGGTGCGCACGACGTTCTTCCTACAAGTATTTTCACAAACACCTTGCAATCAAACTCCAAATCATGTTCTATATACATCATTGCACAGACAAGGTACACAATAATTATTGCTAATTTGCTACATTGCACAAACAAATTGCCAATGATGTAACTGTTATAGGACCAACAAAGGTTGCTTTTACAGTTCAAAAATTGCATAAAAGCTCCCTGCACATGAAAGTATCCTGGGTTGAAAGCTAAACGGTTCAAGAATACTCGAGCTAATAGGTTAAAAGCAATGACTTGTCTAGAGCACTAGTGATTTCATGGCAATGAACATACATATATCTATAAAACGTAGTGCATTAGGTGCTGCTGCTCACATATGCGTTCAGATGTGACATGAAGTTCCACTTAGCATCCAAGATGTACAGCCCAAGAAGTCAAGATCCAGGAATTTCTGAAGCAATTAGGCCCAATGTTTTTAGCAGGTTGCAATCATGAACGAAACAGAGATCCTATCCTAGTGCGCGTGTTTTGTACTAGTAGCATCGAGCAGTGAACAAGGCCTCCCAGGCAAACAAATCGCGAGGCGTGCCAACAATCTAGCAACCAATCCTACTGCAGTAGTGCCTGTACAACAATCCTCGTTGTGCACCGAACCCAGATTACCAACGAACCCCCACTGGGCAGGCATACACGGGAACAACTCCACGGCGGTTCTGGTGGGCATCGGGACGGAACAGACTAGCAGAGCACGATAGGAGGAGTAGGGGAGGAGGAAGGCGGACCTGCTGGACGCGCTCCATGGGCGTCAACTCGGGGTGCCCGGCGGCAGCGTCCCCGGCGGCGGCGTCGTCGATCCCGGCCATGGCCCGGAACCAGGTCCAGTGGCCCGACCGGCCGGCCCCGCGCCCCAGCCTCGCCGAATCGAGGCGGCCTCCTCGCGAATCACGCGCAAATCCTGCGCCCGCCCGCGGAGATGGATCGATCGCCGAGGAACCGGACCGACGGACTCCCCCGGCGGCGAGCGGGGGAAGGGCCGGGGAGGAATCTGGCAAGGGTTTGCGCCATCTCGTGCTCCCTGTGGATGGCTCGCTGTTGCTGATGCAGTGATTCCAAGGGCCACCGCCGTGTGGAGCGGAGAGGGAGAGGGAGGTGGAGGTCCGAGCCGAGGCGGACGGCGAGGAGAGGGGAGGCGAGGGGAGGCCGGCGGAGGGGGCCTCGGCCAGGGCGACGCGGAGCCAGTAGGGGAAGACGAAGCGGATGAGGGCGACGGCGGCCGGGAGCGTGGCGGCGGCGAGACGGAGGCGGCTAGGGCGGAGGAGTGGATCGAGTGGATGGGGAGTGGGGTGGGGAGTGGGGTGGGGAGCGGACTGCGGGGTTAGCCCCGGCGAAATCCATCTGCAGGCGCCGCCGGTTTTTTCCAGCCCATCCGGTCCACATTACCCCCGGCGCCTACAGAGTGGGATTGCCAGCGGAAAGGCCCACTACTCCCGGCGCTATTGGGCCAAAATTGCCGGCGGTAAGGCCAGGCCGGATAGTGGCTCCGCAGCCCAGTTTAACGCCGGCGCCTACGTGCCGAAATCGCCGGCGGATAATGCATGTACCCCGGCAACTTCCGTTTAAACTCGCCGGCGGTAGGGTTAGGCCACCCTGGAAGGCCTTACCGCCGGCATCTTCAAATCCTACTCGCCGGCGGTAAAGAGTGCGGCTATAAGCCTTTTCCTAGTAGTGAGAGTAGTGGCTTCCTTGAACTTTTTCTGATCTTCGTCAGATATAGTTCCTTCGGGTATGCCCTTACTAACTCCGAACACTTTCAGATAAGTGAGCCAGAGCGTGGCATTAATCTGACACCTCTTAAAGTGCACACCGGTAAACTTATTTGGCCTCACTGCATTAGCAAAACCAGTCATAGTTAACTCAGAAAATATTCTACAATTAGGTTTCTGGATTGTTGGATAATTAGGCACAATTTTCATGATTAATTCTAGAATATAAAGCATGACGACAACAACTACTAACATGTGAAACTCAAACATACTAGATGCATGAATCAACATGAATAGTAGCAAGGCAAACGGTACGACATCCCTCGCTAAACAGATCGAGATATGTTGCGCGTACCGCTCTGGTGGAGGTGTATCAATAACATTGTTGACGACGGGTCAAAGTAGACGGCGTTAAAGACGACGGTAGGCAGCACCGTCCGACTTGGACGAAAGACGGCCCGTGATGAAGAGCTTGAGCATTCGTGCAGAGCGCTTCCCAAAAACCTAATCCGCCCTCTCACGTACAGGATCGCAAATGCGAGCGGTTGCGGAGACCTGCTCTCTCGTTCCCCGGTGCACGTCGACGGGTAGGATGGAGTAGGCTACGATGGCGGCGCAAACAGAGAGAGATGAAAAAACCCTAACTCGTGTATCAGATGTGTTTCTGCGGCAGCCGGAAGAGATTATACGTCCATTTATGACTCTATTAGTTTTCCCGAACTGCAAAAAGAAAGGAAAATCTCGACTCGAGGGTCGTGTACCACTTCTCTTCTCACTCACTTACTAATGGAGCAACCCACCTTATAAGGTGATCTAACTTCCTACCAACTTTCCATGTGAGACTAAATTCCCACATCTTGCCACTCCCTTTTGAGCCGTCACCAACTTAGACTCAATCTCACATGGTTGCCACATATGTGGGCTTTGTGATTTCAACAAGATTTACATGCCATGTATACGTATTTTCAAAATATATATTGAATTTTAAATAAACGCAAAGGTTTTTTTTTTTTTTGAAAGAATGACATACTTGTGCCCGGGTGCTGCAAATTCGTGTCCCTTGCTCCTCCACCCAAACCCTGCATGCAAACGCAGTGTAGCTAGCTAGGAGTACTTGCTTAGAACACTAATCCCAATAATTATTGCTTTTCCTCGACGTTGCGATCTGCTACACGAAGAAGGCAATTTCTCAGCACAATTATTGCTGCGGAAATCAACTAGCGTGGCCGAATCGGTTGCCCATGCCCATTCCCACATGGACCACAAGAAGCTAGAACCGGCCGGTGAGAGCTACGTGTATTTTTTTTGGGTGCATGCATACAAGCATTTTAAGTCTCTCTTGACCGACTAGCTAAGGCAAGTCGCGTTCGTGTAGCTGTGTTTATCACGTGCCTCCATCTCATGGAAGAAACCAGCGAGGAAGCACACCCTTCACCTTACGTATACTCTACAGTTTGTTTCGTTTTTGTGATCTCTTTCTGCAGCAGGGGCAAGGGAAGACTTGGTGTACCCATTCATTGGTGAACAGTTAATTCGTGACCTGATTAGATGCTTAGTTGACCAATAAAATATCATGCATATTTATATAAAAAAGACTTTTAAGTAGGGAATAGGGCACATCCTGGCTGAACTTAGGCCCCATTTATAACAAAGGAAAAAAAGGTGGAAGTTTTAGGATTTTCATAGGAAAAGTTTAAAGTTCGGAATGAACTTCAGATTCCTCTGAAACTTCTATGGAACATGCTATTCTATAGAAATTTTGGAGGAAAAACATGCATTAGTTTCATCTCATGTTTTCATCTCTCTGTATGTACAATTTATGCGTTTTTACTTATATGGCACCCAAACGGAACTTTTGGTTTCTTGTGGTTTTGTTGGTGTAGTAATCTTGGATACATAACATCGCAACTCCTATGTTATATTTATTTCTATGTTTTGAGTTCATGTGTTTCCAAACTAGGCCTTACAGTTGAGGGGGGACTATATATTTACGGGACCACTTTTGATTTTACGTTCATGCTTCATTGTCTGTCAGATCTTAACGTGTACTGTATTCAAATTGAAGTTGCACCTCTTTGTAATGGTGTCAAGCTAATGTTCTGAACAAGTTTGTTGGTGTTTGTATAGTTATTTGTTTTTCTCCACGAGTTTCAAACCGTTCAAATTAAGGTGTTTTTGGACTACAAGATCCAGAAAGCTTATTGCCATTGTGTGATTGACAAGTACTCCATAGAGGGTACCTCGCGACATGGAGAGAGAGGTGGGCGAAAGGGGGGAGCTACCAAGACGGTGAGATACGAGTTACCCAATTTTAGATCTCACAATGGCCGTGAGATCCTACTATGCATTGTAAGCGTGGTATTATAAATTAGTATCATATGCATGATACTAATGCGTGATACTTCCCATTGTGACAGTCTAAGGAACGACCCGAGCACCCTTCAATCTAGGACTCATGTACCGGTGGGCAGCATGAATCCTCCGCAGCTAGCCAACGGATCGTCACTAGGCCAGTCAATGTAATGAAATAATCTTCTGAGGGTATAATAATGAAATAATTCATCGGTATTGAGTGCAATGACTATTGATGGTTGACATTATAACTAAGCCATCAACTTAATTATTGGTATAGCTAGCTATCTTATTTGTTCCAAATCCACAATTCATTTGACACGCTCCATGACAATATCCATGCACCCACCTATATAGTCATACTTGCTACAGTGCCGTTACATTTGAATAACCCAACATTAAAAATTCGATAGAAATTGGACAATATTCACGTCAATAATTAGAAGTTCACATCTCTAAAATAGTGCTAGACATGCATGTATACCAGCATTATATATTATAAAAATTCCAATAATTGGCAAAAATAATAATAACTTGATCAGGTCAACACATATAAGATATCAGCGATGAAGGGTTGGCCGGATGTGGCCGTTGCAATTCTTGACTTCTTTTCTGCTTCTCTTTCATACCCCACGATTTGTATGCTAAAACTGCAGCACGTCTAGATTCAGACGAGATGCAAGCGAATATCCTTCGCACTGTTGCACGCACGACAGGTAACCAATTAATGCAACACAAATCATGTAGATTTGCATCTAGCTGCACAGTGGTATATCTTTGCAAGTTGAAGTTCGCCCTTGACTTGGAGAAGATTAATCACGTTGTTCTCAGGCAGCGTCAGCGTCATGAAGTGATTTGAATTTCACCCCAAAAAAAAATCAATTCCAGTGACAATCAAACTGTGCAAGCACTATTTGAGCGTATGCATTACTGTACTAAAATTTATGTGATTAAAACCTGCCTAGTATTAGCTGAAACCGTCGTTCAAATTAAGGACTAGCACCGATGCTGTTGTAATCACTGATCGTTGTAGATTACTATAGCAATGTGATTTTGCATAAACAAATAAGTAATCACGCATCTTAGGTCATTAGATTAGTCTCCAAGCTAGTGGTACATAGGTTAGTACTAGGAAATCAAATCGTTTATATAAAACGATCTCCCAACATTGTACGGCTAGACAGTGACACGCGTGCTACCAAGCAAAGATGCTGTGCTCTGTCCCGACCTCTCATTATTTCTACAATTAGTCCGACATTAGAAAAATCCACGAAATGACCTAGAGAACAAGAATTGGGAGAGACGATGACCTGCCCACACGTCTATCACAAGATGACTACAGCGATATGTGCCATGGAATAAGTTCTCTAGATTGGCTGGTTCCTAAGCTATATACCCCTGAATTACGAAATCGGATACTCTGTTGCTCTTGACGATAGCAAAGGCGTGGCAAATTGGAAAGTAGAATATTTTCTTTACATCAGTTCTAGATGCACAATAACCTTCATCTCACTGTACCGAAAAAGATAACTTCGCTCATAATTGGGCGCCCATGCTACATTTGACAGACCATATTTTCCCAGTTACTCCTGGTCGTAGTGATACTTTTGTGAGTGCGCCATCTAGAGGGGAGACGGGAAGCTCGGGCAGGACCCCATTGAGGTCGCAGCATCTCGAACATGCATGCGTCTGCTCACCGCCCGTTCTGAACATCTGGACAATATATAGGAGCATACTCCATTGCAAAAAGCATCTCCACTGGCGGGTTCTAATAGTGATTTAGTGCAAGCTATGTTTTTAGTCTTGCACCGACACGTTTTGTAAAGGAATGGCAACTTCGAGCCCAATCAAAGCGTCGGCAATGCCGTGCCAGCTCCTCGTGACATGTACGATTCGACGTGTGGGGCCATCCTATCAGCGAGAGTAACCGACCATCGCGATAAATACTGGTGTGAAGAAGGCCGGTCATCGGCTTCAATGATGCGCTGGATCCCGAGGCTATGATGCAACGGCGGTGCGGTATAACGCCGCCCGGCAGGCCCACCCAGCGATGGCAGAGCTTCCCGCTCATCAATGCGAACCGCCACCCGTTGTAAACCACCCCTCCCTCTCCCATCTCCGCCCATTACAGCGCCCTCCTCCAAAAAACCCTAGCCGCCAACAATAACCCTCTCCTCTTGAACACCATGGCGCACAATTACGAGGCCAGCGGTAGCGGCTCCGGCGTCGGTGAACATAGGCCGCAGAGCCTCACCCTCGAAGAGGCGGCAGTCGTCAGCAATCATCGCCCTACCTGCCGCCGAGACGGGGAGGTGGGATCGTTAACCGCGAGGCGGCACGGTTGTCATCCTCCGCACCGGCGCCCCTTCGCCCGAAGAAGGATACGTCAATGAAGAAGTTGGAGGCCCATTCACCGTCGCGCGACCGCTCGTACCTCGGGTGCCGATCTTCCCGCTGGTTCTCCCGCCACAACCGCCGCAGCCGGAGAAGAAGTGGTGGGAGGTGGAGCTAGACGCGCCAAGGAAGCATTTGCTCCTGCACCGTTATTCCACGAGGACGTGCTGGCAGTGAATGAACGGCATGCGGAGTGGTGGTTGCGATCGACAGCAACAACGTCGTCGACCTTGGCAGGCCTGCTCCAGCACCAACGATAAAGCCGGAGGACAACGACTCTGGCAACTTCGAGTTCAACTTGGACGACGACAGCAGTGGCGACGGCGCCCACATCGTTCTAGACTACATCGCCTTTGACCGTTGTCAATAGATTTTGGTTTTTTTCTTTTGTAGTTTATTTCTTGCAAACTTTGTACAAATTTGAATGAAATCCAATGTCTTCTGTGCAAATTCAAAATTTACGCAATTCCTGATGAGGACATCCCATCTATTAATACAACCGCTATACTTAGAACCACACAAATGCAAGGACATATCACTCGATCTCGTGTTAAACAACTTAGCTATCAGCTACTTTCGTTTCTTGGAAATATTGCTCACATACACGAGAATATGATGTTGGGTAAATCAGATGTGTTTGTTACTCTTAGGAATGATGGACCTAGTGATACGTCTCCGACGTATCGATAATTTCTTATGTTCCATGCCACATTATTGATGATATCTACATGTTTTATGCATACTTTATGTCATATTTATGCATTTTCCGGCACTAACCTATTAACGAGATGCCGAAGAGCCGATTCATTGTTTTCGCTGTTTTTGGTTTCAGAAATCCTAGTAAGGAAATATTCTCGGAATTGGACGAAATCAACGCCCAGGGGCCTATTTTGCCACGAAGCTTCCAGAAGACCGAAGAGAAGACGAAGTGGGGCCACGGGGCGCCGCCACACTAGGGCGGCGCGACCAGCATAGGGCCCGCGCGACCCTGTTGTGTGGGCCCCTCGCGTCGCCTCTTTACCTGCCCTTCCGCCTACATATAGTCTTCGTCGCGAAACCCCCAGTACCGAGAGCCACGATACGGAAAACCTTCCAGAGACGCCACCGCCAATCCCATCTCGGGGGATTCAGGAGATCGCCTCCGGCACCCTGCCGGAGAGGGGAATCATCTCCCGGAGGACTCTTCACCGCCATGGTCGCCTCCGGAGTGATGAGTGAGTAGTTCACCCCTGGACTATGGGTCCATAGCAGTAGCTAGATGGTCGTCTTCTCCTCATGTGCTTCATTGTCGGATCTTGTGAGCTGCCTAACATGATCAAGATCATCTATCTCGTAATGCTATATGTTGTGTTTGTTGGGATCCGATGGATAGAGAATACTATGTTATGTTGATTATCAATCTATTACCTATGTGTTGTTTATGATCTTGCATGCTCTCCGTTATTAGTAGAGGCTCGGCCAAGTTTTTACTCTTAACTCCAAGAGGGAGTATTTATGCTCGATAGTGGGTTCATGCCTCCATTAAATGCAGGACGGTGACAGAAAGTTCTAAGGTTGTGGATGTGCTGTTGCCACTAGGGATAAAACATTGATGCTATGTCCGAGGATGTAGTTATTGATTACATTACGCACCATACTTAATGCAATTGACTGTTGTTTGCAACTTAATACTGGAAGGGGTTCGGATGATAACCTGAAGGTGGACTTTTTAGGCATAGATGCATGCTGGATAGCGGTCTATGTACTTTGTCGTAATGCCCAATTAAATCTCACTATACTCATCATATCATGTATGTGCATGGTCATGCCCTCTCTATTTGTCAATTGCCCAACAGTAATTTGTTCACCCAACATGCTATTTATCTTATGGGAGAGACACCTCTAGTGAACTATGGACCCCGGTCCATTCTTTTACATCGAATACAATCTATCGCAATACTTGTTCTACTTGTTTTCTCGCAAACAATCATCATCCACACTATACATCTAATCCTTTGTTACAGACAAGCCGGTGAGATTGACAACCTCACTGTTTCGTTGGGGCAAAGTACTTTGGTTGTGTTGTGGAGGTTCCACGTTGGCGCCGGAATCCCTGGTGTTGCGCCGCACTACATCCCGCCGCCATCAACCTTCAACGTGCTTCTTGGCTCCTACTGGTTCGATAAACCTTGGTTTCTTACTGAGGGAAAACTTGCCACTGTACGCATCACACCTTCCTCTTGGGGTTCCCAACGGACGCGTGCTGTACGCGTATCACCTAGCATGGACGAGAGGGACAAGCATTGGAGCTTGATCATACATGGAGATGGCAGCAAGCATGTGAGGATTGAAGAAGACGCCACAAGTGGAGATTTCAGAACTTTGAAGCCACCATAATGAAGAATGAAAACTTGGACGAAATACATTAGATTATATGTTGTGGGTATACTTCATGGGTGTACCATCAACAGTGCCTAGATCCGGCAAGTCCGGGTGGCCCACAGACAGTGATGGTGGCGTATGGCCCATCGGGCGGCCCAATTGCTGTAGATCAAGATGGATGAAGTCCAGCCCAGGAACAAGGAGCCGGATCCACAAACCGACCCTGGAAGTGAGATCCGGCCTGGCCCATCAGGGGTAGCCGGATCCAGTACAACGTATAAGGAAAGTCGGATCCTTGACGTGCACGGCAATGTAATATTCCGTAGTTAGGAAACTTGTATTCCGGCTAGGACTCTCCTTGTAAACCCTAGATCCGTGCGCCTTTATAAACCGGATCCTGGGAGCCCTAGAGGCACAACCACAACTCATTGTAACAACACGAAAACGCCCAGATAATTCCAGACAAGCAGGAGTAGTCCCTGTCATCGTGCAGGTGTTCCGAAGCTAGGTAACTCGCGTACCACCGTCCCGAGGACTCTCCGCCCGATGGCCCCTTCTTCTTCCCCTTGTGAGGATCCCCCCTCTGAGGCACCGTCGAATAGGCAACGACAGTTGGCGCCCACCGTGGGGCCAGCGGTGTCTGGAGGCCGAAAACGGGAGGGTTCCGCCATGGGAAGCTACGACGAATCCATCGCTGTGGGGCGTGTCCTTTACACCGGGAATTTTCCGATCATCCCCCAGGACGAGTGCTGGATTCCGGCTAAAATCGACCCCGTCAAGCTCTCCATCGTCCCAATCGGTGACATTCACATCTTCATCGGCGAGACCATCGATTCCGACGGAAACGCCCTGGTAAGTCACGCTGACGTGACCGTCGCTGAGCAGGACGCAGTCGCGAAGATCCGATCTGAGACGCAAGAAATTCCTAGGGAAGATTCCGCCTTAGATCTGGAAATTTCAAAACCCACCCAATCCGCCCCTGAGAAGGAAATCACGGTGGAAGACCAATGCAGATCCGCCTGTGTCTCACAGGTGTTAGAAAAGCAAAGGTGCCACTTCGTGCACTTCCTCGCACATACCGCAGGGACCACCCCTCCTCAGGAAGGTGCCGGACCCATGCAGGTAGAAGCTACCGGAGACAACGACGCCTCGGATCAGCATGAGGCTGCCGGAGACAGCGACATTCCGGATCAGCAAGAGGATGCCGGAGATAAAGAGGAATCAATCTTGGGCAACCTAAGCCCAACCTCAGACGATGCGGCCACCTTGGACACAGAGGAGTACAATCGCCTCACGAAGGAGCTGGAAGGTGACGAGGAAGCTGAAGCAGAATCTGCTCCGCCTAAGCAGGTCCTTGCAACCATAACTGGGCTGGAACAAGAAACTGATGAAGAAGCAACTCCGACCGGCGTCGGACTCCTAGGCCCATCCAATTCGGAGACTCTGCCTTCGCGTCCGCGTTACCGCGTTGTGCCGGATTCCGGAGAAGGGCATATCTCCGGGCACAGGGAAAACATGTCCGCAGAAGAGCTCGTCGAACAGGCAGGTCGGGGCGCTATCGCGCACTCGGAAATCCTCAACAAACCAATAACCCCTGATGACGCCGTAGATCATGAAGCTCTAGAAGCAAAAAAAGAAAGGAAATGCTGGCCACCGCCAAAGTAAAAAAAGGCAAGAGGCAGAAGAAGTGATGAAAAATTTCCTCAAAAGAGAGCGCGAAGCCGTAGAATACTTGGAAGAGGCCAAGAAACTCCAAGCACGATAGGAAACCATCATAGAGGATGCTTATTGGGGGGATGGCCCCCGGTAGGCCAAAGGCTTGGCAAACTTGCCCAGTTTCAGTTATAAAGATACCGGTTTAAAGATTAATCCGGATTGCTAAGTTAGGCTAGCTAGCGCCAGGTGGAAACATACCGGTATCCCAGGAGGGGTATAACGGAATGTGGTTAACTAGAAAAAAGGCCGGAGTACCGGCAGGAGCTCAACTGTAGCCTGTCGGCACTCTGGTCAAAGATTCCTTCAGGAGCAAGAGGACAAGGATGAGCGAAGCAGAACAGCTTTAAACGAAGCCCTGGCGCCAAAGCATGATGACGCCATTAAATATACCGGCGGAGGTCACAGCTCCTTCTTTAAAGTCATAACCGGTGCCAGTAGGGCCAAAGTAGCTTTATAAAGTAGCTTAGCTCATCAAAGATGTCATTAGGGTTTCTTCCCTTGTAAGCCACCATTTCGCCTATATAAGGAGAGGGGGCACACCCCTGCGCGGGAGGTTCCATTCAGTAGAGCATTGCCTGTAAAGAGATCGTGTACTGTACATCTTCTACCTCTGGCCAAGGGCCAAGTTAAGGAATACATACTAGTTTCTTCCCAAAATCTTTCTCCATGTTAACCAAACCCTCACCTGAATCCTCTAGCGCACATTCGGCCCCAACTTAAGCCATCCCATGGCATCTGTCTGTTCACCACGACGACAGTTGGCGCCCACCGTGGGGCCAACACCTGCGCTTGCTGGAGTTCATATTCGGGCGGACATCCTCACCGTCTCCGGAGAGCGCGTGGTTTCCGGCCTCGTCTATCGCCTCGGCTCGCTGGACTTCATCGACGACAACGCGGGCTGCTTCACCAACAGCGGTCGCTACCCACAGAACGGCCGCATCCTCGAGTTCGGCAGCCACCGCATCTACCTCGGCACCGTCAAGGAGCGCTAGTACCCCTTGCCGGTGTTGGTGGTGCCAGATCCGCCAAGATCTTCATGAACTCGCGGGCCACGCTCCGGCCACGCCGCCGGTAGCGTGGAGGTGCTGATGGCTGGCGTGGCTGACGCTGGCAAAGAGGCTGCAGCAGAAGGCGCCGGACAGACGAAGTCCACGCGCACGGCCAAGCCGCCGACCGAGCGCGACGAAGTTGTTGCAGGAGCATCTACAGCGCCACCGGAGACTCCTCTCCAAGTGGCCATGAGCGTGTTGGCTACGCCCATCGCGCAGAACATCGACCCCGCTGCAGCTCAAGCCGAACTGGAGGCCCAGCGGCAGAAGTTGCTCTCCGGCGGAGCGGACATCATCAGGGCTCAGCGAGAGCTCAACCTAACCCTACGGAGTACAACGCTGCCCATGGCTTTGCTTCCGTTAGCGCTCAGCCTGCTAGAGTAGTGGAAAACCGGCTTAGAGGTCGCAACCGAGATCAGGACTTGCGCCGGGAAGTTCTTGCCGGAAAGAGTACATCGGTATCTTTGAGCGTTGTAGAAAAACCTAAGTACAACAGTCCGGATAAAACGATAAAAACTGCTAAGGCTGCAGTAGAGATGTGTGAGTCGCTTTCTGGCGAAGCTTTAGCAAAACAACATGATCGAGTAAGAGAATTGCTTGTTCAGATCGAGGCACAAAATATTGAGCTGGCTAAAATTAAGAAAGCAGCTGCGGCGTCAAAATCAGTGCGTTCGGCGAAAAATGCCGGAAGCAAATCGCATGGGCAGGCATCGTCCCCCATCCTGACAGAAGAAGAGAAAAAGAAGTGAATGCACAACAAATGACTGTGTATGATCCGGTTCTTGCCGGAAAACAACAAGCCGGGCAATATGAGGCCGGTAGAAAAAGCCTAGGGGCAGGTCGTGGCTATGCCGGAAATGGCTATGCCGGAAATGGCTATGCCGGAAACGCTTATGCCGGTAAATGTGAAACCGGGCAAAATTATCGAGCGGCAAGAGCATCTTATGCTGAGGAGGAAATGCCTCCACCAAGGTACCGGCAGGGAAAAGCCGCGGTACCGGAACGTTACGATGAAGCTGATTCTGGAATGGAAAGAATCGGAGCTTACCGGAACCCGTTGGGAGAGCGTGTTGGAGAAAGATGTCTTCCAGACCGGGATGCGAGGCACAGGCTGGACCGAGTGTATCTATCCGAAATAATTGAAGCTGAAGGTCCTCCGGGTCCACAATGCTTTGGCCCGTGGATCATGAGAGAAGAACCACCGGTGCGCAACTTTCAGTTGCCCCGTGACACAAAAACATACGATGGAACCACGAAGCCGGAAGATTGGCTCACGGAATATGTGACCGCAGTGTACGTCGCTGGTGGCGGAGGAACCACGACAGGCGGGGGAAACCGGCGATGGGCCGTGAGAATCATACCGTCCTTCCTGGTAGGACCTGCACGAATTTGGCTCAACAATCTGCCCAAGGGAAGCATAAATGGTTGGCTTGATTTTTAAGAAGCTTTCGTGAGCAACTTCAGCAGCACGTATCGGAGGCCAAACAGGCCGCAGCAGCTCGCCCTGTGCCAACAGCGCGCCAATGAAACAGACCGGGACTATCTAACCCGGTGGAACTCCACGAGGAACTCTTGCGAAGGAGTAATAGAGGCGCAAGCCATCGCTTGGTTTTGCAATGGTTGCCGGAGAGGCTCATCGCTGTGGCAAAAGCTGCAGAGAAACATGCCTACCACTTTGGCTGAAATGATTCGAGTGGCAGATAGCTACGCGTTGGGAGATCCGATACAACCTGCGGTACAAGCTGAGCCGGCGCAAACGAGCCAACCGCGCCAAGATCAGTACCGGAACAACCACCACAACAAAAGAAGGGAATATTTTCCGGATCGGAGGTACGGAATGCAACAAGTGGCCGTAGTGCAGGACAATTCCAGCGCTGGCGGAAGCCAAAGGCAGAAAACCGGATCGCAGCCATGGGCGGGTCCAAAGAAATAATGGGTTGAAACGAAACCATGGCAAAATGAGGAAAAATACACCATGGAATCCGCTATGGACCAGCCGTGCCGCTCGCACACACCAAATCCGGCAAGACCGGCGAACCACTTACCAAAAGATTGCTCCTGGACCAAGAGGTTGATGGAGAGAGGCATGATGAAAGATGCCAGGGACCAAGGTTCCGGAAGGTTACCACCACCACCGCCGCTTACTGGGGCAAATGCGCTACCGGTACAAGCTCAGCCAAACCGGCCTCGGCAGCAAGAAGTTCATCAGGTGGCGCAAGGTATTAACCAAGGCCCACCACCGGCACCTTTAGGCCGGAATGTTTATCATGATCCGGATATGTGTTGTGTTGTGTTCATAACAGAGCCGAGAGACCGGCAAAGTGTGCATTGATGACCCACAAGTATAGGGGATCGCAACAGTCTTCGAGGGAAGTAAAACCCAATTTATTGATTCGACACAAGGGGAGCCAAAGAATATTTGTAAGCCTTAACAGCGGAGTTGTCAATTCAGCTTTACCTGGAAACAGACTTGCTCGCAAGAGTTTATCGATAGCAACGGCTTTATAGCGATAGCGAGTAGTGAAATATCAGCAGCAGTGTAACAAAGACAGCAGTAGTGATTATAGTAAACAGCAGGATTAAAATATTGTAGGCACAGGGATGAATGAACGGGCGTTGCATGGATGAGAGAAACTCATGTAACAATCAAGGTAGGGCATTTGCAGATAGTAATAAAATGGTATCCAAGTACTAATCAATCAATAGGCATGTGTTCCATATTTAGTCGTACGTACTCGCAATGAGAAACTTGCACAACATCTTTTCTCCTACCAGCCGGTGGCAGCCGGGCCTCTAGGGAATCTACTGGAATTAAGGTACTCCTTTTAATAGAGCACCGGAGCAAAGAATTAACACTCCGTGAACACATGTGATCCTCATATCAACGCCTTCCCCTTCGGTTGTCCCAATTTCTGTGACTTTGGGGCCTCGGGTTCCGGACAGCAATATGTGTATACAACTTGCAGGTAAGATCATAAAACAATGCATATTATCATGAAACAATAACATGTTCAGATCTGAGATCATGGCACTCGGGCCCTAGTGACAAGCATTAAGCATAACAAGTTGCAACAATATCATAAAAGTACCAATTACGGATACTAGGCACTATGCCCTAACAATCTTATGCTATTGCATGACCAATCTCATCCAATCCCTACCATCCCCTTCAGCCTACAGCGGGGGAATTACTCACAAATGGATGGGGGAAACATGGCTGGTCGATGGAGAGGCGTCCGTGGTGATGATGGCGATGATCTCCTCCAATTCCCCGTCCCGGCGGAGTGCCAGAACGGAGTTTCTGGTCCCGAGACGGAGTTTCAAGATGGCGGCGGTGTTCTGGATGTCTTCTGGCGATTTCGGCTAACCCCCGTGCGTTTTTAGGTCGAAGACCTTAAGTAGTCCCAGAGGGGGCACACAGGGGCTGCACGAGGCGTCGCCACCATAAGGCGGCGCGCCCCCCTCCTAGGCCGCGCCGGCCTATGGTCTGGAGGCCGTGGGCCTCCCCCTGGCCTGCCCTTCTGGCTCCGTGAGTCTTCTGGGAAAATAGGCCCTTCGACATTAATTCCGGGGATTTTCCCGAAAGTTGAGTTTCGCACAAAAACGACACACCGAGGGCAATTCCGCTGAAAACGAGCATTAGTCCGTGTTAGTTGTATCCAAAATACACAAATTAGAGGCAAAACAATAGCAAAAGTGTTCGGGAATGTAGATACGTTTTGGACGTATCAACTCCCCCAAGCTTAGCTTATTGCTTGTCCTCAAGCAATTCGATTAACAACCGAGTGCGATAAAAGAACTTTCACGAACACATTTGTTCATATGATGTAAATATTCTCATGATATGGACAAGTACTTAGGCAATTCATAATAAGATACATGCAAATAAAGTCATCTAATAGCTATGTCAATCATGGAAAAGGTACCAACAAATTAATAATAAGCATCATGAATCATGTCTATCAGCAAGATTGCAATGTTCATAGAAGGATATGATAAAGTGGTATCTCGCTTGCCCGTATTTGTACAGCAAAACATAAATGCTCGGGCACCTTTGAAGTTCATGGGAAGACTGGAAGTAGAGATTTATCAAAGATAAAAGCATCAAAGTTATACCACAGTTAATCACATTTTGGGACAAGCATATTATACTAAGAATGACAGTTATGCTCTCAAGAAGGTGCTCAAAGAAAGGATGGAGACTCAATGTAAAAGTAAAAGATTTGACCCTTCGCAGAGGGAAGCAGGGATTAACATGTGCTAGAGCTTTTCATTTGTAAAACATGAGTAAAATTATTTTGAGAGGTGTTCGTTGTTGTCAACGAATGATAGTGGGTACTCTAACTACCTCGTCAACCAGACTTTCAAGAGCGGCTCCCATGAAGGACGTTATCTCTACCAGGAAGGTAAATGTCGTCGTGGTGAACGAGCAGATGCCATAGGATGGCTTAAGTTGGGGCCGAATGGACGTATGAGGATTCGGGGGAGGGTTTGCGATTAGATGGGAAGAACTTCCGGATGCTTTCCTCAAGAACACAACCAAAGGCCGGTATGCAAGAAGAGAGACAAGAGGAAGAACTCTTTACTAGATCGCTAGCTTCATTGATCTCAACATGGTTACAAGTTTC
>NC_061514.1:190425302-190447801 GCF_022539505.1 Lolium rigidum
AGGGATTTCTATTTTCGTGCCCCCGCTTCGTTAGTTGTACTCAGCTTTCCTCAGCTCGTTAGTTTTTCCTCGCTTTCCCCTCCCTCTAGTTTGAAACCCCTCGAAGACGCGGGTTGCCGTCGGTCGAGGCCTTACCGTTACCGTGAGGTCGGTTCCTCGCCGACCGTCTCGTGCCGACGGGTGGATCCATCTACCGCCGACGCGTGGGCCGTTTTATTTCCTGATTGTATACGCGGTGCCGCCAATGACAAATGGGGCCGCTCTATGGGGCTGCCGCAGCCAATGACCAAGTGGGTCGTCTATTTATTTATAGAAAATTATATATTGCCGCTCTGTGGGGCCTCCGCAGCCAATGACCGTTGTGGTCGTCTATTTTATTTAGAGAATATAATATAGAGCCGCTCCGTAGGGGCCGCCTCAGCCCATGGCACGTGACTATTTTCGCAGCTTAATCTAAAGTGACTCTTATGCTAAACATTGTGCATCCCGACGTTGACCTAGCAGATGGTGGCGAGCATAGCCGCTTCGACCATGCCGATATCGGCATCGGCATCGGCATCGTTTGGAGGATGTGGTGCTCGAATAATAGTGGAAATGGGATGTTATTTTTTACATGCATAATATATAGAAAATAGCTAGATCTCTAAATCGATGCATATGAAGCTACATATATATTCTTGGTCATAATCCCCTTAATTATCTAAAGGGGATGGATGCATGGCTTCACGTCGTCGTCGCTTTCATCGTCGCATCTTCGTCTTCCGAGTAGTAGTACCTCCCGCACATTGTTCCGTCGAACACCTTCACCGTGAGCACATCATCGCCTTCATATTTGAAGTGTACGAACCAGCCGAAATCCACACCGTGCGCGATGGCGAATTTCTCCCAGCCCTTGTCGAGGTACATCCGGCCTTGTCCGTCAAATAGGACCTCCACGGTCCGGAGACGAGGACCGCAGTCCAGCCGCTCGCAGATACACCTTAGCCGGCTCCTTGCCGTCAAGATAGTCCGCAAATTTTTTTGGGAGTTCCCGCAAAGAGATCGAGCGCCGATCGTTTGAAATTAGGGAACCCTTGAAATTAAAGGTTTTTTAGAACATGCCCATAATTAATCACATGCATCATATATGTGGGAACGCGTACGTACCTTCTTGACCAAAGGGTCTTCATAGACGACGATGAAGAACTCCTCTATGATCAATGGCAGTGTTGACGGTGGTGGTGGCAATGATGATGATCCACTTCCCCTTCCCCTTCCCCTTCCCCTTCCCCTTCCCCTTCCGGTCCGCGTCCGAGACGTGGAAGCCATGGCAATGGATAAAGTGTAT
Source organism: Lolium rigidum (assembly GCF_022539505.1). Classification (NCBI taxonomy): domain Eukaryota; kingdom Viridiplantae; phylum Streptophyta; class Magnoliopsida; order Poales; family Poaceae; genus Lolium; species Lolium rigidum. The sequence goes on from NC_061514.1 coordinate 190,426,630, forward strand.
GTGAACGAAAAGAAGAGAGAGGCAGAACCTATTGACACAAGGGATGGCCGTGTGGGTGTTTATAAGGGAGAGATGACCGTTGTAGGGTTTACACAATAAAATAAGGAGGAGATGACCGTTGTGGGAGTTTATACACAATAAATTAAGGAGGAGACGACCGTTGTGGGGGTATAGTTTATCATTTTACCGTGAAAAGTAATGCCTAAAAGGAAAGTAATGGCTACAAGAAATCGGTGATGGTTTATCGTTTTTTGCGTGAAAAGTAATGGGTACAAGAAATGGGTGATGGTGTATCATTTTTTGCGTGAAAAGTAATGGCTACACGAAATGGGTGATGGTGTATCATTTTTGTGCGTGAAAAGTAATGGCTACAACAAATCGGTGATGGTTTATCATTTTTGTGCGTGAAAAGTAATGGCTACAACAAAATCGGTGATGGTTTATCATTTTTTTGCGTGAAAAGTAATGGGTACACGAAATGGGTGATGGTGTATCATTTTTGTGCGTGAAAAGTAATGGCTACAAGAAATCGGTGATGGTTTATCGTTTTTTGCGTGAAAAGTAATGGGTACAAGAAATGGGTGATGGTGTATCATTTTTTGCGTGAAAAGTAATGGCTACACGAAATGGGTGATGGTGTATCATTTTTTGCGTGAAAAGTAATGGCTACACGAAATGGGTGATGGTGTATCATTTTTGTGCGTGAAAAGTAATGGCTACAACAAATCGGTGATGGTTTATCATTTTTGTGCGTGAAAAGTAATGGCTACAACAAAATCGGTGATGGTTTATCATTTTTTGCGTGAAAAGTAATGGGTACACGAAATGGGTGATGGTGTATCATTTTTGTGCGTGAAAAGTAATGGCTACAACAAATCGGTGATGGTTTATCATTTTTTGCGTGAAAAGTAATGCCTAAAAAGAGTTTATAATTTAGCTCGTGAAAAATAATGCAGAAAACCAAACTTTGCGTGAAGCTAACCGACGACGAGAGAGAGAGAGAGGGTGGTGGCCCCGACCGCAGAGAGAGATAGGGGTTATCCTCGCCCGTTAGATCATACGATCAACGGTCGTCGGGCACGATCCGCGTGACATGGGCTAGACCAATCAGTGGCAATGTTGGGCGTCCGTGAGAGTTTGTGAAGGGAGAGGGCAAAACTGAGTAGTATCAAGAAACCAAGGGCAAGTGAGTAGTAAACTGACTAAGGGATTCAAATATGAGATTTAAAAAATGGAAAATGCGTGTTTTGTACAATGAAACCCATCTTGGCCTACCTCAAACTATTTGCAATACAAATCTACATGAGTGTGAAAATTATGGTCTCATTCGGACAAAGTATGTTTTGGGGAAAGCTGTTTTGGGTAGGGCTTATTATGGAAAACCATGCACCTTCATAGCTACTAGGTGATTTGAGAAGTGGCAATTTGTGGTGAAACTTGATTTATCTACGATTTATCTATGATTTGAGAAGTGGAAATTTGTGGTGAAGACTCCATGAGTAAGTGCCACTCCTTTTCGGAATTTTTTGCACATTAAATAACTCATTTAACTAGTTAATCCCATTTGTTGACTCTCCGTTGACCAGCCACTTGAGGGTAAAACCGAGTATATTGCACTAGCCAGTATTAGCACTCAAGGTGAAAACCGAGCATACAAAAAATGCTAGTATATGACTCGAGGGTATACATGAGTATATCTAAATTTCCAGGGTTAGACTCGAGGACGCGTGTTGCGGTGCAGAAGTGGAAGAAGTGCCATTGTTGACGCGTGTCACGGTGCGTACGTGGAAGACGTGCCATTGTTGACTCGGGTCGCATTTAGGACGCGTAAGCCCCTCTCTCCCTCCCTCTCGCACACAAGCACGTCTCATTATCGCTCACGCACGAAACCACCCCTCTCACGTCCCATCAACTTCTCCAAAAACCCCAACCGCCGTACGAGCCCTCCCCGCCGGCGATGGAGAAGAAGAATGCGCCGGCGGCCATCGCCCCGAGCCCGTCGCCTCCGAGCCCGTCGCCTCCGAGCCCGTCGCCGCCGAGCCCGTCGCCGCCGAGCCCGTCGCCGCCGAGCCCGTCGCCTCCGAGGGCGGCGCATCCGAGGGCGGCGCATCCAAGCGCGGCGCCTCCGTGAACCGGGCCGGTCTCACCGCCGACGGACCACTTCACAAGATCGGCGAATGCTTATTGGCCAAAGAGGAGTACGTGGACAGCTACTCGCTATGAGGCAAGTCCGTAGAAATTGGCGCTCAGTGTTTACCCGATCCCGACGTGCACCCGCACGAATGGATCATGCTACACCACGCCCTTCCACGCGCCGCTGAGTTCACCTTCCTCCATCTCGGCACATCCCGCTACGTCACCATAGATCTATCTGCAGCTCGTGCAAGGTTCAAATTCCTCGGCTTTTCCCGTGGCGTCACCATAGATCTTATTTTCAATCTTCGTGCTGAATGTTATCTTTTCAATATATTTTAGATTCTACTTCCTCGGCTTTTCCCGTGGCGTCATCGTGCTTGCCCGTAAGAACCCACCGCACAAGATACGGCCGTCGAACCCACTCACAAAGAAATCGAACACGATGTTTGAGGCGCAGATGCCATCCGTTTTTCCGAAATCAGTCGCCGTTATCAAATCCCCGACTATGGTCTTCGTTGCCACACATTACCCGCCGGAAATTGGTTGGGTCGATGAGAGCACTCCAACTAAGGATATAAATGAAGATGGGGATTGGGGAGAAGGAAGATTTTCGATCAAGAACCATGGTTTCCGTTCCATTACCCCGTTCAATGGTGAACTCGTATGCGTAGCTGCGGACAATTTTGAGATCGGAAGAATAGTGTGCACCAATATACAGCTGCAGCAGCCGCGCGAGCACCGTCAAGATGGAGACACTAATTTCATTTCCAGTAACTTGGACGTCGAAGTTCTACCTTGTGGAGTCGGATGGTGAGCCGTCGCTTGTGTTGTTGGTCAGCGCGGCTTTGGCGGGCAGACCATTGGTGTACCGTGTGGACACTCATAGCCGCTCTCTCCATCCGGTCACTAACATTGGCAGTAATGCCTTCTTCGTGAATTATATCCGGTGTATCTCCGTCGACACCAGAGTGTACCCGACACTTCAACCTGGCAAGCATCTACTACACGGATTTGGGTTATATCGTAGCGTACTCTCATGATACAAATGCCTGGGATGAGTGGCCACTACGTGTGGATAGAATAGGATTCTACGGTTTGAGAAATGAACACAGGCCATACCGTTTGGAGGATGTATTGGCCTCACACCGCAGTACGGAAGGAGTTCAATGAATATTTCCTTGGGGAATTGCACGAATGGAGCGACGGAGAAATATATGAGGAGGAATGAAGAACAAATTCATTCATCCTAATCTTCTTGTTGTCCATACATTGCGTGCGTGATCTTGTATATTTTTGCAGCTTAGTTTGTCGTGAACATTAACAATGTTATTGGCTGCTTTTGGCCGCCGTATGCAGCTTACCTATGTATTATACTTAGTTTTCTCGATTATGCCGCTCGTGAATTTATCATATAATAGCTTCTAGATTTGCTACTAGATTTGCTGCCATATTGGGCAAAAACGAGGGCCAAAAGGCATAAATAACCCCAGAGATTTGCTACTAGATTTGCCGCCATATTGAAGAAAGACAGAAATAGAAGCTTCTCTAGATTTGATACTAATTTGGTGAAAAAGACAGAGAGAGAAAGAGGGGAAAAGGTGCTCTTAAAAATGCCAATTTGGGCCGAGAGAGACAAAACCCAGCTCCCGCTCACGTGCAACCAAACGCTTCTCGTCCCGTCCCACGCGGTCCCTTTCTACCAGCCCCACGCGACGCGGCCCCACACGACGCGGCCCCACGTACGACGCGGCGCAACACGCCGGCACGTAACGTCCAAATAAACGGATTCCTTCCGTCCGAGCTCCTTCGCGGGTCTTCAGACAAAGGCTAGGGTAAAACTGAGGAAAAACTAAGGGGCTGGGGAAAACTGAGCACAACTAAGGAACCGAGGGCACGAAAATAGAAATCCCCTTGTTTTATCTTCCTATGCTTGTCACTTTGCTCTTCATGAATTTGATTATTTACAAGATTCCTATGCATAGGAAGCATGTTAGACTTAAATGTGTTTTGAATTTGCCTCTTGATGCTCTCTTTTGCTTCAACTACTATTTCTTGCGAGTGCATCGTTAAAACTGCTGAGCCCATCTTAATGGCTAAAAAGAAAGAACTTCTTGGGAGATAACCCATGTGTTATTTTGCTACAGTACTTTGTTTTATATTTGTGTATTGGAAGTTGTTTACTACTGTAGCAACCTCTCCTTATCTTAGTTTTGTGTTTTGTTGTGCCAAGTAAAGTCGTTGATAGAAAGGTTGATACTAGATTTGGATTACTGCACATGAAACAGATTTCTTTGCCGTCACGAATCTGGGTCTAATTCTCTCGTAGGTAACTCAGAAAATTAAGCCAATTTACGTGAGTAATCCTCAGATATGTACGCAACTTTCATTCAATTTGGGCATTTTCATTTGAGCAAGTCTCGGTGCCCTAATAAAATCCATCTTTACGGACTGTTCTGTTTTGACAGATTCTGCCTTTTATTTCGCATTGCCTCTTTTGCTATGTTGGATGAATTTCTTTGATCCATTAATGTCTAGTAGCTTTATGCAATGTCCAGCAGTGTTAAGAATGATTGTGTCACTTCTGAACATGTTAATTTTTATTATGCACTAACCCTCTAATGAGTTGTTTCGAGTTTGGTGTGGAGGAACTTTTCAAGGATCAAGAGAGGAGTATGATGCAATATGATCAAGGAGAGTGAAAGCTCTAAGCTTGGGGATGCCCCGGTGGTTCACCCCTGCATATTCTAAGAAGACTCAAGCGTTTAAGCTTGGGGATGCCCAAGGCATCCCCTTCTTCATCGACAACATTATCGAGTTCCTCCCCCGAAACTATATTTTTATTCCGTCACATCTTATGCACTTTGCTTGGAGCGTCGGTTTGTTTTTGTTTTTGTTTTGTTTGAATAAAATGGATCCTAGCATTCACTTTATGGGAGAGAGACACGCTCCGCTGTAGCATATGGACAAATATGTCCTTAGGCTCTACTCATAGTATTCATGGCGAAGTTTCTTCTTCGTTAAATTGTTATATGGTTGGAATTGGAAAATGCTACATGTAGTAATTCTAAAATGTCTTGGATAATTTGATACTTGGCAATTGTTGTGCTCATGTTTAAGCTCTTGCATCATATACTTTGCACCCATTAATTAAGAAATACTTAGAGCTTGCTAATTTGTATTGCATATTTGGTTTCTCTAGAGTCTAGATAACATCTAGTATTGAGTTTTGAACGACAAGGAAGACGGTATGGAGTCTTATAATGTTTACAATGTGTCTTTTATGTGAGTTTTGCTGTACCGTTCATCCTTGTGTTTGTTTCAAATAACCTTGCTAGCCTAAACCTTGTATCGAGAGGGAATACTTCTCATGCATCCAAAATCCTTGAGCCAACCACTATGCCATTTGTGTCCACCATACCTACCTACTACATGGTATTTATCCGCCATTCCAAAGTAAATTGCTTGAAGTCTACCTTTAAAATTCCATCATTCACCTTTGCAATATATAGCTCATGGGACAAATAGCTTAAAAACTATTGTGGTATTGAATATGTACTTATGCACTTTATCTCTTATTAAGTTGCTTGTTGTGCGATAACCATGCTTCTGGGGACGCCATCAACTATACTTTGTTGAATATCATGTGAGTTGCTATGCATGTCCGTCTTGTCTGAAGTAAGAGAGATCTACCACCTTAATGGTTGGAGCATGCATATTGTTAGAGAAGAACATTGGGCCGCTAACTAAAGCCATGAATCATGGTGGAAGTTTCAGCCTTGGACATATATCCTCAATCTCATATGAGAATAATAATTGTTGCCACATGCTTATGCATTAAAGAGGAGCCCATTATCTCGTTGTCCATGTTGTCCCGGTATGGATGTCTAAGTTGAGAATAATCAAAAGCGAGAAATCAAAAATGCGAGCTTTCTCCTTAGACCTTTGTACAGAGCGGCATGGAGGTACCCCATTGCGACACTTGGTTAAAACATGTGCATTGCAAAGATCCGGTAGTCCAAGCTAATTAGGACAAGGTGCGGGCACTATTAGTATACTATGCATGAGGCTTGCAACTTGTAAGATATAATTTACATAACTCATATGCTTTATTACTACCGTTGACAAAATTGTTTCATGTTTTCAAAATAAAAGCTCTAGCACAAATATAGCAATCGATGCTTTCTTCTTTGAAGGACCATTCTCTTTACTTTTATGTTGAGTCAGCTTCACCTATCTCTCTCCACCTCAAGAAGCAAACACTTGTGTGAACTGTGCATTGATTCCTACATACTTGCATATTGCACTTGTTATATTACTCTATGTTGACAATTATCCATGAGATATACATGTTATAAGTTGAAAGCAACCGCTGAAACTTAATCTTCCTTTGTGTTGCTTCAATACCTTTAATTTCATTTATTGCTTTATGAGTTAACTCTTATGCAAGACTTATTAATACTTGTCTTGAAGTACTATTCATGAAAAGTCTTTGCTTTATGATTCACTTGTTTACTCATGTCATTACCATTGTTTTGATCGCCGCATTCACTACATATGTTTACAAATAGTATGATCAAGGCTATGATGGCATGTCACTTCAGAAATTATCTTTGTTATCGTTTTACCTGCTCGGGACGAGCAAAACTAAGCTTGGGGATGCTTGATACGTCTCCGACGTATCGATAATTTCTTATGTTCTATGCCATATTATTGATGATACCTACATGTTTTATGCACACTTTATGTCATATTCGTGCATTTTCCGGAACTAACCTATTAACAAGATGCCGAAGTGCCGCTCTCGTTTTCTCGCTGTTTTTTGTTTCGTAAATCCTAGTAACGAAATATTCTCGGAATTGGACGAAACGAAGACCCGTGTTCCTATTTTCACCGGAAGCATCCGAACACCCGGAAGGACCGCAGGGGGGCACTGGGCCCCCGCACCATAGGCCGGCGCGGCCTGTGCCCCGGCCGCGCCGCCATATGGTGTGGCCACCCCTTCGACCCTCCCGCGCCGCCTCTTCGCCTATATAAAGCCTCCGTCGCGAAACCCCCGAGGCGAAAAACCACGATACGGAAAACCTTCCGCAGCCGCCGCCATCGCGAAGCCAAGATCCGGGGGACAGGAGTCTCTCGTTCCCGCACCCCGCCGAGCGGGGAAGTGCCCCCGAAGGCTTCTCCATCGACACCGCTGCCATCTCCACCGCCATCTTCATCACCGCCGCCGCTCCCATGAGGAGGGAGTAGTTCTCCATCGAGGCTCTGGGCCGTACCGGTAGCTATGTGGTTCATCTCTCTCCTATGTGCTTCAATACAATAATCTCATGAGCTGCCTTACATGATTGAGATTCATATGATGATGCTTGTAATCTAGATGTCATTGTGCTAGTCAAGTGAGTTTTACTTATGTGATCTCCGGAGACTCCTTGTCCCACGTGTGTAAAGGTGACAAGTGTGTGCACCGTGTGGGTCTCTTAGGCTATATTTCACGTAATACTTATTCACCGTTGAATGGCATAGTGAGGTGCTTATTTATATCTCTTTATGATTGCAATGTGTTTGTATCACAATTTATCTATGTACTACTCTAGCAATGTTATTAAAGTAGTTTTATTCCTCCCGCACGTGTGCAAAGGTGACAAGTGTGTGCACCGTGTTAGTACTTGGTTTATGCTATGATCATGATCTCTTGTAGATTGCGAAGTTAACTATTGCTATGATAATATTGATGTGATCTATTCCTCCTACATATGCATGAAGGTGACAAGTGTGCATGCTATGCTAGTACTTGGTTTAGTCTTTTGATCTATCTTACACTAAAGGTTACTAAAATATGAGCATTATTGTGGAGCTTGTTAACTCCGGCATTGAGGGTTCGTGTAATCGTACGCAATGTGTTCATCATCCAACAAAAGTGTAGAGTATGCATTTATCTATTCTGTTATGTGATCAATGTTGAGAGTGTCCACTAGTGAAAGTCTAATCCCTAGGCCTTGTTCCTAAATATCGCTATCGCTGCTTGTTTACCGTTTTATCGCGTTACTACCGCTGCGTTACTACCGCTTGTTTACTCGTCCCGGGCAAAGCACTTTTCTCGGTGCCGTTGCTACTACTTATTCATACCACCCGTATTTCACTATCTCTTCGCCGAACTAGTGCACCTATTAGGTGTGTTGGGGACACAAGAGACTTCTTGCTTTGTGGTTGCAGTGGTTGCATGAGAGGGATATCTTTGACCTCTTCCTCCCTGAGTTCGATAAACCTTGGGTATCCACTTAAGGGAAACTTGCTGCTGTTCTACAAACCTCTGCTCTTGGAGGCCCAACACTGTCTACAAGAATAGAAGCTCCCGTAGACATCAGGTTTCGCAAGAGTAGTATGCAAGTGAGGGTGTCATCACAGGTGAAGTTTAAAGTCTTACTTTTGAGGATGAAACTTAAAAGTCTAGCCTTAATTGATTGTGATCGGCAATGTTAGAAGCGACAAACATATAGTTGGAGCATTATCAAGCCGTCCACGTTTTCACATTGGCCATTTTGGCATCTCTTTTAGAAATTTGTCTATATGGTTCATTTCATATATAGCAAAACAATCTTGGGCAAGCTTTACAGAGTCAGCATAAACCGAAACTGAAAGACGTCATCGTCTCGCCAAAAGGAAAAGTCAAGGAAATTAGAGAAAGCCGTCTACACAAATACCTGTACCCCAGAGCCAGAGTTCTTTAAGAAAAAACATTATCCACAAATGATGCAGGTTTTCAGGTCGAATCGTTAAGCTCGTTAAGAATAACGAGCTGAAATCATTGTTCGGCTCGACTCGTTATGTTCTTGCCTAGTGAGGAAGAGAGAAAGCATAGGTTTTTAGATCCTAATGTAGGAGTTGCAAGCATGGGTTAAATAACACTATTTTGCTTGGCCCCTTCCTGCCAAATATTTGAGATAACTCAAGTGACTCGCAGTCAAAACTGGTGAAGCCTAGCTTGTTACTGACCTTAACGAGTAGCCCACGAACGTAGTCGGCTCGATTGTTTAGCTCGTTAACCTTAACGAGCAAAACCTGATGCTCAGCTCGGCTCGTTAACAAAACGAGCCGAGCTCAAACGAGTCGAGCAAACGAGCACTCATTTAACTCGTCGAGCTTCGAGCTTTTTATCCAGCCCTATTTGTGCTTTTGTTTCCTCTTGTGCGAGATGTTAGACGCATTTTTTCTCCTTCTTTCCTCCTCTTACACTTCCTGCTTCCGTTTGTACAAAAAAATTCTCCTTAGCTACTATTTCATCCCTCCTAGCCATTGCCCTTAGCTGCTCGACCTACTTGTTCTTGACCTCAGATCGCCACAATAGAGGAGGGCGTTGCCATGAACATGGACATTTAGTTGGAGGTCAAACTACAGATTCTACATGCCATCGAGCTAGAAAAAGGATAGTGCATTTGGGGCGATGGGGTTGTGGTCGCTCGATGTAGCCCTAGTTAGGCTCATATGAGCTGGATTCATGTTAGGTGGGCCCCATTTGGGCGAAGGCGGTGCCTCCATTATTGATGGTGGAGGCTATCAGTTTTTTGTTGGAATTTTAAAACCCGGAAGGATTTTTTGACACAGCCATAAGTGTATGATAGTTTTTGTGTACCCACTAACAACATGTTGCAAAGAGTTCAATTCTATGCTTCATGGGAATTTCTTATGGTGCAAATATATTTCTTTTTTGGGTTAATTGGATCAATGCCACTCCAATTTTTATGAGTTGGAGAAATGCCATTTTTTTAAAGGTAACGGTAGAGGAAACCCCTACAGTGATTTTATTTTTTAAATAATAAGAACCCAAATTCGCATCCCTGGGGACTTGAACCTAGGTGACTGGGTTGTACATCCACTTCCCTAACCAAGTGAGCTATGCTCACTTCTTGGAGAAATGCCATTAGAAAACACAAGTTAGACATATGCCATTACAACTCTATCATACCTCTCTCTATGCCATTTTCTTCACTTAAAGAGGATAACGGTTTGAAAAATACATGTATTCAATGTGTATTTGAATTCTGACCATATTACCCTATGTCCAAATTAGGGACACTTTCATATTTTCAAGACGCCAAAAAAAAACAAAATATGGCAGAAAATTTGAATTACCCAAAAAAATCTGAAAACTTTATAGAAATTCAATCATACTAATATAAGAGAACTGCTCAATTTCTAGCCGATTTTAGGCACATATGGACCCTTGAATTGTTTCTCGACGCCGACCTGCTCTGTGAGTACCAGTCTGGCTTCTCATCTTGCTCGTACAAACGAACTGATGAGCTACTTTCTCTGCTCCTGTAGGAAAGGAGATCGATAGATCCAGATCCCCATCCAGATTTTGGCCGAAAATCACAAGAGTAAAAGGGATTTTACGAGTTGTTGCTGCTAGGTGAGGCATTTTGAGAGCATCTCCAGTCGCATCCCCTAAACCGTCCCTCAAACCGCGCCGGATCGAGCGTTTTGGGGACGTGTTTTATTCGTGCCGCGTTTGGGGGACGTCGCTCCCTAGTCGCGTCCCCCAAACACCGCCCTCAAACATTAGACAAGGGTTTTTGAAAAACACAACCATTTATTAAATATAGCATACAAATAAATATGTTTGCGGAGATTGTTTTCAAATTAAAATACAACGAACAATAAAATAACAAATAAAAAGGGCTAGATCAATATGCCGCGGCATTTGCTGATAATCCTTTGATCCTCCACAAATGCTCAACGAGATCAGCTTGAAGTTGCTCGTGAACATTGCTATCACGGATCTCTGCGTGCATGGCGAGGAAATCAGTAAAATCTGTAGGCAACTCATGATCAACCTCCGCAAGAGGGACTTCATATTCATAGGGACCAACATGTGACCTGGCATGATTTTTGCGGTCATCCTCGATGATCATGTTGTGTATGATCACACAAGCCTACATCACCTCCCACATTTGGTCGTGAGACCAGCTTAGAGCAGGGTACCGAATAATTACAAATTGAGCTTGAAGCACACCAAATGCCCGCTCGACATCCTTCCTGCCTCGGCGTTTAGCACGTCCTGGAGGGCCGCGATGATCAGCAAATGCTCCCGGAGGTCGTCGTCGAAGGATTGCTCGTCCTCCAGCAGTAGGGCAATCATCTCGTCGTCGCTATCCATGTCTGAAGCAAAATCAATGGTTAAAATTACGCCACGGCAGACGACGCAACGAACAACGCCCAATCGCGCATACCGGACAAGTCATCGAGCACCTTGTGTGCGCGGAGGTGGGGCGGATTTGACGCCGCGTTCCGGGACGCGCAGGCGAAGCGGTGGCGGCGGAACGACCGGCGAGAGTGCCAACCGCGACGATGGTGCCGACTCTTAGAAGAGATCAGTCGTCGAAACGGCCGGCAAATCCAGCGGCGGCAGAGGGGTGGGAGGCGCGGGAGGGAAGGAGCGAAGAGAAAAAAGGCGTGAACCAACGGTTTATGGAAATAGTCGCTGACATGTGGGAGTCCGCCTCGCTTTTCATTGTGTCCGTCGTGCCCGGAGCGTCCCCTATGGGGCGGGGACGGCCTCCGGGCGCCGGATACCGTATCGGGGTGCGCCGGACAAAAAGCGGCTTTGGGGAACGCGACTGGGAACATTTTTTTTATCCAGCGCACCCCAAATCCGTTTGGGGGACGGTTTGGGGGACGCGACTGGAGATGCTCTGAGTAGGAGTGAAAGAAAAGAAAATTGTTCGTATAAAGGCATGTATGGATGTATAAGAGTAGTATATAATCCGGTATTAGACGAAGATGACATAGGTAGAAGTATGAGAGAATTGTAATGGCATATATCCAACTTGTGTTATTGTAATGGCATTTTCCCAGCTCATGAAAATTGGAGTGACATAGATCCAATTAACTCTTTTTTTTATATGTTGTCACACGTGTTACATGTGTTCGATTCTCATACCATATGTGTTATGATGTATTTTTAATGTTTTGCTGCAACCAATGGGTTCTGTTGTGCACCAATATTTTTTGTTGCATACCCAAGATTCTTGTTGCATGAGTGTATTTTAATGTGACCACGAATTCAGATGACTGGATGGTAGGGGTTCTTTCGGCGGTCTTGCACGCAAACAAGAAAATACTGCAATCGCAGTTTTATGCTACAATGATCGTATGGTTCAGATTCGCTGTTTTCAAAACAAAATCGAATAGTGCGGCAAAGCTATAGCTGGCTGTTGCCCACCTTATGGTAATTTTGTATTACTTACTTATATGTAAAGAAAATACAGTAAAAAAACGTAAATAAGGTTGACATATTATACTAGTCAAAGTTGTAAAAATAACATTGAAAGTGTTCCTTTTGTAGTCCTTGTTTGTAAAGCTGGTCAACAGAAGAGTATACTACTCGTAACGGCCGTAAAAACTGAGAGAAAGGCTGGACGAAAACTCCACGCGGCCGCGCCGCAGGGCACGTACGTCACGTCTCACGCAAGCGCGCACGCGCACGCGACGCGACGCGACCCAGCGCTTTGCTTCTCCTCGTCCGCCTCCGCCTCCGCACACGGGCGCGGCCTATACATACGCGCTCCCCGTCTCCTCTCTTCTCTCCCCTCCTCCCATTCCGCCATTAAACGAAGAACCAGTAGCACTACTCTGCTCCTGGATCCTGACCCCTGTCTTCCATGCCTGCGGTCGTCCGAGAGCGCGTCGTAGTGCACTGAGGATCACCACAAGTCTCCATGCGGCACCGGCAGCCAGGCGAGGAGGACAAGGAGCTGTTCGTGCAGTGGAGACCCTGCGACAAGCAGAGGTCCTAGTCGCCGGCCCGTCCCGTCGGACGAGCAGATCCGGACGACGAACATCTTTTAATTTGGTCGGTGGTTGATTCGGGCGGGGGAGGGAAGATGGGCACGCATGGCGGCGCTGGCAGCGGGAGGACGCGGGTGGGGAGGTACGAGCTGGGGAGGACGCTCGGGGAGGGCACGTTCGCCAAGGTCAAGTTCGCCAGGAACGTCGAGACCGGCGAGAATGTCGCCATCAAGATCCTCGACAAGGAGAAGGTCCTCAAGCACAAGATGATCGCGCAGGTACGTGATCCCCTCCGTCCGTCTTTATTACCGTTTAATCATCTTGTTATTATCATTCTTCGGAGATTGCAATAGGCGTAGCCGCGTAGGAGCCAACGCCGGAAAAAAGAGAGATCTTTTTTCATCCAGAAAGGCTACTACTCCTGTTGTTCAGATGATTCCTGTTGTAAAGGGAGTTCAGAGATTGCAATAGGAGCCCACGTCGGGTGTTCTCTTTTTTTTTTCTTGATTTTTTAGGCTATATTTTTTCCCTCTAGCTAGTACTACTAGCAGTTTTTCCGCTTTCCTCGAAAGAGGAGACGTGACAATTCGTGCCGGCAGCAGCAACGGCGCGGCGTTCCACCGCCGATTCAATGCGAGATTTTGACGCGCAGACGGACGGCCGGGCAAGCGGCTCGTGCGTGTTCGTTGGAAAGCGCGTTGTGTGTGTAGCAGCCTGCGTGATCAAATTTGGCTGCTGCTGACTTCAGTTTTGGCCTCCTCTGGTCCTGATCGATGCGCGCGCATGATGTATGCTTTCTTTCTGCAGATAAAGCGCGAGATCTCCACCATGAAGCTCATCAGGCATCCCAACGTTATTCGGATGTACGAGGTATGCATCATATCTCCACCAAATTACTCATCCTTATCTACACCTATTATTAGTACCCATTAATTAAGTAAATATACTCATGAACGATTTGCGTTACTCAATGGTAATTTTTATCCAATCTAGCATGTGTTGTTTGCAATTATATATATTTTAATGGTCTCCCCCTGTAAAAGAAAATTATTTAGTATACATCATATAACCTCAAAAGGAAAATAATTTGTTCATGCGTTCGCCTCCCGAAATTAATCTCTTCCCTTTGACTAAATATACATGTCCATGTCTGCCTCTAATGGTGGTGTGTACTTTGTGAAGGTGATGGCAAGCAAGACCAAGATATACATAGTGATGGAGCTTGTCACCGGTGGTGAACTTTTCGACAAGATCGTGAGTGAACAATATCTTTGTCAACATCTTGGGGGTACGTTTCCTACTCCTGTGAGTATTGTGTGCTTAATTTCTCTACGTTCTGTGGTCTAGGCTTCGCGCGGGAGGCTCAAGGAGGACGACGCGAGGAAATATTTCCAGCAACTGATCAACGCTGTTGACTATTGCCATAGCAGAGGCGTCTATCACCGAGATTTGAAGGTACCATGCGTGGTGTCTTAACTGTTGTCTGGCGGTTACTGACTGGTATGCTCCATGGCAAGAACAGTGGCTAATACCTTTTTTCTCTCCATTTTCCAGCCTGAAAATCTTCTCCTTGACGCTAATGGCACTCTCAAGGTGTCAGACTTTGGACTGAGCGCGCTGTCAAAGCAAGTGCGGGTACGTAAATTGACTCGCTTCCCTCTTGTTCAGATTGATGGAAAAGCCAGGGTCATGGAAAGTTCAGTCTTATTTCGGCCTCTTCTGTTGGTTTCATGTTCTGCTATTTCTTCTAACGGTGGTTCCCACATCTTTTTTGTTATCTTGTAGGAGGATGGGCTGCTGCACACCACTTGTGGAACTCCCAATTATGTTGCTCCCGAGGTTCCTCATTCACATCCATGCCTTATGCTGTTGGTTATATAGTTCTCTTCATTCTAGGAGATAATTTGTTCTCATTTTCCAATACTCTTTCGATGTACAGGTTATAAATAACAAAGGTTATGATGGAGCCAAGGCTGATCTCTGGTCATGTGGGGTGATTCTCTTTGTCCTTATGGCGGGGTACCTTCCATTCGAAGATTCAAACCTCATGTCACTTTACAAGAAGGTGAATTAGTTTTACTTTTTTTTTGTTATAAATACGTTACTTTCTTGGGATAAAAAATATTATTACTGATGCAAGTGCTTGGTTTGTGTTACCAGAGTGAGTGCTTTAATCTGTGTGTTGATGCAGATATACAAAGCAGACTTTACTTGCCCATCTTGGTTCTCCACGAGCGCAAAAAAGCTCATCAAGAAGATACTAGATCCCAATCCTAGCACTGTATGTTCATCTATTCACTGGTAGCATATCATCCCCTGTTCTCTTCATAAATAGCTCATGTAATTGTTATGACTCTGTGCAGAGAATAACTATTGCTGAGGTTATAAGCAACGAGTGGTTCAAGAAAGGATATCAGCCTCCTAGGTTTGAGACAGCAGACGTTAATCTGGATGATGTCAACTCTATATTCAACGAAACCGGGGTAAGCTTTTTCTCACCTTCTCATCTCGTTGTGTGTATCATAACGTGGTGAATGTACTTTGATAACATTGTTTGTAATGGTCCAGGATCCAGCACAGCTTGTTGTCGAAAGGCGTGAAGAAAGACCAGCGGTGATGAATGCTTTTGAGTTGATTTCTACCTCACAGGGCCTTAATCTCGGCACACTATTTGAGAAGCAAACGGTACGTTTATGGTCTTTAAGTTTGTTATGAGTAATACTTATAACCATGAGATTCTTGTTGTCTAATTCGGTTTTTGCTATCGATAGGATTCTGTTAAGCGAGAGACAAGGTTTGCATCGAGGCTTCCTGCAAAAGAGATACTGTCTAAAATCGAAGCGGCAGCAGGACCCATGGGATTCAATGTACAGAAGCGCAACTATAAGGTCTTGATTAAATTGGAAAACATTCTCTCTAAAAAATATACAAAAAGGCATAACAACTTCTTTCTTCTGATCTGAACATTATTCTGATGAAACTTATTGAATTGAATCAGCTGAAGTTGCAAGGAGAGAATCCTGGAAGGAAAGGTCAGCTGGCAATTGCGACAGAGGTTGGTTTCAAGTTGTGCATTATCTTGTCATATGGTGTGTTATACTGTTCTTGCCTGCGAAATAGCCTGAGATCATCATTCCTAACAATGTCAGGTTTTTGAAGTCACACCTTCACTCTACATGGTTGAAATCCGCAAGTCTAACGGTGACACCCTGGAGTTCCACAATGTATGTTTATCACAGCTTCATTCAGCTCAAACTGGATGTACTGCTGAAATTATTTAGAACTTCAAACTGTTAGAGGAAGGAACTTGATGGTTTGAATTCAGACTGACCGTTTACATGTTTTCATGCACTACACAGTTTTACCATAGCATCTCAAATGGGCTGAAGGATGTCATGTGGAAGCCAGAAGGCGGCATACCCGAAGCCGACGAGATCCGGCACCGGAGGTCGCCGTGATTGGCACCTAATTTTAGAGGTAGAAGATAAAAAGATAGTCAGGAAACCTCAGGAAATGCCTGTGCCGTTTTTTTTCATGGTCTAGACGTGGTTGTAAACAAGCATCTGAGTTATGAATGGAAGTATGTGCAGAGTTGCATTAATTTTAGCTTAGCAGCAAATGTGCCAGAATTCATAGAATTAGTGGAAGCTATCATCTGTGCAATAATAAAGGTGACATTCATCATGTTCTAAAAAAATGCACTCTTATTGTCTTCTACATCAACTTGCACCCTCCGTTCCACACTAAAGCAGGTGCGCCAACTCGCAAAACCTGAGAGGCTTGCCGAGGCATGCGTGCCACCTTCCCAAACATACAGTGTTCACCTATGGGATGTTTGGTAGCCTGCATGAGGGTTCACCAGGTCGGTCAGTCCGTGGATCCATGGCTGAATGTACTGCAACCCCTCCCCTCCCCTAACTCAAAAGTCAAACCATATGTTGGTCAATTGCACATGTAGCCGTAAGATCTAACCATGGATTAGTAAGTTTACCCTGCACTTACAACAACTGGTACGCACGGAATCTTATCATACATGTTGCGATGTTCATAGTATTTCAGTTCAGATCCGTGAAATGGTTGTTGAACATTGTCTCCCTGTGATTCGATATGATCTAATGTCAACATGAGAACAAAGGAAGCATGCAACTTGAACAACTTCTACAAGTGTGATGATGTAAAGCTATCCTATCAGTACACTTCCGATGAGAAGAGTCCCCCCTTTTCACCTTTGAAAACGCCCTGGGACAGGTTTACTGGTGTACAATATCCACACATCCATGGAAGAGCAAGTCACTGTGTTCAATATCCACACATCCATGGAAGAGCAAGTCAGTGTGTTCCTTCATGTTGTATGTTATATGTTGTAACTTATAACTAGAGGTTTAGACTTTAGAGTGATTGGCAACACCTTCTAGATATCCACTATGAGCATGTACAATAAGGTACAGTCAGCTGACTATAAGGGATAAAATATTATAAGTTGGCTTAGTTGGAGGAGAGAGATTATGAGAGAGAAGGGAAGTGGGCTCTTATCTAATACTAGCCAGCTCTAGCACATGCTCCTAGGCACTATGTGAGGCTAAAAAGCGGGTCATGTATTGTAAAAGTACTACACTTTTATAGCTTACTATTGTACATGCTAGCTATAAATTGACTATAAATGATGTGGCAAATTGTTATAACCGGCTGCCAGCTACACTATTATTCTTGCTCTATGGGGAGACAATCGATTGATTTCAAGCAAGTCTTGCATTTAATTAGTGAGATTAGAGCATATGATTAAGACCACAAGTGGTGACAGTGTGACACTAGTAAACATGAAAACTAGCCCAGGATGGTATCTATATTTCAAGGCCCATAGTATGTCATGTAGAATGTTGTGCTAGACACCTAAGATAAGGGCCATCGTGTGGCAGTGTGAACAAAGTAGAAGCAACACAAGGGTCTAATGATAATAACGATGATGTTGCAATGTTGATGTTGTTCCCGAGTGATGGACTAAGTAGCATCATTTTGTTACTCAGTTGTTGTCATGAATTAGTTAGATCATAGTGTGACAATAAACATTTGACTTGGTCCTAGATTGTTGAATGTTATATATGGCAGTGGTAGTTTTTATGGTAATCTCACAACTCATGAGAAGAGGTCACCACAAACATATAGTAGCTACAAACATACACGATGTCATATATATAGCCCGTGTCGATCCAAATTTGCCCCGATGCAAGCAACCAAATGAGGATATATATTTTCCTCCCCTGGCAATATGCTGACAACCAAAGTGTGTATATCTTTCCCGGGCCTATCCTAGTAGGATAAGTTGTGATAAGCTTGGCCGAGCGAGGAAGCGGTGCAGGTACCAAACACACCAATAGCCATCATATTTTGTGTTCTTTCTTATTTTTTTTGGTCGCTTCAATTTTCATTTGTATATGAGTTCTTACTAGATAGAAAATAGTAAAAGTCAGTACGATTAAATAGGATGTTGCGTGTGGTGGTTATGAACATGACACACAATTGATCTAATTTTTATAAATGGACATATGGTGGTCGTTAGTCCTTGAATCGTTTTTTTCCTTTTTCCCTACTTGGTAAGAAAGTATTACATAGTTCTCAACTGAAACATCAAGTATCATTTTATTAGGTGAATCTACCAAAAACACTGGCGTAGCTATGTACAAGTCGGGGGGCCACCGTCCCCCAGCTTTTAGAAAATTAGTGAAGAAAAAATATATATAAGGTTTATAGTAATTTTTTTGAGCTTTTTGCCCCCTCCAGATCATGGTTTTTTCTGGTTAGCCCCCCCCCCCCCCCAGTTTTCCTGGCAAGCTCCGGCACTGACAAAAACAATAGTTAAATGCTTATCCTTTCTTCGAAGAAACAATTATATACCCCTATGCCCATATTTCATGGACAAGGTGGTTTTTCACCTTTGGAGGGGCATACAAGGATTTAATCCCTTTTCAAGACTTCTTAGTTTCTAAAGATTTCATATTTCATATGCTTGTGTAGTGGAGTTAGACCCAAATAGTTCAAATCTTATAGAAGCATCACCGAAATAGGCATAAAACTATTAGTACTTGAATCGTAAGGATATTATATGCTTGATACTATGGACATCTTTGGGTCTATAGAAGGGATAATACCAACATGTGATAAGTACATAGGTGTAGTGTAAAGGTGGCTAAATTGCTATGAGTTATAAAGGTTAGCATTTTCCAGTAAATATGAACCTTGGGGGTCCCTAAACCTTACACTTTTTTTGACCTTCGTAAACCTTACACTTCTCCGTCTTGCATCTTGTCTCTGTTTCTATTATTTAGGAGCTTGAATACGACAAGCATAGATGGTTTGGCCCCCACGTAGGGCCCCCTTCACCATTTTGTCTAAACCTAATATGCGAAATGGAGAATATGGATTAAACAAAGTAATTTGGAGCTAAAAAATTCAAAGTTCTAAAAAATGAGTTAGACAGTTTTAAATTTTAAGCCTTCAAACTAGAAGTTGAAAAAAAAACATAAACGTCCAAGCCTGCGAAAGAAAGTAGAGATGGGCAGATATGTGATGGGATTCCATCAGTTCTCAAAAATAGACGTGCATATATGTCCTTTACCGTGGCCTGTATATCTCCACATTCTTCGTGCTCGTTTAAAGTTTCGTGAAAAAAGTGATATTTTTCGTGAATTCTGTATAAAGAACAAACGAGTGCCTCTTAAAAGGCTTATTTTAGCATCGATCTTTCTCTTCTTTTGTGCATAGGCCTCATAATTTTTTTTTGTCTTCAAACGACTAAGAGAGCATGTAGGATATGAAGATGTAGGACCCACCATCTTTTAATGAATATTTAGTCCCTCCGACACATATTACTTGTCGTTGAAACGAGTAAAGAGAGTAAGAGACACACAATGTCTAGATCCATGTGAATCGGTGACTTGATCAAAAGAAAAGGAGTATCGGTTCTCAATATATTTATATTATATTTAAATAAAGGGATCATATGAAGCCAAGAGTAAAAACACCATGCAATTTCAAGAACTTCGTTATATTTTTTGTTTTTGTTGAGATGCTTTGTACTGTTTGATGTTTCTCTTAATCCTTCGGTTATGTTCGCAAAAAAAAGTAAAAATGCCATGTCCTCGGTTTGTTAGCTACTGCTTTTTTAGAACTCTCAACTACGGTTTTTTTTTTTTGAGAATCTCTCAACTACTACAGTTGTTTAGAAGGGGAATCTCAACTATACCTGGCCATGGGCAGCCCGGCCCGAGGCCCGGCCCGAAGCCCGGCCCGAAAAACTCGGGCCTGGGCCGAGAAATGTTGGCCCGACTGCCGGGCCAGGCCGGGCCTGGGTAGCCCGAAAACACCATTTAACACTATGGCCCGGCCCGCGGCCCGACGGGCTTGGTGGGTATTTGGCCGGGCCGGGCCGGGCTTGGGCCGAATTTTCTCGCGTCGGGCTTACCTCGGGCCGGCCCGGCGCGACACATGCCCAGCTATAATCTCACGCTTAGTTTGGTAGCAAAGTATCTTAAAAAACAAAGTATTATAAAACTGAAGTTTTCTAGCAGGGTGGCATAGTATACCGAAGTATTCACAGATTGAAGTATTTTGCAGTATTTAGAAATACTGCGACATGTTTGGCTAGTGCTGTAACTAGCTACGTAAGCTAGCAACCGTTAGAGTACATCATGTCTTTCATCTTTGTAATGGTTCAAATTTCTGTAGAGCTTATGGCACACACGCAGACCCATCCTCTCAGGCTCTCACCACAAGCACTCACGGCTTCTGGCACTGCTGCCCGCGCTACGGCGTAGTTGCCCCAGAAATAAACACGAGGATAGTGGGAGGGCTCACCTTTCTTCTATCCATCGCTATCTTTTCCTCTATCTATGACTGCACGATCGGATCTACTGGGTCTTAAGGAAAAAGGACGGCGGCAGGGGCGAACCAACATAACGAGCACAGCGGGTCGTTTTTCTAGCTTTCTCCGTTTTAGAAAAAAGAGGTCGAGGGTTGATTTTTCAATATGTTGAAAAAACTGCAGTTTGAAAGATACTTCAGTATTTATATTGCAGTTTTTTGCCATTGCCAAACACATCAAAGTATTGTAAACGGTAGAAATTCTGGAAACTGAAGTATTCTTGAAATACTTCAAAAATACTTTGCTACCAAACATAGCCTCAACTACTACAAACGTGTAACCTTTTTTTAGGGTACATCCCTCGAAACACGGGCTTGGTATAGCCGCATAGGG
>NC_061514.1:190447901-190595015 GCF_022539505.1 Lolium rigidum
GCACGCCTGCGTCGCATGGATTTCGCTTCTTCGGCAATGAAGACCCGTCCTCGCCCTCCTGCTTGGCTTCACGGGAGATGCGATCGTTGTCACGAAGCTGGGCATTGGGCACCGTTTTGCCGCGAGCAACTCAGATGCAACAATTGTCGCCGATTCGACCACAAAGCCAAGTGTTGTACTGGGAGAACAGCTCCCCGCCCTCCTCTAGTCCAAGATCGTCGTGGTTCACATCCTTCTACCGCTTTCCGTCCTTGTCCATGGCAACAGCGGTCCCCTCTGGGTCCACAGCAGCAGCCGAAGCTACCTCGCGAGCCGGCAGATTTGCGGCTGCAGTCTGTCCTACCTGAGCAGGCCGAGCTGCTTTGCTCTGAGCTGCGAGGTTGCCTTGCACGCGTTGAGAGTTTTCTGGTAAGGGCAGAAGATGCCCTTGGTAGGCTCAAAGTTGCGCTTGATGTCTCCCCTCCATCCGAGCTCCATGTCAACTCCACGGATGATGTGGAGGCATGCCTCTTTGGTGAGTTTTCTCCACGTGCAATGCCTTTCCTGTCGCCGCAGCCCGTTGTCCCTACTGCAGCTGAGAGCAAAGATACCTCTAGGGTAAGGGCATCTCCAACGGGGCGACCCATCCCGCGCCCGCGCGTCCGGATGGGTCGAAACGGACAAAAACGCGGCCCAGCGCGCGTCCGGGACGATCCAAACCCGGCCAAATCTGGGACGAGTTTGCGTGGCCGCGGACGCCGATGGCTGGCCGCGCGCGTCCGCCCCTGGCCCGCGTGTCATGGACATAACAAATATTTTTCATTAAAAAGTACCCATTACAAAAAAAAATAGCCTACTACTTCTATCCTAGTACGTACGGGGCCGGCGGCCTCGCAGGCGACTCTTCGCCGGCTCGCCGTCGGGGCCGTGGATTTCACTCGACGCGGACGGGCTGTACGCGTGAGGATTCCACTCCAGCTACGAGCTGGGTGGCGCGGCGGAGGACTTCATCCTCCTCCTTTCCGCTCGCGCGCCTCCAGTTCCTGCAGGGCGGCGCGTTCCACAGCGGTGCGCGCCTCCAGGCGAACGCGGCCGGCGGCCTAGGCCTCGTGGTTCCCGTTCCGCCGGCGCATGCGCTCTTGTCGGCCGCGCTCTGCCGACGCAGCAGCCTCCCGGGCGCGCCGCTCGGGCGAGGGCATCTGGATGAGGTGGCGGGCTGCTCGCATAGCGAGCAGCTCGTTCTTCTGCCCGAGGATGTCGCCTAATCGGCGGCGGCCGGCCCGGCAGGTCGCCTCGTGCTCTTTCGTCACGCGCGTGAGGTCGGCGAGACGCTCCTCGATGGCGGCATTGATGTTGGCCAGCGCGAGGTCCTCCTCGTTCACGGGCTCCTCCTCCGCTGCGGCCGCCCCCTCCTCCGCTGCCTCGTACCAGCCGTCCGCGGTCTCGTGCCAGCCGTCTGCGGCCGCCTCCACCATCTCCACGTCCCCTTCCTTCTTCGTCGCCGCCTCGGCAGCAACGCGGAGCGCGTCGTCGTCGGCGACCCACCGCGCGTCCGCACGCTCCTCCTCCTCCGTCCGCGGGAACCTGGCCCGGGCGGCGAGGGAGAGCTTGGCCCACGTGGCCTGCAGGGTGCGCGGCATGGCGCCGGAGAAGGTGGAGGGGGAGAGGACGGCGGAGAGGGTGTGATGCGGTCTCTGGCCACCGCCGTCTTTTATAGCTGGTGGCCTGGCGAGAAACTTGGGCGCGAGCGCGCGCCAAAGGGCTTTTCGAGAGCGCGGGAACTTTCCCGCGCGTTCCACCGTCCACCATTGTTGTCCCGTCGAGGCCTGCCATGGCGCAGCGCCGCGCAAGGAAGACGAACCACGTGGCGTCTGTTTGGGTCGCCGCGTTGGGCGCAGCATGCGACCCAAACGGACACGCGGACGCGGGCCGCTGTCCGCGTGTCCGCTCGGCCACCCAAACGGCCCAAAACGGACTGCCCAGCGCGTCCGTTTGGGTCGCGCGGTTGGAGATGCCCTAACTTCGGTGATACAGATCATGTCCGAGAGTTGCAAGAGTTGTCCGAAGAGCCTGCTTCTTCAAAGGTGGGCTTGGTTGGGGCCTCATTGGTGGCTCCCGTAAGTGAGATAATGCATGTTATGCAGATTATGCCTGAGCTGCGGGATTTATGTGTGGAACCATTCGTGGTGTTCCCAACGGAGGTGGTGTCTTTGAGTGATGAGGTTAGTAAGGCAGGTGCAGTGGCACCCGATGATCTCTTTGCAAAAGAGGTTTGTGACTTACTCATTAGTTTGGAGGCTGCTTGTCCGGGGTCTGGCAAAGAGATTGCTACCATCCTGATGGAGAAGGCGTCAAAGGATATAATCAAGAAAGTGAAGAAGTCCCTAAGAAGAAAATGCAAGTAGAGTGGCACGGCATGGAAGGCGATGATGGCTGATTGACGAGTGATTCTCAACTTTTCGGGTACAGTAAGTTTTCTTTGGCGCCGGGATGATCCATGTACCGAGAGTGTGCGATTGAAGCATGTGAGGAGAGTTTTTGGTATGCGGGGAGTTCATGCTTTGGGTGTAGTCTGTGTGTTTGTTGTAACGGTTTTCGCCCGATTTTCTCCTAAAAACTTGGCACCCTCTTCTTAATTAATATATGAGGCAAAGCTTTTGCCTCAGTTTCAAAAAAAAAAAAAAAAAAACTAAGATCTCTTTGGTTCCACAATGGCTTAGAAGACATAAAGTTATTCCCGATGGATTCTCCTTTTTTAGGATTTCCTGATGGGGTTCCAGTATGCTTAACTGTCGGCCACGTGACGGTCTACCATTTTGCCCTCCGGCCGCTCATATGCTTCAGTTTATATTCGATGGATAAAGTTGGCTGTTTCTGGCCACCAACTACATGGTCGCCTCTGAAAATCGAATATATCCATTCATATCTAATGTCCATGTCGCTAGTTGTTACTTTTTTGAAGTGGTCTATGTGGCTAGTTATTATAAATTATCTGCCAAGCAAATGTATCGCTTCCAATCGATTGATTCAAATAGTCTACACAAGGATCACACCAACGCCACCATACCAAGTAGGTCAACAACGATTGCTTGGATGTGATTGAGGGAGCTATCGTCTTATATCCAGGTGTCTTCTGTTAAGTTGTCGACAACAGGAGTGAATAGATTGGAAAACAGACTAAATTACTAACCGCCCAAACGGTCTCGGGTTATATACATGAAGAAGAGCCACGTGTAGGCGAAACATGAAAAATTGGGATATACTGAAACAGCCATGGGGACAATCTATCCGGGTAGATCAACAAACTGCTTGGGTTAGAGATCTATTGGTAGCTAATCCGAGGTGTCTTGTGCTAAGTTGTTGGCTGTGCGCAGCGAAATATTAAGAAACTGCTCTCTCTCTCTCTCCATTCCATGAGAGAGTAACTACTAACTAGTACGTTATTGCTAACCATCCAACCATCTCGGTTACTTTAGTATGAACACGAGCGACATTGAAGTAAGTTATGGCAAGCGACAGTCTAGAACATACATCCTATATTCCTACGTCTTCAAATAAGTGTCTTCTAGCTTCGTATTAACTCAAACGTTTAAAATTTTGACCAACTTTATTAGAAAATGTAGCAATATTTATGACATTAAACAATTATAGATTCATCTTCAAACCTAGTTTCATATATAAAAATATCGATTTTATATTATGTATGTTACTACTCTTTTCTGTAAAGTTGATCAAACGTAAATAGAAATCGACTTGAAATAAAACTAGATATACACTTATTTGAGGACTAAGAGGCTATCTCTGCCAGAGTAATATATTTTTGAGTGATCATGCACTTATGCAATAAAGAATTGATCAGTGGATCTGACCATCAAAAAGTGGGAATCGTCACAACGAGATAGAGGCCTGGACGAAGATTAGCCTAGCTGGCCGGATGAATATATATATGACGCGCTGTTTGGTTACTCCGCTTCGTGGTTAGTTCTTGTTTTCGTTGAATATTCATAGGCTGTCCGTATCCGACGTCTGCATGGAGTATGCGGTGTTATGTATGTCGATCCTTCTTCATTGTGAGCCTGAACCTGCCTACAGCAAGCACGATTAATCTGGCATTGGCCCCGAGGGCTGCTTTCCCTTCATCCTTGCTTTTCTCTAAAAAAAAGTTAGTGATCTCATGCAGAGCTCTTTGGTCAATTAACTCTTGATCGATCGATCCACGGCCACGTGACGGGCTCCCATTTCGCGCTCCGGCCCTGAGCATATGCTTCAGTTTATCCTTTGCTTTCGTCGATTAATGCGATGAACTAGCTCTCGGGAGAGAACTCGTCGGTTGCTACCTACCGCATGCCACAATCTGTTTCACTAATTCTTACTTTTTGAAACGTGGTCTTCGTCGCCAATTATTAGTGTATAAATTACCTAAAAACAAACAAACCTCTCTCACAATCTATACATGGATCACACCAATGGAACCATCTACTATATATGCCATGCATGCCAATCGGCCGATTCGAGTAGATCAGTGACTGCTTGGATTTGATCCAAGGAGCTATCGTCTTAGTTCCAGGTGTCTTGTGTTATGTCGATGAACGTGGACATGTAGATCAAGAGAAAAACTAGGAGGAGTAGTAAATTACTAACCTTCCAAACGGTCTCGGGTTTTCTACGTGAATAAGAATCGGGCTTTGATGAACTAGCTCAACAAAGAGGACTCGTCGGTAGCTACTGACCACATACCATAAGGTCATATAGTCTATATCACTGGTTCTTACTTTAGTAAAGCGTTGTATATGTCGCTAAGTATTACGGAGTATAAATTACCTGGAAAACAAACAAACAAACAAACAAAAAATAGGGACATTCTCCACCTCAAACAAACAAACCAGTCTATTACAATCTACAACTGAATTACACACCAATACAACGATGACATGCATGCCAACCGACCGATCCGAGTAGATCAACAGAGACTGCTTGGATGTGATGGAGGTAGCTATCTGTGTGTCCAGGTGGCCTATGTTTTCTTATAAGTTGTCGACAAGGCGCGGGAATACATTAAAAGAAACAGACAAAACAAAGTAGACTATTAACTGTCCAACCGTCTCTCGTTGGTTTTACATTAACAAGAGCCACGTGTGAGCAAGACAAGAAAAGGCGTCTTATTCTCACATAGCCATATGGACAATCCATGTACAGTTACAGTAATACTATGATATATACTACTTGGAGTACGCACTAGTATATTTTCCAGTGGTCATGTGAGAAGGATTCAGTGAACCAGGCAATGAAAAAGGTAGGAATCGTCAACGAGGCAGAGAGGCTGCCATATCCTTGCACAAAGATTAACTTAGTTGGATGAATATACGAAGCACGATTTTGCTAATACCTGTTCGTATGTGTGGTGGTCACAGGCTGCATGTTCGTAGGCTGCGAAGCAAGCACACTGCATATTTAAGTATTGTCAACTGCTCAACATAGAATAGAAGCGCATTATTTCTTCTGTCAGCATCCGACCTCCCTCAGATACAAGCTACTGACACTTGGAAGTCGTGAGGTCGATAAAAATAAGCGGTAATGATTGAGGGTTTTATATTCGCCGGATCAAGGAATATGGTATAGTATTGTAACATGGATTGTGTACCAGAATGACTGCTTCTTCTTGCTGGGTAGATAGCAACTGTCGATCCATAACTAAGTGAGCAAGCAAGTAAGTAAATAAACAGTAGTTATCGAGGGTTTTATATTCGCCGAGTCGCAAGCTACCGGTTTTGTACTGATATATACGGTGTGTGTGTGTGTGTGTGTGTAGCAGAATTCAGAAGTAAAGAGGAGCTTGGCTAGTTTTTTGTTTGGGATGGATTGATTCGGTGCTGCACTCGGCGACAGAAATTGTCTGCACATATGGCTGCAATGTGCCGGTCTGGGCCGGGCAGGTGGTCGCGTGTTGGGGCCGGGCTGTATCTCCGGCCACCGGAAATGTCCTGTGAAGAACATTTGTGTGATCCGATCCGCGCGGACCACCACGACCTAGGATCATCCAGAGGGTGCATGAGTGTGCAAACGTACGATTGATGATGGGTACGTGCATGCCTAGCTTGTTTGATGAACAACAACCTGTCCCCTCGGACCACCTAGAGCCAGCCATCCATCCTATCCTCGGACGTGGTAGCTGCTCTATCCTGAACATGGTAGATAGAGTTAGCCAAATCCAAGAGAAGAACGTTGCCACATCGGCACGGCACGCCTCCATATCCGAATACGGTGACATGGTCCTCTTGGTTTAGCTCCAAGTGGCCAGACCAGTAGGCGTGCGCTCTGTGTTCCCATATCTCTCTGCCTCCAAACGGATTCATCTCCCCACATCACCTCTTGTTCAGTCTCCCTCTGACCCTCTCTCTCTCGAAAAAAAAAAAGACTGGTCGTTTTGTAGAGTTTTCTTTTCTGGGCTCTGAAAAACCTAAATGGGCCTCCATCTGCGGGTCTTGGTAAGGTGTGGGCCATTTAGCTTTACGACATGGCAGGCAGCCTGCTCAAAACAAGGCTACTTGCAATTTTGCTTTCTCGTTCATTGGCCAGAAGCAGTGGCGAAGCAAGAGTACATACAAAGGTGTCATGTCAAATGCATGTATTTGTATGAATACAAACCTTTAGTGTTTTATAAGGTAGATACATATCTAATCGATCTCAAACCGGTAGTGTTTTACAAGGAATCAAACAAACAAAAATACAAACAAAAAAGAAACCAAGATTCATGAATTACAGCAAGGTTCAACTGGACTAACAAGCATGATCAGGTGCCCTAAGGCGCACCCCAGTCCGGCTAAATGAACCACCAAGACTGCGAAAACTCTAAAACAAAAGTCCGGCTTCCACCAAGGAAGTGGCCAAACTCTCCACGCACGACACGGTCGTCAACACGGGTCCGCGCGCAGCTTAACGGGTTTGGGTTTTTCGAACGGTTATCCGGTATGTGGTTCTCACATTTTACCATTTTGTCTTTCTCTCTCGTCTTCCTCGAGCGCAAGGAGAGTTCCGCTTCATCTCTTTTCGCCGTCAAGCGTCACCTCTTCTAAAGAAGTAATCTAGGGTACGATTTATCCTCCGTTTTTTTCTCTTTAATTGTTGCCTTTCTTTCTTTGGATAGGTTTTAGTTAGGTAATTATGTAATCTAAGATAAGCTAGATCTGGAAGTTCTTGGATTTAACAAGTTTTCCCTTTAACTCAAGCGCAATAGAAGATCAAACTCGACGCAATTCAGCGTTTTTCCTTGCCGGATTTCCCTTTTTTTTTACAGGCATGTAGTTTCCTAGAACAACTAATGGACGGGCGGTAACACTTTCAGTTGGTTTAAGAGTGTCTAGGGAGGCGCCATAGGCGCCGCGCAACCACTGCGTTGTAGGGTAATGGCTATTTTGGTTCTTTTGTTACTCTTGATCTCTTGGCTCTCCTGGTTATCTTGGTCGTTGGGGCATAGGCACCACCTTCACAGTGAATGGCGGCAGCCTTGATGGCAAATGCTTATATATTTATTCTCTTTGTTATATTGTTTCTCTTGATCTTCTGATGTTGAGAGAAGTACAATTTACCCCCCCCCCCCCCTAAACTCGTCTCAAAGTTTAGATTACAACCCTCAACTTTACTTTGGTTCAATCTTCAACCCTGAATTCTATAAACCGTTCGGAATTAAACCTTCTACCCTTTTGACAAGTTTTGAACCGGTTTTTCTTGCCAGTTAGCGATTTTCTCCATATATACTATGTCAACTCATCAACATACCACAGAGGAGTGCTTTCATCGGACAATAACACCCGACGTGTGCCCTCTACATCACCTGTCGTGCCTAGCCTTCCGCCAGCACGGGGCAACCACCACGCAGCACAGCGAGCCGCGGGGGAGGCATTTTTATTCCGGCGGGTGAAAAGTTGAAGATGAAGCATAGAGTTGAAGATAAATAGTTAAAGACATAGAATACATGTACGCACTATTTTACCAATACAATACATTATGTGATAAGAAAAAATGGCTTAAGACAATGCAAGGGGTGATTCTGAACCATTTTTAGAATTCAGGGTGAAAGTTGAACCAAAGTAAAGTTCAGGATTGTAAGCTAAACTTTGAGACAAGTTTAGCCTATATCTTTCATGGGCATTTTTCAGTTTTTCGTACTTGAATATCCTTTTTCTATTTGAATCATTGATGATGTTATATTATCTCATTTGTTATCTTCTTGTTTTAAACTACATGAGCACATTACTTGTTGTGATGATAGTTATTGGTGGATTATTTGTGTCAATACGAATTTCAGTGGATTTGATGTGTTCGGCTCCTTGGAATCAACTGATGCTCAAATGGCTACAACGGAGAGAATAATATGATATTATGCCTTGATTTGATGTAATGGCACCTGTAATACCACGAATCGCCCATCATCATAAACAGAAAACTATAGAACTTCAGCCCATGAAAGTGGGAGCCCAACCACGCTTTCTGGATTGTGGAATATGCCTCACCCATCATTACCTTGATCTCGCTGCTCATTCTTCAGGATTTCTTCTGTTTTTTTTCTTTTCTGAATCAAGGTTTAGTTAGATTTCAAAGTTCAAAGGTTACTTCGTCTGGACATGCATCATTTTGGGCTTTTCTAATCGTCCAACATAGAACAGCATAGAGCACCAACTTTCGCTGGGAAGAGGGTAAGTAATTGATCCAAACCATAGCAAGATCCTCTACACTTTCATGTGGTCTAGAGAGACCAAAAGGGCAATGCACAACTTCCCAAATCAGCTTAGCTAAAGCACGGGGTGAAAGAAGATTATCCACAGTTTATTGTGTGACCACACAAGTCGTATTGATCATTTCCTATCCATCCTATCTGATGAATATATCATCTTTGATCACCATGCAATTCCTCAGCATTACCCAGAAGAAGGTATTAATTTTCGATGGCATTTCAAGTTTCTTGAGAAATTTGGAAGTAAGAAATCAGATGATCTCTATACATCTCTCACTTCAAAATTACGTGAGCAACAAACTGTCATATACTCAGAAGGGAGTCGCACTAAAAAACAAATGATACTCAGATGGGATGGTCTGTTCCAGAAACAAAAAGGAGACCAAGGTTCGATCGGAAATAAAAATTACAGTAGACTCGGGAATCCGCCAGCTTCCCAACCACTTTGGGTTACGCGGATAAGAACTTGGGGGTACTGCGGCATCCAATTCTGAACCTATATGCTAATCAACAAGAAAACAGAACGTGTCAGCGGGCAGAATGATACCTATTTTTCCTTGTTTTACCCAACAGTCCATAGTCTTACATTACCAACATCACATCATGCATATTTCACCTTAATTTACACACAACTAATCACAGTTGTATCACTCTGTACATGTGCAGTACCACCAAGCGCTATACAAGCTGGGTATGCGTGCAGCTTTGCTTTCTCGGTTCAGGAGGTGGTCCTTTTGACCACCAGCCCTCTGAACGATCACGCCCCTTATTGATATCAGGCAAACGTTCTACAAATATACAATACACACGCGTCTTCTAATCTAACCTGTGCAGTGGTGACGCGACGCCGAGGAGCGGAGGAGGGGCGACATCAGTGCGGCGGCCACACTCGCCGGCGACGCCACGGAGTCGCAGAGCAGCAGCGCACGCGACGGCGAAGGCGACCGATCAGCAGTGTAGAGCTGGAGCCGGCAGCTCCCAAGCTGCAGCTGCCTCCCCTTCATGTAGTCCACCACGGCTCTGTACACCAACGGTATAAGCCCCTCCATTGCAAGAAAATCCAACTCGAGCTTCACTTCACTAGCTGGAGCAACGAGCGTGCCTCAAGGATCGGCCGATCACTATAAAAAGGGCGACCAAGCCAGTAAAATTGGCTCCGAGTGCGCGCTTGCTGCTGCTTTTCACCTGCTGAAACGTTTACGTCTCACCAAATCCACCGACGGATTTATCCGTCTGAATTTTCAAGTGTCATTCGTTGCAATCATGCTGATATTGGTGCTTATCTGCTCTCGTCTTGTCACTGCATCGGTCACCACCGGTACTGGACGGGTTCCAATCTTGCCCGGTACTGAACTGAAGTGTGATCAAATCACATGCCATCTCGGTGTGGAGTGCAGAAGGTGTGAGCTTAAATCATCGTTGGATCATTTCGTTGCCGGTGGCGGGTAACTTTCAGAACGTCAGAACGAGGAGAGAATATATGGTGATCGGCGCCAAGGACTTGTGGTACACGATCAATGTTGGACTTGGTTGATCCACGCCCACGAATCTTGTGGAGAAGCCCATTGAAGGTTGCAATGTCAAGAATTTACGTGAGAGGGATGGCGAGGACAATGGAAGCGGCGATAGATGATCTCCTTGCTTAAGGCCACGGCCAGGCTTTATGGGAACACCGGCCACCCCATTGAGAAGAATCCGGGAAGACGAGGTGATAAGCAACGCGGTGATCTAATTTTGGAACCTACTAGGGGAACCCCGCTTTTGGAGAAGGTCAAAGATATAGTCTCATCTCACCATTCAAAGATGACACTCAAAACCTCTCCACAATTCTTCATGGCTTCGGCGAAGTGACCGGCCTTTGCACTAACTTTCAAAAGAGCTCCGTGATGCCTATAAGATGCGGCCAAGTTGATCTTGATGGCATTCTTGATGGCCTTCAAGTGGAGAGGGTTTCTTTCCAGCTCCGGCACAGCTTCCGAAATGCTCCCTTTCGGTGGAAGAACGGCAGGGCCAACCAAGCCTTTCCAGGAGCATCTACGACGTCATTGTGTTAGGCTCTGGAAAACTTTAAGGATCGGGACGCTAGAGTCCATGCCAGTGTGACCATGCATGCCCCTTGGTGATGCCCACAAGTATAGGGGATCTCTGAAATCTTCGATGGGAAGTATTACCTAAATTTATAGTTCAACTCAAGGGGAACACAATAATACCAATAAGACTTTATAAATTGAGACATCACTCTCAACCACACATGTATATCAATAAACTCACAATGCAAGTGGTGATTGTATAGTAATTGATTCAAATAGTAAACATCAAATAGTAAATAGTAGTAGTAGATTTCCAGTTTTCACCGGAAAGAGTATTATGTAACTTTCAGTGGCTAAAAGCGTAGGCATGAGGTAGCAGTGGGATGTTGTAGGGATGATATTTATCATATAATGTAATCCAACTAACATAGCATTCATCTCTAATTCAGATGTGTGTAGGTGTGTGCTCCAAATATGGATATGCATACTAACAAATAGAATTTGCATAACATCTTTTATCCTGCTTGCCTGTTTTACCGGGGCCAACTTGGAACTACAAGCAATTAAGGTATATCCTTTCAAATAGCCCGGAACAAAGCATTAAGATTCATGAACACACATCCTCGAACTATCACATATTCCCCTTGTTTTTTTCCCATATGTCACCTTAGGGATTCGCAGGGTTAACATAATGATAAGTAATACATCTTGCAAATAGA
This sequence comes from Lolium rigidum, assembly GCF_022539505.1. Classification (NCBI taxonomy): domain Eukaryota; kingdom Viridiplantae; phylum Streptophyta; class Magnoliopsida; order Poales; family Poaceae; genus Lolium; species Lolium rigidum. Next base: position 190,459,361 of record NC_061514.1, read on the forward strand.
TACAAATCTCATATATATGATAAAAGCAATATAGGTACAATATTGAAATCATGTCACTCGGGCCCTAGTAACAAGCATTAAACATAGAAAAGATGTACCAACACTTATACACGAATATCTTCAAGACAAACACCTCAAATCTCAATACATATGGATGATTACATAATCAATCTCATCCAAATTCCTTCCACCTCTTAAGCTTACATAGAACTACTCACTCATGGAGATGGAGAGTGAGTCCATGGTGGTTGGCGATGACTTTGGTAGCGATGATGATGAAAAAGCCCTCCAAATCCCTCTCTCTGAGGTGGAGAGTAGGATCAATCTGGCCCCTGAAATGAAGATCGTGGTCTTAGCGGTGCTCTATTTCGCGAAACGTCTCCTCCTTCTGGCAGGGTAGGTTTTTAGGGTATATAAGGCACCACATGAAAGGGCGAAGCGAGACGACGTCTGAGGGCCAAACGGGCCCTGCTGGCGCGCCCTATGAAGGTGGGCACGCCAACTGGCTCCGTTTGAGCCTCGTGGCTCCCCTCTCGTGATCCAAAGCTCCAGGCCCTCTCTTTTCATGAAAAACCAGCCTAATATTTTTCTTTAATTTTATTTTCTGCGAAAACTGACAAAAATGAGACTTGGTTTTATCCAAATATGATGCGAAAACTGACAAAAATGAAACAGCGTCAGATTCAACAGGTTTTATCCAAATATGATGAGATTCCGGAGCAAATCTTTATGCAAAGTGCTTGGAAAATTAGATACATTTGAGATGTATCACTTGGTCTACTGAGGATGGTACACCGCCGCCCACGCCACATCTTTTTACGACAGCTTTTACCGATGTTGCAATGCCTAGTTGACGCGAGTGGGAGGTTTGTGATGTTGGCAGATGGTTATTCCGAGACGGACGAAGACTCCCTGAAGAAGGCGACGCGTCGTAAGGCAGAGCATAATCTCGACTCTTCAGTGTATCTCCATCTTCTAAGTCTAAATATTTTCTTTGTTTTTTAACACCGCTCATATCTTCTAAGATGAATAGTGTAGGCATTAGAGTTGGTGGTAATGAAAAATAAATTACCTTTTCAACAAAGTCTTAAGGCATATTGAATTTGACAGCCTTACAGTTAGTCCTAAAGCTTTGACTATGTTAGATACTACATATCTAGATGATGAGGAGGCACCTGCCACAATAGATAGTCATGAAACTTCACCACTAAATGTGTCGTTTAGATGTTATCTCGTTGGTGCCGGGCTATCATCATGAAATGTTTTGCTACAACGTCTGGTTTTGGTCCATTTGACGCAGGGAACCGACGAATTTTGATGGACTATTGATTCTATGTACAAAGCTTTAATTTAGCCAGACGTGCAGCTGATACTGATAATAACAATAAAATTTGAAAGATGAAGATTCCACTAAAACCATGGTTTTTGCGTGGTATCATCATCGACGTTTAATCCTCTCCAAAAACAACCTTGAAAAAAGCAATTTACATGGAAGTAAAAAAGCATGTATTTTATCATCATGACAAGACTATTAAACATTTTTTTCTTCCAGTATCAGTTTGCCAGACCTATATGGTAAGGCATCCAGATAGTTTCTACCTTATACCCACCACACAACGCTACAAATATATTTGGAAATTGGTTCAATGGTGTGTGGATTATAGGTTTAAGATACTTATTAGGGTGGGAGCGATTGTCTTTATTTATTCATTGTGGCTATGTAGAAATGGCAATGTTTTTGATGACAAAAAAATTCTCTCATACAAGTTATCTACCGGTGCACAACTACGATATGTTCACGATCGTCTATACATCGTGTGGAGCAGCACGATCTATTTATGGAGGTATCTACACGTTTGAAGAATGCATCGAGGAACCTTTTTACCCAACATGGAAGACTGTCGTCGTGGGGAACAGACAGATGCCATAGGATGGCTTAAGTTGGGGCCGAATGGACGCTAGAGGATTCGGGGGAGGGTTTGCGATTAGATGGGAAGAACTTCCGGATGCTTTCCTCAAGAACTTAGCCAAGGCTAGAGGTAGAAGAAGAAAGACATAAGGAAGAACTCGCTCTAGATCATCTTCTTCATTGATCTTCACAAGTTACAGGTTTCGAATACAAGGGCTCACATACGTACGTGCCCGTGAAGAGGGCTACCCCTCTCCTTATATAAGGGAGAGGGTGGCTTACGAGGGAAGAAACCCTAGAAACCCTAATGGCATCTTTGACTAGACAAACTACTTTACAAAGTTACTTTAATTATAGATGACACCGGGGTCTTCTTTAATCGAGGAGGCCGACGTCCTCCGGCTTCTTTCAGCGTCATCCTCTTCTTTATCGTCAGGCCTTCGTTTAAAGCTACTTTGCTTAGCTCATCTTTGTCCTCTAGCTCTGGAGAGAATCTTTGACCAGTCCTGCCGATGTGCTACAGTGCACTTCTTACCGGTAGCCCGGTGTCTCCTCTATCCGGTTCCGGCATACCCCTTCTGGGGATACCGGCTTAGCTTCACTTAGCCAAATCCTTAACTTCGTGCTTCGGTATAAACATTAAACCGGTATCTTGATGGCCTAAACCATCCGGTTTTGGCATGCCTTTGGCATACCGGGGGTCATCCCCCCAACATTAGTCCCTGAAGCTGGTATAGTCCGGTGGATCCTATCCGACGGACCATGCCAGGTTCTCATACCTTAAGGTACCGGTTTAATCTTTCCGGCGATGAACTTAGATCTCCGGCATCTTTGCCGGATTTACTTCTTTCTCTCTTTTCAAGGTGCCTCCGGTACCTTATTCCCCGGCATCTTAGACATTAACTCTCTCCTCGACGAAGTCGAGAACTTCTCGGGTACAGTGCCTGTCAGTGACATGCGCACTGTGTCTGACGCGCCAGTGTCAGAGGTCACTTCCCTTCGGCTTCTGCGCCAGCATTTATGGCGCCACACCGGATCCTCGCGGCCGTTTCGGATCCGTGCGGCCTCCCTGTGGCATGTTATCTTCCGCACGTGTATCTACGTGCCACGTGGCGGCCCACGAGGCGAACCGCCGCGGCCCGACGGTTTTCGGCCCACTTCCTCTTCTCTCTATATAAGGGCGGAGCGGTTCCACTTCATCTTCGTCTTCGCATTTGCCCCCATTTCCAGAGCACTTCGAGCCCTTCGCCCCTTGCTTCCTCGTCGCCGCCGGTCGCCGCAAGAGCGCTGATACGTCTCCGACGTATCGATAATTTCTTATGTTCTATGCCATATTATTGATGATACCTACATGTTTTATGCACACTTTATGTCATATTAGTGCATTTTCTGGAACTAACCTATTAACAAGATGCCGAAGTGCCAGTTCCTCGTTTTCTCGCTGTTTTTGGTTTCAGAAATCCTAGTAACGAAATATTCTCGGAATTGGACGAAACGAAGACCCAGGGCCCTATTTTTCCACGGAGCTTCCAGAAGATCGAAGAACACACGAAGTGGGGCCACGAGGTGGCCAAACTATAGGGCGGCGCGGCCCAAGCCCTGGCCGCGCCGACCTATAGTGTGGGCCCCTCGTTAGCCCCCCGACTCTGCCCTTCCGCCTACTTAAAGCCTCCGTCGCGAAACCCCTGAGGAGAAAGAACCACGAGACGGAAACCCATCCAGAGCCGCCGCCATCGCGAAAGTTAAATTCGGGGGACAGAACTCTCTGTTCCGGCACCCTGCCGGGACGGGGAATTGCCCCCGGAGCCGTCTCCACCGCCGTCTTCACCGCCATCTTCACCGCCATCGCTGCCTCCATGATGAGGAGGGAGTAATCCATCCCCGAGGCTGAGGGCTTCGCTGTAGCTATGTGGTTCATCTCTCTCCCATGTACCTCAATACAATAATCTCATGAGCTGCTTTACATGATTGAGATTCATATGAGTTTGTATCACTACTATCTATGTGCTACTCTAGTGATGTTATTAAAGTAGTTCTATTCCTCCTGCACGTGTGTAAAGGCGACAGTGTGTGCACCGTGTTAGTACTTGGTTTATGCTATGATCATGATCTCTTGTAGATTGCGAAGTTAACTATTGCTATGATATTATTGATGTGATCTATTCCTCCTACATATGCATGAAGGTTACGGTGTGCATGCTATGCTAGTACTTGGTTTAGTCTGTTGATCTATCTTACACTAAAGGTTACTAAAACATGAGCATTATTGTGGAGCTTGTTAACTCCGGCATTGAGGGTTCGTGTAATCCTACGCAATGTGTTCATCATCCAACAAAAGTGTAGAGTATGCATTTATCTATTCTGTTATGTGATCAATGTTGAGAGTGTCCACTAGTGAAAGTGTAATCCCTAGGCCTTGTTCCTAAATACTGCTATCGCTGCTTGTTTACTGTTTTACTGCGTTACTACCGCTGCGTTACTACTGCTACCATATCACCACCATCAACTACACGCCGTTACTATCTGCTCATATTTATTCATACCACCTGTATTTCACTATCTCTTCGCCGAACTAGTGCACCTATTAGGTGTGTTGGGGACACAAGAGACTTCTTGCTTTGTGGTTGCGGTGGTTGCATGAGAGGGATATCTTTGACCTCTTCCTCCCTGAGTTCGATAAACCTTGGGTGATCCACTTAAGGGAAAACTTGCTGCTGTTCTACAAACCTCTCGCTCTTGGGGGCCCAACACTGTCTACAGGAAAGGAGGGGGAACGTAGACATCAAGCTATTTTCACGGCGCCGTTGCCGGGAGGAAAGGTAAAAAGGCACTCATACTCCGGTTCCAGGTAACAATACTTTTCCGGCGCCATTGTGTTTGTGCTCGAAGCTATTTCCTTTAGATCCTGCAATTGCATCTTTTTGTTTCTTGTTTACACTAGTTAGGCATAATGGAAAACAACAAAAAATTTAGTGAGCTTTTTAATCCTTTTCCTGATTTAGAATTGTTTGGTGCAAACATTAAAAAACCAATGGAACCTCATTTGCATGCTAGTAGCGATGTTATTAGTATGAATGCAATTACTGCTAATGCTATGGAGAAGTCTAAGCTTGGGGAAGCTAGTTTTTGTGATCTTTTTAGCTTCCCATCTTTAGGTGAGAAAATTTGCTCTGATAACACTTTATCTCCCATATGCGATAACTCTAATGATGCTTGTGATATTTTAAATGCACCTACTGAAAGTACTCCATATAAAATACCTATGAAAATTATTGAACGTGTTATGGATAACCGCTATGAAAGGGATGGAACTGTGCATCCTGGAGATCATTTACTATTTTTGCATGAATTATGCGGGTTATTCAAGTGTGCAGGTATCTCTATGGATGAAGTGAAGAAGAAATTATTCTCTATGTCGTTGACTGGTAAAGCGGCGCATTGGCATAAACTGCTAAAAGATGAGCATTCTCTCGATTGGAAGGATATTGTGCCTCTATTTTATTCTAAATTCTATCCTCCAAGTGAAATTCACAAAGACCGAAACCGAATATATAATTTCTGGCCTCATGATGGAGAGAGTATTGCCCAAGCATGGGAGAGACTGAAGTCTTTAATGCTCAAATGCCCCAATCATGAGCTTCCAGGTAATATCATCATTGATAATTTCTATGCAAGACTTTCTTTTCAAGATAAGACCTTGCTCGGATGCTACTTGTTCTGGATCATTCACGCGCAACAAAGAAGAGTTTAAAAGGGACCTTCTTGATCGGATTAAGGAGAACGCTCGAAGATTGGGAGAACGACAAAGGTAAAGAGTCGTGTATAAATTATGATTATGAATGCATTGAAGCTTTTATGGATACCGATAAATTTCGAAATATGAGTGCTACTTATGGTCTTGACTCTCAAGTTGCTGCAAATCTTTATAAAGCCTTTGTTTCTCATTTTGAATTGCCCAAAAAGAATTTTGATAAGTATCATGAACCTTTTAAAGAGGCTTGCATGAAGAATGAAATTGTTGTTAATTATTGTAATGAGCATGCTCAAACTCCTAAGAATGTTATTTCCTATAAGCATGTTAATTTTTGTGGAATACATAGACCTTGTGGAGTTAATCAAATCAAAGATGAATATTGTATCCAACATGCTAATGAAAAAACTAGAAAGTGGTTTAGGGCTCTAGATGATCTTGGTAAAAAAGTTTGTGCCCTCTATCCTTTTATTTGTGAAGTTTGCCATGAAGTGGGTCATTTTAATTTTCAATGCCCCTCCAATGATAATTTGAACCCAATGAGTGCTGCAAATTTGTATTGTGATGATGAAATTACTCCTAATCAGCATGATGAACTTACTTTATTTTTGGGGTGTGAAGAATTGTCGAGAAAAATCTCTTTGTTACATATGAGTGATCTTGATATTGATGATGTCCTGCATGGGTGTTTTTCTTATTGCATTGATAATAGTCATACAAATACTTACATACAAAATATTTTAGAAGATGACACCTTACCAAAATATGATAGGACCGTTGTGTGTTTTCAACTAATTAATGAAAAGGAGGGATCCTCCCAAGTTTCTTCCATTGTTTCTGAAAGTAAATCAGGTTATGCGGACAAGCCACCCAAGCCTCTTCCTCCTAAAGGAGGGAACGAGGAAAAGGAGGAGGAGAAGAAGAAGAAGAAGAAGGGAACGAAGAAGAAGAAGAAGAATAAGGGGAATAAAAAGAAAGAGGTAACAACATATCCCCGCGTATATGAGATAACGATAGGTAACCGTAAGTATGTTGCTCCTGATGATTATTGTGATAATGAATCTGAGTACGATGATCTTCCTATACCCTTTACCCATATTAATGATCATGATTTGGAAGAGCACACTAACTTTGATGTTGGAAATCTCTTTGGTACTGATTATGAAAGTAATGATGATAGCATTATTCATGTCCCCTCAAACGATGATATTGAAAGCTCTAAGCTTGGGGATGTTGTGCTCAAAGATCCTATACTTGAGACCTCTACTTTTAGTGAAAATGATGATATCACATATTCTGGTCTAGATAATCGCTATAGAGATGGATATGACACATGTTACAATTATCCTTATGAAACTTGTCATAGTTATGATAGGCTTACCAAAAACAATTTCCTTAATATGCAACTTGTTTACCATGTTCAAATTCTTGATAATAATCCTGCTCCAATTACTATTAATGAGAATAATTCTTCTTATGCCAAATTTAATGATACTTCTATGCATATGAACCATGATAAGAATGTTGTAAGTGATGGGTATATTGTGGATTTCATCAATGATGCTACTGAAAGTTATTATGAGAAAGGGAAATATGGTTATATGCATCTTAATAATATTAAGTTTCCCCTCTTTATGTTGAGAATCTTGAAGTTACTCGTGTTTTATCCTCTTATGCTTGTCACTTTGTTCTTCATGAATTCATTTGTGTACAAGATTCCTCTTCATAGGAAGCATGTTAGACTTAAATGTGTTTTGAATTTGCCTCTTGAAGCTCTCTTTTGCTTCAAATACTATCTCTTGCAAATGCATCATTAAAACTGCTGAGCCCATCTTAATGGCTATAAAGAAAGAACTTCTTGGGAGATAACCCATGTGTTATTTTGCTACAGTACTTTATTTTATATTTGTGTCTTGGAAGTTGTTTACTACTGTAGCAACCTCTCCTTATTTTAGTTTTATGTTTTGTTGTGCCAAGTAAAGTCTCTATGGTAAAGTTGATGCTAGATTTGGATTGCTGCGCAGAAACAGCATTGCTGTCTGTCACGAATCTGGGTCTAATTCTCTGTAGGTAACTCAGAAAATTATGCCAATTTACGTGAGTAATCCTCAGATATATACGCAACTTTCATTAGTTTTGAGTTTTTCCATTTGAGCAAGTCTGGTGCCATTTTAAAATTCGTCTTTACGGACTGTTCTGTTTTTGACAGATTCTGCCTTTTATTTCGCATTGCTTCTTTCGCTGTGTTGGGTGGATTTCTTTGTTCCATTACCTTCCAGTAGCTTTGAGCAATGTCCAGAAGTGTTAAGAATGATTGTGTCACCTCTGAACATGTGAGTTTTTGATTATGCACTAACCCTTTAATGAGTTTGTTTCGAGTTTGGTGTGGAGGAAGTTTTCAAGGGTCAAGAGAGGAGTATGATGCAATATGATCAAGGAGAGTGAAAGCTCTAAGCTTGGGGATGCCCCGGTGGTTCACCCCTGCATATATTAAGAAGACTCAAGCGTCTAAGCTTGGGGATGCCCAAGGCATCCCCTTCTTCATCGACAACATTATCGTGTTCCTCCCCTGAAACTATATTTTTATTCGGCCACATCTTATGCACTTTGCTTGGAGCGTCGGTTTGTTTTTGTTTTTTGTTTTGTTTGAATAAAATGGATCCTAGCATTCACTTTACGGGAGAGAGACACGCTCCTCTGTAGCATATGGACAAATATGTCCTTAGGCTCTACTCATAGTATTCATGGCGAAGTTCTTCTTCGTTAAATTGTTATATGGTTGGAATTGGAAAATGATACATGTAGTAAATTGCTATAATGTCTTGGATAATTTGATACTTGGCAATTGTTATGCTCATGTTTAAGCTCTTGCATCATATACTTTGCACCCATTAATGAAGAAATACTTAGAGCTTGCTAATTTGGTTTGCATATTTGGTTTCTCTAGAGTCTAGATAACATCTAGTATTGAGTTTTGAACAACAAGGAAGACGGTATGGAGTCTTATAATGTTTACCATATGTCTTTTATGTGAGTTTTGTTGTACCGTTCATCCTTGTGTTTGTTTCAAATAACCTTGCTAGCCTAAACCTTGTATCGAGAGGGAATACTTCTCATGCATCCCAAATCCTTGAGCCAACCACTATGCCATTTGTGTCCACCATACCTACCTACTACATGGTATTTATCCGCCATTCCAAAGTAAATTGCTTGAGTGCTACCTTTAAAATTCCATCATTCACCTTTGCAATATATAGCTCATGGGACAAATAGCTTAAAAACTATTGTGGTATTGAATATGTACTTATGCACTTTATCTCTTATTAAGTTGCTTGTTGAGCGATAACCATGTTTCGGGGACGCCATCAACTATTCTTTGTTGGATATCATGTGAGTTGCTATGCATGTCCGTCTTGTCCGAAGCAAGAGAGATCTACCACCTTCATGGTTGGAGCATGCATATTGTTAGAGAAGAACTTTGGGCCGCTAACTAAAGCCATGATTCATGGTGGAAGTTTCAGTTTGGACATATATCCTCAATCTCATATGAGAATAATAATTGTTGCCACATGCTTATGCATTAAAGAGGAGTCCATTATCCGTTGTCCATGTTGTCCCGGTATGGATGTCTAAGTTGAGAATAATCAAAAGCGAGAAATCCAAAATGCGAGCTTTCTCCTTAGACCTTTGTACAGGCGGCATGGAGGTACCCCATTGTGACACTTGGTCAAAACATGTGCATTGCAAAGATCCGGTAGTCCAAGTTAATTAGGACAAGGTGCGGGCACTATTAGTATACTATGCATGAGACTTGCAACTTGTAAGATATAATGTACATAACTCATATGCTTTATTACTACCGTTGACAAAATTGTTTCATGTTTTCAAAATAAAAGCTCTAGCACAAATATAGGAATCGATGCTTTCCTCTTTGAAGGACCATTCTCTTTACTTTTATGTTGAGTCAGTTCACCTATTTCTCTCCATCTCAAGAAGCAAACACTTGTGTGAACCGTGCATTGATTCCTACATATTTGCATATTGTACTTGTTATATTACTCTATGTTGACAATTATCCATGAGATATACATGTTACAAGTTGAAAGCAACCGCTGAAACTTAATCTTCCTTTGTGTTGCTTCAATACCTTTACTTTGATTTATTGCTTTATGAGTTAACTCTTATGCAAGACTTATTAATACTTGTCTTGAAGTACTATTCATGAAAAGTCTTTGCTATATGATTCACCTGTTTACTCATGTCATCACCATTGTTATGATCGCTGCATCCACTACATATGTTTACAAATAGTATGATCAAGGTTATGATGGCATATCACTTCAGAAATTATCTTTGTTATCGTTTTACCCGCTCGGGACGAGCAGAACTAAGCTTGGGGATGCTTGATACGTCTCCGACGTATCGATAATTTCTTATGTTCTATGCCATATTATTGATGATACCTACATGTTTTATGCACACTTTATGTCATATTAGTGCATTTTCCGGAACTAACCTATTAACAAGATGCCGAAGTGCCGGTTCTCGTTTTCTGCTGTTTTTGGTTTCGTAAATCCTAGTAACGAAATATTCTCGGAATTGGACGAAACGAAGACCCGGGGCCCTATTTTTCCACGGAGCTTCCGAAGACCGAAGAACACACGAAGTGGGGCCACGAGGTGGCCAAACTATAGGCGGCGCGGCCCAAGCCCTGGCCGCGCCGACCTATAGTGTGGGCCCCTCGTGACGCCCCTTGACCTGCCCTTCCGCCTACTTAAAGCCTCCGTCGCGAAACCCCTGATGCGAGAAAGAACCACGAGACGGAAACCCATCCAGAGCCGCCGCCATCGCGAAAGTCAAATTCGGGGGACAGAACTCTCTGTTCCGGCACCCTGCCGGGACGGGGAATTGCCCCCGGAGCCGTCTCCACCGCCGTCTTCACCGCCATCTTCACCGCCATCGCTGCCTCCATGATGAGGAGGGAGTAATCCATCCCCGAGGCTGAGGGCTTCGCCGTAGCTATGTGGTTCATCTCTCTCCCATGTACCTCAATACAATAATCTCATGAGCTGCTTTACATGATTGAGATTCATATGAGTTTGTATCACTACTATCTATGTGCTACTCTAGTGATGTTATTAAAGTAGTTCTATTCCTCCCGCACGTGTGTAAAGGCGACAGTGTGTGCACCGTGTTAGTACTTGGTTTATGCTATGATCATGATCTCTTGTAGATTGCGAAGTTAACTATTGCTATGATATTATTGATGTGATCTATTCCTCCTACATATGCATGAAGGTTACGGTGTGCATGCTATGCTAGTACTTGGTTTAGTCTGTTGATCTATCTTACACTAAAGGTTACTAAAACATGAGCATTATTGTGGAGCTTGTTAACTCCGGCATTGAGGGTTCGTGTAATCCTACGCAATGTGTTCATCATCCAACAAAAGTGTAGAGTATGCATTTATCTATTCTCGTTATGTGATCAATGTTGAGAGTGTCCACTAGTGAAAGTGTAATCCCTAGGCCTTGTTCCTAAATATCGCTATCGCTGCTTGTTTACTTGTTTTATCTGCGTTACTACTGCTGCGTTACTACTGCTACCATATTACCACCATCAACTACACGCCGTTACTACTGCTCATATTTATTCATACCACCTGTATTTCACTATCTCTTCGCCGAACTAGTGCACCTATTAGGTGTGTTGGGGACACAAGAGACTTCTTGCTTTGTGGTTGCGGGGTTGCATGAGAGGGATATCTTTGACCTCTTCCTCCCTGAGTTCGATAAACCTTGGGTGATCCACTTAAGGGAAAACTTGCTGCTGTTCTACAAACCTCTGCTCTTGGGGGCCCAACACTGTCTACAGGAAAGGAGGGGGAACGTAGACATCAAGCGCTACTCCTGTCGACGTTGCGATGCTGCTCTCGCTGCGCCGAAGCTCTTCACCGCGCGGAGTTCCTGCTGCGTTCCTTCCTCGCTACTGATTCGAGCTTCCTCCGGCGGACTTCGCCCTTCTCCGTCGCCGGCTTTCGTCGACGGCCAGGAGCTCGCCATTTCTCCGGTGAACTTCTTCCTAAACGCCTCTGCCGCCTCAGGTTAGGCTCAATACGCATTTACCTCTTTTCTCTTTGCTTTCCAGATCTTGGGCCGATAGAGTATTTACTTCCTTTTTATTTTGCTTTTCCTCTTACTCGTAGATCTTCGCGCGAGGGTAGTTTTTGGGAAAACTGTTTTGCGGGTAGATACCGGCGTCCTCCAGATCCACATGTCTAGCGAAGAATCCCTTCTCGCCTCATCTTCTAGTAGCCAAGGAAGTAGGACTTCCGACGGGCTAACCGTAGATCTCGCCCGGATGGAAACTGAATCCGGCAAAGACCAAGAGGTCGGCACCTCCAGCCGGGCCCCCGGAAAAGGTCTTTCCGGTATCACACGCGGAGCCTGGAGAGGTTCCGACGTGACACAACATGAGATTGACTGGCTTTACCGGTCTCGGAGGATACCGGAGGGAGTCTCCTGCCGGCTTCCAGGCGACGAGATCGAACCGGTGCTTGAACCCGGTGAGGTCGTTGTCTTTCTTGCTCACTTTGAGCGTGGCTTCGGCCTTCCTGCCTCCGACTTCTTCCGCCAATTTCTTGATTTCTATCGACTCCAGCCTCATCACCTTCCCGGCAATGCCGTTTTCTATCTCTCTTGCTTTGTCGCCTTCATGGAAGGCTATATCGGCATCCGTCCCGCTCGCGAGACCTTTGCCCGCTTCTTCTCTCTCCGGATCAATTCGGTCCAGGGCAAGGATATCCCCAAGCCCAAACCCCCCGTACAATGCGGGTCTTGTATCATCGGCTCCCGCCAAGGGAGCCCCTTTTTTAAGTTCAACGGCCTCGAGTCTTGCCGGTTGTGGCAAACGACGTTCTTCTACGTGAAGAACGATGGCGCCGCGGATCTCATCAATCTGCCGGCTTTCAATCCGGCGCCGCCCACCAAGGCCAACTGGAGCTACTTCCCCGGTACGGATCACATAGAGACGAACCGGGTGGTACGCTTCATGGAAAAGTTGATGAAGGAGACCAACATCTGCTCCGATAATATCATCCGCACCTTCATCAGCCGCCGGGTGCTTCCCCTCAAGCGTCGGGCGCATAAGATAAGCGAGATGTACGGCCCTGGCGATCCCACCAAGATCACCGGCCTTCCATTAAGTAAAGCGGATGTGGTCCTCAAGGCTAGCCAAATATGCCAAACGGACATGACGGATGACTGGGAGTGGGGCTTTCTGCCTCTCAGCTCCCTCAACCCTCCAACCAAGGAAGTAAGAGATCGCGCCCCCCGGGTTGTTCTACCGGTAACTTTTACGCTACGACTAACTGTTTTTATTTTTGTTTTCAGGCCAAGGACCGCTTCCCTCGCATCGAATCAGATCGGCGAGGCCCTTGCCGGAAGCGCCCTTTGGACAAGGTTGATCCAGATCCCTTCGTCCCTTGGTACGATCTCAAGATGGGCCGCATCCCCACTCAGCGCCCTGGTAACTTTTCTTCTGCGGCTTCCGGTTCCGACGATGAGCTCACCATGCTTGAGGTAGTTTCCTCTTCCGGTCTCTCATATTTTGTTGCCTATTTCCTTCTGTAGACGCTCCCTCAGCTAGCCCCGAACCACAGGTCCACGAGCACGTGCCTCCCCTGCAGGCCGAGGTCGGCCATGAGTTCCTGGACAAGCTCATGCCCCAGAGCAAAAAGAACAAGGCGCCTGCTCCTGACGCCGGCTCCAGCCAAGCTCCCCCCGCCAAATGCTTCCGGACGGAAGTCCTTGGGGGGAAAGAGACTGACAGGAGGCGCTACAAGCATAAGCAGATGCCGGTCTCTTCTCGGTAAGTTCTTTGTTTTTCTATTTGCTTCGTTTTCCAAACTTTTCCTTTCTCTTTGCTGTTTTTGATCTTTCCTCTCCTTTTTGTTCAGCCCTGCTCTCAAGCTGTCCAAGAGCGCCAGCGGCCCGAAGCCGGTGACCTCCTAGGGAACCGTAAGGACCCCAACTCCTCCTCCTCAGTCAAGCCCGGTACCATCCGGTACCGGCGACCTCTCTGCCTCCCCTCTGGGAGGCACCACAAGTGCGGGGCGCGCGGCCCCTACACCTCCTGATCACCGCGCGGAGGAGGATCTCACCTCCCTCCGGAGAACCCGAGATGCGGCGCCAGCAACACCGGCGCCGATGATGAAGCTGCCGGGCGGGTGGAACCTCTGGTTCCTCTCGCCCCAAAGAAGAAGAAGAAGAAGCACTCCAGCTCTTCCCCCACCAAGGCCGCGCCGGACACTTCCGTGCCGGCTTCCTCTACGCCGCCGGAAGCTCCTTTCCTTGAGCCTACTGGGGCCACTCCAACGCCGCCGCTCAGCCAAGGACCCTCCGCGGCCAAGCCGACGCCGCCGCCCGAGACCCTCAAGCTCGCGAAGTTCCTCAAGCCGGGGGCTTCCAGGGGAAAAGCTATGGAGGGCGGCACCTCAGCCACCGGCCCGCAGCATCTGGTGCTGCATGTCAGCCCCGCCGCTGCCGCGGTTGGAGAAAACCTTCCGGCCTCCTGGGCCGGATCGTTGAGCTGAAGCGCGAGGGCCGGGACCCGGGGCACCTTCTCCCCTACGCCCAAAAGTGGAACGATGTGGATATATCTCGCATCCACCCGCGGCCCGGGAAGGACCGGCTTCCGGCACCGGACCCCGCTCGGGCCCCGGTCCACTGAGGAACACTTCATGCGGCTCAAGCGCGCAGTGAAGGAGTTCGACAGTGCGTGGTATGACGCCACCAGCAACGTGGTGGTAAGTTTCACCAATCTTTTTTGCAACTTTTTCTGTTGAAGCCGGTTTCTTTCTTTCCAGATCTTGTCTATCTTCCCAGTCCCCGAGTTTCGTGTTGAGAGCATAGCTCTTAGCGCGAAACTTAAGTAAAAACTCGAAAAGCCGGCATAGCCAGTCCCCGAGTTTCGGGTTGAGAGTGCAGCTCTTAGCGCGAAACTTAGGTAAAAGCATGGAGAAAACCGGCTTCTTTCTCGCAATTATTTTCCTTTGAACAGAGCACGGCGGATGCTCGGAAGCAGCTCTTCGAGGAGCTTCTCTGGGAGCATCGGGACCTTGCCGAGGCCCGCAACCACTGCCAAGGTTTGTTTCCTATTTTCCCTCCGGCATCTTCTTACCGGGACGTTTTCGTTTTTAACACTTGTGAGTTTTTTGTTCAACAGCTGTCCCGGAAGCTACCATTGAAGCCCTCAAGGCTCAGATCACCGCACTCCAAGGTACCGCTTTTTCTTTTCCGGTTAACTTGTGCTTTCCGGGCAACTTTGCTAACACTTTTCTTTCCGAGCACCCGTGTGAAAAGGAGCAGCTCATCAAGGAGCACCACGAGGCGCCGGATGCCCGGAAGACCGCCTCCGGGGAGCTCAAGGAACAGAGCTATCCGGGCCGCGCTCCAGCGATGACCAAGAGCTGAAGGATGCCAAGGCAGCAGCCGAGGCCAGGCTGGCGGAGGTTGTGGATGATTCCGCCAACTCCACTGCGATGCTGAGGGCAGAGCTGGAGGAAATGGGCAAGTTCCGGAAGGCTGCCGAACACCAGGTCGCCCGCTTAACCGCGGAGCAGAAGGAGTATGATGTGTTGGTCGCGCGAACCGACGCGCTCGCCCTCAGTAAGTGTTTCTTCTTTCTCTTCCGGCTTTTGCTTACAAGCTTATTTGTTTCGGTAGTATTTTGCTCATGTCTTTCCTTTATTTTGCAGAACTCTTTCCGGACTCACAGGTGCACGCGGAAAAGAAAGTTTCAGATCGCCGGGTTGCGCAACAATTCCAGGATCTGGCCGCGCCTTGGGATCCTTATGATCACTTGGTTGCCCTTTCTGCCCGCGTCCAGCATATGCGCGATGTCGACCGGCATCTCTCCGACCTGCCTGACGTGGCGATCCAGCTCTATAAGGTCCTGTGGCCTGGAGAAGAGCTGCCGAAGACCCTCACGCTCACCTCCGAGCGGCTGAAAGATGCCGGGCGGAGGATTCGCGAGTGGCAGTGCTCTGCAGCCCGTGCCGGGGCGGACACGGCGCTGCGCGTCGCCTGCTCTTGGTACGAAGACCTAGATCTGAATGCGCTCCTCGGCGTTTGCCAAGATGCTCCAACCGATGTGGACCCGGTTCTTACCGCGAAGCGGCAGGATCGGGCCTACCGGCTTGCTGAGTACGCCCAGGTCCGCACCTTCATCCCCCCTCCTCCTGACGTTCGCGACTACCTCAGCGACGAAGAGGAAGAAGAGGACGAGGGAGAGGAAGATGCTAGTGCCGGCGAGCAGCCTCCGGAAGCTCCAGAAGCTGATGTCGTGCCTCCCGAAGCTCCTGCTGCCTGAACATTTGCTATGATATGCTCGGTTGTTCCTGTCTGTCGTAAAACAATGCTGATTAAATTCTACCCCGGTATGTCGGGGTCTTATGATGTAAGATAAAACTTATCCTTTTGGTTGTGGTACAACTTTATGCCGGTGTCTTGCATACCGGTAACTTATTAAGCTATGTTGGTTTGTTAACTTAGCACTTTGCTTATCGTTCCGATTTTGTCTTGCACTGCAACGATCCCGAAATTGTTTCTGCATCCAATTCGATGCACACTTGGCTCTTTTGCTTTGGCTCTGCCTACCTTCTCTGGGCGTTTTTGGCGTATGAGCACAAAGTTCTTTTACCAAGCAAGCACTTTCTTGAACTTAGAAATAACTCGAAATTTTTGCAAAAAACCGGTACAACCGGGGTTAGTTAAATTTTTCCGGATTGTTCTCTCCCGCTCTCCCTCTTCGCAGTTCATGTGCTTAGCCCCTACCGGTTTATCTTGCTTGCCATGAAGCCGGGTTGCGGACAGCAGCAGAGTCGAAGACTCCGGTAGGGTTTAGCACACTACTAAACCGGAAAGAAAAAACGTTCAATAAGCAACCGGTAAACTAGAAAAAAATAAACATGTTACATGCAACTTTAGTAGGGGTAGTCCCCGAGACTCATTCGAGGTTCCGACATCTTTTATTCATAGCAAATAAGGTACAAAAAGGAACTTCTTACACCACAACTTCAAGAGTAGAAAGGACGCAACAGAGCTACATTCCATGGACGCTTGGTCTCCTCTCCGGACCTGTCCGCCTTTCCTTTCTTCCATTCCTGTGCATCAATCAGGTAATAGGCATCATTGTGGAGAGCCTTGCTCACAATGAAGGGTCCTTCACATGGGGGTGAAAGCTTGTGCCGGCCTTCAGTGCGCTGCACTAGGCGTAGCACCAGGTCTCCTTCCCGGAACACCCTCGGGTTAACCTTCCGGCTATGATAGCGCCTGGGGTTTTGCTGGTAGATGGCTGTTCTTGCCAATGCCAATTCTCTTGCTTCTTCTAGCAAGTCCACATCGTTTTCTCGGGCCTCTTTTACCTCTTCTTCGGTATAGAGTTGCACCCTTGGTGAATCATGGAGAATGTCGGTTGGTATGACCGCTTCTACTCCATAAACCATAAAGAATGGAGTATATCCGGTAGACCGGTTTGGAGTCGTTCTTATGCTCCACAACACTGATGGTAGCTCATCGAGCCCACACCCCGGTGACTTTTCCACCGCATCGATGAGCCTTGGTTTGATACCGGAAAGTACCAAAGCGTTTGTTCTTTCAACTTGGCCATTGCCTTGTGGGTGTGCTACTGAGCACAAATCCAACCGGATATTGTTGTCCTCACAAAATCTTTTGAACTCACCTTGAGCAAAGTTTGTGCCATTGTCAGTGATAATGCTATGTGGGTAGCCATACCGCAAAATAACATCTTTTAAGAACTTCACCGCTGTGCGCCCATCACATTTTGCAATGGGTTTCACCTCTAGCCACTTGGTGAATTTATCCACCATAACCAAAATGTGGTTCATATTTCCCCTTGCTGTTTTGAATGGGCCAACCATGTCTAGGCACCAAACGGCAAACGGCCAAGTTAGCGGTATGGTCTTCAAACCGGATGCTGGGGTATGATTTTGCTTGGCGTACCTCTAGCACCCATTGCACTTTCTTACCAGATCCTCCGCATTTTCCAAAGCCGTGAGCCAATAGAACCCATGCCGGAACACTTTTGCCACCAGCGCCCTTGACGAAGCGTGATGCCCACATTCCCCTCGGTGGATCTCCTCAAGTATTTCTTTTCCCTCTACCGGTTCCACACACCTTTGGAGGACACCGGTAACACTTCTTTTGTACACTTCGCCATTGATGATGGTGTATGCTTTGGACCTCCTCTGGATCCTTCTGGACTCACTTTCGTCAACCGGCAAGGTGCCGTTGATCAGGAATTCCTTAACAGGTTTAACCCATGATGGTGCCTCCCGAACCAGGAACACCGGTACGTCTATGTCCATGTTATCCACCAACATTGTTTCCTCCGGCACGGACGCAGCAGTCCCCGAGCCTACCGGAACAGTCCCCGAGCTTGCGGGAACAGTCCCCGGGTTTCCTTCATCGATATCCATTGGTACAACATGTGATTCCGGTACAAAAATTGACTCCGACTCCGGACTCGGTTTGATCGATGGTACTCTTAAGTGTGCAAAGGCTATTCCGGGATGAATTTCTTGCCTACATGAGCCCAGCTTGGACAAAGCATTCGCGGCTTCATTTTCCGCACGCGGCACATGGTGAAACTCACACCCTTCGAAGAAGCCGGCAATCTTTTGCACGTGAAACCGGTATGAGGCCATGTTGGCATCTTTTGCGTCCCAATCTCCGGAACATTGTTGTACCACAAGATCTGAATCTCCGTAGCAAATGATCCGGTGTGCACCGATTTCTTTTGCGACTTTAAGTCCATGGATCAAAGCCTCGTATTCAGCGACATTGTTTGATGCCCTGAAATGTACTTGCAAAACATACCGGAGATGATCCCCCTTGGGTGAGGTTAGCACCACACCGGCACCTAGACCCTCTTTGAGTTTGGATCCGTCAAAGTGCATCTTCCAGTATTCTATTCTTTGGTCCGGTGGCTTGTATTGCATTTCTGCCCAATCAACCAAGAAGTCAGCTAAAGCTTGTGATTTTATGGCATCTCTTCTTTCATACACCGGTACGTATGGTGATATCTGGATCGACCATTTTGCAATCCTGCCGCTAGCATCTTTGTTGCACATGATATCGGAGATGGGTGCCTCACTCACCACCTTCATGGGGTGCTCCTCAAAGTAGTGCTTGAGCTTCGTGGCGGCCATGAACACGCCATAAGTCATTTTCCGGAAGTGTGGGTAGTTTTGCTTTGAGAGGGAGAGCACCTCGCTCGGGTAGTATACCGGCCTACTGGACGGTTTTTCCTTCCTCTTCTCTTTCTACTACCACAACAACACTCACAACCCGGTTAGTTGCTGCTATGTACAACAACATGGGCTCTCTTTCCAACGGCGAAGCCGTATTGGCGCGATGGCTAGCATCGTTTTTAGCTCTTTAAACGCCGCGACCGACTCGAGGGGTCCAGACGAACGTATCGGATTTTTTCATCGGAGCGTAGAGTGGCAAGGCCTTTTCTCCCAACTCTGCTTATGAACCGGCTCAGCGATGCTAAGCTTCCGGTAAACTTTTGTACATCCTTAAGATCTCGCGGTATCGTCATTCTCTCGATTGCCCGGATCTTTACCGGATTGACCTCAATGCCCCGGCTTGATACGAGAAAGCCAAGCAGTTTGCCGGCAGGAACACCGAAGGTGCATTTTGCCGGATTAAGTTTCATCCGGAATCTTCTTAAGTTATCGAATGTTTGCCGGAGATCGTCGATTAAGGTTTCTTTTGCCTTAGTTTTTACCACGCCATCGTCCACATAAACTTGCACATTCTTTCCGATTTGGTCAAACAAACATTTTTGCATACAGCGCTGGTACGTTGCACCAGCGTTGCGCAAACCAAAAGGCATAGTGACATAGCAATAAGCCCCGTGCGGGGTAATGAACGTAGTTTTTATTTGATCTTCCTTTTTCAAGGGGATTTGGTGGAAACCGAAATAAGCATCCAGGAAAGACAACAACTCACACCCGGCAGTGGAATCAATCACTTGATCGATCCGCGGTAAAGGAAAAGGGTCTTTTGGGCAAGCCTTGTTCAGATTGGTGTAGTCGATGCACATGCGCCACACCTTTGGAGTTTTTGCTTCGAGGTTCTCATCTTTCTTCTTTTCGACCAGCACCGGATTGGCCAGCCACTCAGTGTGCAGCACTTCCACGATGAAACGGGCAACCAACAGTTTCGTCACTTCTTCTCCAATGATTTTCCTCCTATCCTCAGCAAACCGGCGCAAAGGTTGTCGCACCGGCTTCGCATCCTTTCGGACATTCAAAGAGTGCTCCGCCAGCTCCCTCGGAACACCTACCAAGTCCTCTGTTGACCAGGCAAAGATATTCCGATTCTCACGGAGGAAGCTGACGAGCGCGCTTTCCTATGCCTCACTGAGGCCGGCACCAATACGAACGGTACGCTCAGGGAAAGCCGGATCCAGCACGATGTCCTTTGTTTCTTTTTTCGGCTTGAACGCCGGAGCGCTCAAGCTTGCACTCATTGCCGCTAAGCTCAACTGTGAAGACAGAGCCAGCGCAACCGCAGTTTGCATCCTCCTCTTTTCCTCTGCGATCACCAGCGATTCTGCCAGATTTGATCCGGCAGAAGCAGTTTCCAGCGAGATCCTGTAATTCCCCACCACGGTTAAGGGTCCACGAGGTGCCGGTATCTTCATCTTGAGATACACCGTGTGGGTCGAGGCCATGAAGGCTGCCAATGCCGGTCTCCCCAGCAGCGCATGGTACGGACTATCTAAGTCCACCACCTCGAACTCAATGTTTTCAACCCGGCAATTGTCACGTCCTCCAAACGAGACATCCACCCGGACTTTTCCAACCGGCGCACAAGACAAACCCGGAACGATTCCATGGAACGTTGTGCGAGTTGGCTGAAGCATGTTTTCTCGTTATGCCCGGCCGTATGCATGGTGTGCCGGTACATTATGTTTTATGTCGCTCCCATTGTCTATCGAGCACTTTGCTGAACTTGACGCTGAGTCGTTGGCCCTTTCATGATTGGGTCCACCACGAGAGCGTAACCACCCGGATTAGGCATTACCTTGGGGTGATCCTTGTGCGACCAGGAGATTTCCCGATCCGACCACTTGCATGTATTTTGGTACCACCGGCATCACCGCGTTCACCTCCATGGAACGGCGATGTAGGCTTTGTCTGTCTGTCGGCTCAGTGACGAACACGACACAACACACATCTGGATCCTCATAAACATTCCGGCCCAAAGGTGCCGGTGGAGGTGGTTGGCCGTGGCCCTCTCCCACCTCGATTGACTTGCTCGGTACTCGCTGCTCGTTTGGTTGAGGCTGTACCGGTAAAGCATTTGCTCCGGTAAGTGGTGGTGGTGGTGGTAGTTGTTGCTCGGCGCAGCATATCTTGAGATGGTGGCAACATTGTGGAGCACCCTTGTGCTTGCGCATCTTTTACTGCTCCCTTGAGCATCAAGTACTTGGTCCAAGAACAATCCTTTGTCAGGTGGTTTGACGGATGAGCCGGATTCAGCGTGTGCCGCTGATAACCCACAAGTATAGGGGATCGCAGCAGTCTTCGAGGGAAGTAAAACCCAAATTTATTGATTCGACACAAGGGGAGGTAAAGAATACTTATAAGCCTTAACAACTGAGTTGTCAATTCAGCTGCACCTGGAAAAGCACTAGTAACGAGGGTGATGTGAAAGTAGCGATGATATGAGAGCGAGTAGTAACGATGAACACAGCGACGAGTAATAGTAATATGAGAGCAATGGCACCAGAAAATAGTTGATACTACTTCCAATGACATGTAGAACGAATATATAATGATGAAAGATGGACCGGGGTTCCCAGCTATCTACACTAGTGGCAACTCTCCAATAACAAGTGTTGGGTGAACAAATTATAGTTGGGCAATTGATAGGATTGAAATAGCATTAAGACAGAATATCAAGATCATTAATCATGTAGGCATGTTTTCCATATATAGTCATACGTGCTCGCAATGAGAAACTTGTACAACATCTTTTGTCCTACCGCCGGTGGCAGCCGGGCCTCTAGGGAATCTCATCGGAAATTAAGGTACTCCTTTTAATAGAGCACCGGAGCAAAGCATTAACACTCCGTGAAAACATGTGATCCTCATATCTAAGCCTTCCCTCCAGCTTGTCCCAATTTCTGTCACTTTGGGGCCTTTGGTTCCGGACATAGACATGTGCATACAACTTGTAGATACAATCTAAGCAATAAGTATAGAGCTTAAATCTAAGATCATGCCACTCGGGCCCTAGTGACAAGCATTAAACACAACAAGATTGCAGCAACAATAACTTCACAAACTTTATAGATAGACAATCATAACGTAACAATCCATCGGATCCCGACAAACACAACACCGATTACATCGGATGAATCTCAATCATGTAAGGCAGCTCATGAGATCATTGTATTGAAGTACATGGGGGAGAGAATACCAACTAGCTACAGCTAGAACCCGTAGTCCATGGGGGAACTACTCACGGAGCATGATGGAGGCGGTGGCGTTGATGGAGATGGCTTCCGGGGGCACTTCCCCGTCCCGGCAGGGTGCCGGAACAGAGACTTCTGTCCCCCGAATTGGAGTTTCGCGATGGCGGCGGCGCCCCTGGAGTCTTCCTGGAGTTTCGTCAAAAGGTACTACGTTTTTAGGTCGAAAGGGCTTAAATAGGCGAAGAGGCGGCGCAGGAGGGGCGACAGGGTGGCCCCACACCGAGCCGGCGCGGCCGGGGTGTAGGCCGCGCGGCCCACCTGGTGTGGTGGCCCCCCGGCTCTCCTCCGACTCTCCTTCGGTGTTCTGGATGCTTCCGGGAAAAATAGGATGTTTGGCGTTGATTTCGTCCAATTCCGAGAATATTGCCCGAACAGCCTTTCGGAACCAAAAACAGCAGAAAACGAGAACCGGCACCGTGGCATCTTGTTAATAGGTTAGTTCCGGAAAACGCATAAAATCATCATAAAGTGCAAGCAAAACATGTAAGTATTGTCATAAAACAAGCATGGAACATCAGAAATTATGGATACGTTGGAGACGTATCAGCATCCCTAAGCTTAGTTCCTACTCGTCCTCGAGTAGGTAAACGATAAAAAGAATAATTTCTGTAGTGACATGCTACTTACATAACCTTGATCATACTATTACAAAGCATATGAGATGAATGAAGTGACTCAAGGCAATGATCTATAGTTGCTAACAAATAGATAACATATAGCAAAACTTTTCATGAAGAGTGCTCCGCCAGCTCCCTCGGAACACCTACCAAGTCCTCTGTTGACCAGGCAAAGATATTCCGATTCTCACGGAGGAAGCTGACGAGCGCGCTTTCCTATGCCTCACTGAGGCCGGCACCAATACGAACGGTACGCTCAGGGAAAGCCGGATCCGAGCACGATGTCCTTTGTTTCTTTTGTCGGCTTGAACGCCGGAGCGCTCAAGCTTGCACTCATTGCCGCTAAGCTCAACTATGAAGGCGAGCCGAGCGCAACCGCGGTTTGCATCCTCCTCTTTTCCTCTGCGATCACCGGCGATTCCGCAGATTTGATCCGGCGAAGCGGTTTCCAGCGAGATCCTGTAATTCCCCACCACGGTTAAGGGTCCACGAGGTGCCGGCATCTTCATCTTGAGATACACCGTGTGGGTCGAGGCCATGAAGGCTGCCAATGCCGGTCTCCCCAGCAGCGCATGGTACGGACTATCTAAGTCCACCACCTCGAACTCAATGTTTTCAACCCGGCAATTGTCACGTCCTCCAAACGAGACATCCACCCGGACTTTTCCAACCGGTGCGCAAGACAAACCCGGAACGATTCCGTGGAACGTTGTACGAGTTGGCTGAAGCATGTTTTCTGTTATGCCCAGCGTATGCATGGTGTGCCGGTACATTATGTTTTATGCTGCTCCCATTGTCTATCAGCACTTTGCTGAACTTGACGCGAGTCGTTGGCCCTTTCATGGTTGGGTCCACCACGAGAGCGTAACCACCCGGATTAGGCATTACCTTGGGGTGATCCTTGAGCGACCAGGAGATTTCCTGATCTGACCAATGCATGTATTTTGGTACTGCCGGCATCACCGCGTTTACTTCCATGGAACGGCGATGTAGGCTCTGTCTGTCTGTTGGCTCAGTGACGAACACGACACAACACACATCTGGATCCTCATAAACATTCCGGCCCAAAGGTGCCGGTGGAGGTGGTTGGCCGTGGCCCTCTCCCACCTGATTGACTTGCTCGGATACTGTCTGCTCGTTTGGTTGAGGCTGTACCGGTAAAGCATTTGCTCCGGTAAGTGGTGGTGGTGGTGGTAGTTGTTGCTGGCGCAGCATATCTTGAGATGGTGGCAACATTGTGGAGCACCCTTGTGCTTGCGCATCTTTTACTGCTCCCTTGAGCATCAAGTACTTGGTCCAAGAACAATCCTTTGTCAGGTGGTTTGACGGATGAGCCGGATTCAGCGTGTGCCGCTGATAGCCCACAAGTATAGGGGACCGCAGCAGTCTTCGAGGGAAGTAAAACCCAAATTTATTGATTCGACACAAGGGGAGGTAAAGAATACTTATAAGCCTTAACAACTGAGTTGTCAATTCAGCTGCACCTGGAAAAGCACTAGTAACGGGGGTGATGTGAAAGTAGCGATGATATGAGAGCAGTAGTAACGATAACACGACAGCGAGTAATAGTAATATGAGAGCAATGGCACCGAGAAAATAGTTGATACTACTTCCAATGACATGTAGAACGAATATATAATGATGAAAGATGGACCGGGGTTCCCAGCTATCTACACTAGTGGCAACTCTCCAATAACAAGTGTTGGGTGAACAAATTATAGTTGGGCAATTGATAGGATTGAAATAGCATTAAGACAGAATATCAAGATCATTAATCATGTAGGCATGTTTTCCATATATAGTCATACGTGCTCGCAATGAGAAACTTGTACAACATCTTTTGTCCTACCAGCCGGTGGCAGCCGGGCCTCTAGGGAATCTACTTGGAAATTAAGGTACTCCTTTTAATAGAGCACCGGAGCAAAGCATTAACACTCCGTGAAAACATGTGATCCTCATATCTAAGCCTTCCCCTCCGGTTGTCCCAATTTCGTCACTTTGGGGCCTTTGGTTCCGGACATAGACATGTGCATACAACTTGTAGATACAATCTAAGCAATAAGTATAGAGCTTAAATCTAAGATCATGCCACTCGGGCCCTAGTGACAAGCATTAAACACAACAAGATTGCAGCAACAATAACTTCACAAACTTTATAGATAGACAATCATAACGTAACAATCCATCGGATCCCGACAAACACAACACCGATTACATCAGATGAATCTCAATCATGTAAGGCAGCTCATGAGATCATTGTATTGAAGTACATGGGGGAGAGAATACCAACTAGCTACAGCTAGAACCCGTAGTCCATGGGGGAACTACTCACGGAGCATGATGGAAGCGGTGGCGTTGATGGAGATGGCTTCCGGGGGCACTTCCCCGTCCCGGCAGGGTGCCGGAACAGAGACTTCTGTCCCCCGAATTGGAGTTTCGCGATGTTTCGTCAAAAGGTACTGCGTTTTTAGGTCGAAAGGGCTTAAATAGGCGAAGAGGCGGCGCAGGAGGGGCGACAGGGTGGCCCCACACCAGGCCGGCGCGGCCAGGGTGTAGGCCGCGCGGCCCACCGTGTGGTGGCCCCCGGCTCTCCTCCGACTCTCCTTCGGTGTTACTGGATGCTTCCGGGAAAAATAGGATGTTTGGCGTTGATTTCGTCCAATTCCGAGAATATTGCCCGAACAGCCTTTCTGGAACCAAAAACAGCAGAAAATAGGAGCTGGCACTGTGGCATCTTGTTAATAGGTTAGTTCCGGAAAACGCATAAAATCATCATAAAGTGCAAGCAAAACATGTAAGTATTGTCATAAAACAAGCATGGAACATCAGAAATTATGGATACGTTGGAGACGTATCAGCATCCCCAAGCTTAGTTCCTACTCGTCCTCGAGTAGGTAAACGATAAAAAGAATAATTTCTGTAGTGACATGCTACTTACATAACCTGATCATACTATTACAAAGCATATGAGATGAATGAAGTGACTCAAGGCAATGATCTATAGTTGCTAACAAATAGATAACATATAGCAAAACTTTTCATGAAGAGTACTTTCAAGACAAGCATCAAAAGCCTTGCACAAGAGTTAACTCATAAGGCAATAGATTCAAAGTAAAGGCATCGAAGCAACACAAGGGAAGATTTAAGTTTCAGCAGTTGCTTTCAACTTTCAACATGCATATCTCATGGATAATTGTCAACATAAAGTAATATAATAAGTGCAAATAAGCAAGTATGTAAGAATCAATGCACGGTTGACACAAGTGTTTGCTTCTAAGACGGAAGGAAGTAGGTAAGCTGACTCAACATAAAGTAAAAGAATGGCCCTTCGCAGAGGGAAGCATTGATTGCTATATTTGTGCTAGAGCTTTGGTTTTGAAAACATAAAGAGAGCATAAAAGTAAAGTTTTGAGAGGTGTTTGTTGTTGTCAACGAATGGTAGTGGGCACTCTAACCCCCTTGCCAGACAAACCTTCAAAGAGCGGCTCCCATTTTATTTTTATTTTTGTGTGGCACTCCTTCCAACCTTTCTTTCACAAACCATGGCTAACTGAATCCTCGGGTGCCTGCCAACAATCTCATACCATGAAGGAGTGCCTTTTTATTTTAGTTTTATTATGATGACACTCCTCCCCACCTTTGCTTTCTCAAGCCATGGCTAACCAGAATCCTTCGGGTGCCGTCCAACAATCACATACCATGGAGGAGTGTCTATTTTTGTTAATTAATTTGGGATCAGGAATCCCATTGCCGGCTCTTTTTGCAAAGTTATTGGATAAGCGGATGAAGCCACTAGTCCATTGGTGAAAGTTGTCCAACAAGATTGAAAGATAAACACCACATACTTCCTCATGAGCTATTAAACATTGACACAAATCAGAGGTGATAAATTTTGAATTGTTTAAAGGTAGCACTCAAGCAATTTACTTTGGAATGGCGGAAAAATACCATGTAGTAGGTAGGTATGGTGGACACAAATGGCATAGTGGTTGGCTCAAGGTTTTGGATGCACGAGAAGCATTCCCTCTCAGTACAAGGCTTTGGGCTAGCAAGGTTGTTTGAAGCAAACACAAGTATGAACCGATGCAGACAAAACTTACATAAAAACATATTGCAAGCATTACAATACTCTACATTGTCTTCCTTGTTGCTCAAACACTGTTACCGGAAAATATCTAGACCTTAAGAGAGACCAATCATGCAAACCAATTTCAACAAGCTCTACAGGTAGTTCTCCACTAATAGGTTTAAACTACATGAAAAAACTTAATCATGATCTACTTGAGAGCTCAAAACAATTGCCAAGTGTCAAATTATTCAAAACAATATGAGGCATTTTTCTGTTTCCAACCAAATAACCATAGGTGATGTAGCTTCCAACTTTTATCATTGAACATTAAAAGTAAAACGAAGAACAAGTGTTCATATGAAAAAGCGGAGCGTGTCTCTCTCCCAAACAAGGATTGCTAGGATCCGATCTTATTCAAACAAAAACAAAAATAAAAGCACATAGACGCTCCAAGTAAAGCACATATGATGTGACCGAATAAAAATATAGTTTCAATAGAAGAAACCTGATAAGTTGATGAAGAAGGGGATGCCCAAGGCATCCCCAAGCTTAGACGCTTGAGTCTTCTTGAAATATGCGGGGATGAACCACGGGGGCATCCCCAAGCTTAGACTTTTCACTCTTCTTGATCATATATCATCCTCCTCTCTTGATCCTTGAAAACTTCCTTCACACCAAACTTCTCATAAACTTCATTAGAGGGGTTAGTACTCAAAAAACTTGAATCCACCTTGGTCCTGTAGTGACACATTGCAAGAACTCAATAAAACATTAGCTACAGCTCTCCACGTGTAGAAAGCCTCACTTAAAGTCCGCAAGAGACAATGCAAAAAACAGAGACAGAATCTGCCAAAACAGAACAGCCAGTAAAGACGAATTTTAAAGAGATACTTACAATGCTCAAATCAGAAAACTCAAAACTAATGAAAGTTGCGTACATATCTGAGGAACACGCACGTAAATTGGCATAATTTTCTGAGTTACCTACAGAGAAAACAGCCCAGATTCGTGACAGATAGAAATATGTTTCTGCGCAGAAATCCAAATCTAGTATCAACCTTCGATTAGAGGCTTCACTTGGCACAACATTGCAATAAAATAAAGATAAGGAGAGGTTGCTACAGTAGTAACAACTTCCAAAACACAACAAAACAGTAGCAAAATAAACACATGGGTTATCTCCCAAGAAGTGCTTTCTTTATAGCCATTAAGATGGGCTCAGCAGTTTTAATGATGCACTCGCAAGAAGCAAAAGAGAGCATCAAGAGGCAAATTCAAAACATATTTAAGTCTAACATGCTTCCTATGCATAGGAATCTTGTACACAAATAAATTCACGAAGAACAAAGTGATAAGCATAAGAAGATAAAACAAGAGTAACTTCAAAATTTTAAGCATATAGAGAGGTGTTTTAGTACCATGCAAATTTCTACAACCATATTTTCCTCTCTCATAATAATTTTCAGTAGCTTCATGAACAAACTCAATAATATAATTATCACATATAGCATGCTTTTCATGATCCATAAACACATAATTTTTATCAAGCTCAAAAATAGTGCGATTAAAATTTCAAACACACTTTTATCAATAATATAACAAGATGGTTGATCAATCTCAAAAGATATGGGACTCATAGATAAAGTCAAGAACTCTCCAATCCCATTTTCATTAGTAGTACAATTAATATCATCAAGTAACATAGGACCATCATCTAGAGATTTATCATAAACATTTGCTAAGCAAAACTCTTTAGTACCATGCATTTCGACATCGAGGCACAAACAAAGCATTATCATAAGATTTATCAAAGTAGCATGGATTATCATAAATAACGGTAGCATAATTATTCTCACAAGTTTTACTCATAGGGAATATTTCAAGAGAATCCACGGGAACATAACATTCAACCTCTTTCGGTAAGCATGGAGGACAATCAAATAGTGTAAGAGATAAAGAGTTACTCTCATTAGAAGGTTGGCATGGGTAGCTAATCCATTCTTCCTCCTTTTGTTCATCACTCTCCTCTTCTTTTTCATCCAATGAGCTTTCGGGTTCATCAATTTCCTCCTCTTTTTCATCCAATGAGCTTTCGGGTTCATCAATTTCTTCTTCCACTGGTTCCTGCAAATTGTGAGTGCATTCTTGTGCATTAATGAGTCTCTCTTTATAATCAATGATATAAGGATTATCGGTGTAACTTTCATTGCAAAAATTAAGGATAGAAGAGACATAATCTTTAAGGTCCTTACAAACAACACAAGTTTCATAATTTTTAACCATGAAGGATTCTATCTCGGAGGCTCCCATAAATATGACAAATTGTTCTACCTCTTCAAACCCAAAATGAATATAGCTATTCCGATTATAGTTCTTAATTAAAAATTCCTCACTAAAGCCACATTGAAATTTAAGATGTTTAGTGTCCTGTTGAGAGCAACGGTTTATATCATGGCGTTTAAGCAAGATTTTAGCAATTGTATTCAATTTTTCTATCACAACACTCATCACTTTTCCCGCTCTTGATTCTCTATAATTATTATAATATTATATAAGCTCCAAGTAGGTTATGGGTTCTCCCATAACAGCAGTTTTTAATTTTTCGGTTTTTCAAATTTTTATGGATTTTTGGGTATATAGGGAAAATAAAACAAGACAAAAAGAAACTAGACAAAAATAAACTAAGCAAAATAATACTAGACAGAAATAAACTAAGCACAAATAAACTAGACAAAAGTAAACTAAGCAAAACGAAATAAAATAAAACAGAGAGAGAGGTAGAGTGTACTCCCCGGAGTGAACTTATGAGTAGAGCTATGCCTCCCCGGCAACGGCGCCGGAAAACGATCTTGATAACCCACAAGTATAGGAGATCGCAGCGAGTCTTCGAGGGAAGTAAAACCCAAATTTATTGATTCGACACAAGGGGAGGTAAAGAATACTTATAAGCCTTAACAACTGAGTTGTCAATTCAGCTGCACACTGGAAAAGCACTAGTAACGAGGGTGATGTGAAAGTAGCGAGTGATATGAGAGCGATAGTAACGATAACACGGCAGCGGTAATAGTAATATGAGAGCAATGGCACCGAGAAAATAGTTGATACTACTTCCAATGACATGTAGAACGAATATATAATGATGAAAGATGGACCGGGGTTCCCGGCTATCTACACTAGTGGCAACTCTCCAATAACAAGTGTTGGGTGAACAAATTACGGTTGGGCAATTGATAGGATTGAAATAGCATTAAGACGGAATATCAAGATCATTAATCATGTAGGCATGTTTTCCATATATAGTCATACGTGCTCGCAATGAGAAACTTGTACAACATCTTTTGTCCTACCAGCCGGTGGCAGCCAGGGCCTCTAGGGAATCTCTCGGAAATTAAGGTACTCCTTTTAATAGAGTACCGGAGCAAAGCATTAACACTCCGTGAACACATGTGACCCTCACATCACTACCATCCCCTCCGGTTGTCCAGATTACGTCACTTCGGGGCCATTGGTTCCGGATAGCGACATGTGTATACAACTTGCAGGTAAGACCATAAACAATGAATATCATGATGAAATAATAACATGTTCAGATCTGAGATCATGCCACTCGGGCCCTAGTGACAAGCATTAAACACAACAAGATTGCAGCAACAATAACAAGATTGCCACCTTGGCGGGTCCGGTGCCACCAGCACCGGCGAGAGGCGCTGGCGCACAGGGACGGTGCCGAAGTAGACGCGGTGGCTGCCGAACTCGATGATGCGGCCGTTCTTGGGGAAGATGCCGCCGTTGGCGAAGCAGCCCGCGTTGTCGTTGATGAAGTCCATGGAGTAGAGGCGCTGGACGAGCGCAGACACCGTCCGCTCGCCGGCGACCTCGAGGATGCCCGCCCGAATATGAACTCCAGCAAGCGCCACTTCATACCCCACGGTGGGCGCCAACTATCGTCGTGGGGAACAGACAGATGCCATAGGATGGCTTAAGTTGGGGCCGAATGGACGCTAGAGAATTCGGGGGAGGGTTTGCGATTAGATGGGAAGAACTTCCGGATGCTTTCCTCAAGAACTTAGCCAAGGCTAGAGGTAGAAGAAGAAAGACATAAGGAAGAACTCGCTCTAGATCATCTTCTTCATTGATCTTCACAAGTTACAGGTTTCTGAATACAAGGGCTCACATACGTACGTGCCCGTGAAGAGGGCTACCCCCTCTCCTTATATAAGGGAGAGGGTGGCTTACAGGGGAAGAAACCCTAGAAACCCTAATGGCATCTTTGACTAGACAAACTACTTTACAAAGTTACTTTAATCATAGATGACACCTGGGTCTTCTTTAATCAGGGAGGCTGACGTCCTCCGGCTTCTTTCAGCGTCATCCTCTTCTTTATCGTCAGGCCTTCGTTTAAAGCTACTTTGCTTAGCTCATCTTTGTCCTCTAGCTCTGGAGAGAATATCTTTGACCAGTCCTACCGACGTGCTACAGTGCACTTCTTACCGGTAGCCCGGTGTCTCCTCTATCCGGTTCCGGCATACCCCTTCTGGGGATACCGGCTTAGGTTCACTTAGCCAAATCCTTAACTTCGTGCTTCGGTATAAACATTAAACCGGTATCTTGATGGCCTAAACCATCCGGTTTTGGCATACCGGGGATCATCCCCCCAACAATGACAATGTAACCTACGAATTAGGCCTCCATCACCATAGGCTTCTTAGTAGTTTCTATGATAAATGCTTATAATGCGCCGTTTGCTTTTTTTGGTACCTCTGGATTTGGATTTGAGAGGCTCTGTGCATATTTGTTATGCTATGTCTGCCTATGTGGCGATGTGTGTACCTCTGTTTTGGAGGCCAACCAATAGATTTTTGTTTCCTACCAATCTCTTCTGAATTCATCAGTTTGTAGAAAGGTTAGTGTTTTGTTTCTCTAAATTATTATATTATGTTGCAATTTACTGAGTCTTCTACATTCTTTCTTTTTGGTTCCCATGTTATTAGCTACTTGGCATGGACGATGGTACTATCGTTGTCCTCATCATACCTTTAGGCATTGTGGTGCATTTTTCTGGTACCAACTGCATTCTGAAGTACAAGCAGGATGCACAATGTGGTTTACAATTTTGTTGTGGTGAAGAGGTTATATCTTTCAATTTATTCAGATTGACTTTTTCCTTGTGTAAGTTTCTTCACTTTGATGGTGATGCCAAACATAATTGGATCATGTGTCTTATCCGTGAATATAATTCTTTCTTTTACATGTTGTGGTGTACAAGTTGACATGAGTTTCAATATTATAAACTGGTCCATGTGCTTTCAAAATTTATTGGGTAGTCACTCACAAGATTGGATCATTGCTTCCTCTGGATGACGATCATACTCCCAAGTCGTCTTAGCTATGTATGTATGATCAGAAAATGATTTGGATCATAGAATGAAAATATTTGCTATTGATGATGATGAGAATGAGAAGTACGTGGATGATCAGCTGCTACATCCATCTATGCATCCAAGCAGCAGAGGGAAGAATTGGATTCTCATGGCAAGTTCTATGTTGGTATCTCAAAGAGTAATCTTAAGAAAGGATGTAGAAATACTTGCAATGTGCAACAACAATGAACACAAAGAACAATGTATATTCCGAAGTGCTTGCATATCTGTACATATACTTACTGCATCGTACTCCGGTCTGCTTATCGGTGCCCTTATGTTTTATAACATGTATATATGCTGCATATTCAAACAATTAATAATATATGTTGTTTTATTTTTATTGTGCATTTCAGCACGGGCATCAAGCTTTTTTGTCTGGTGTTGGTGGCTGATCACTAGCTTCCAAACGTTTAGTGCTAAGCCTTTTTGTAACAACAGTAGTTGTTCCGTATGTTTAATAATACATGCTTAATTTTATTAAAGGTTTGTAATAACAATAATACTTCCTTTATCCTTAAAAAACTATTCAACTTTATCTAGATATGGATGCAAAATTAATTTTACGAAGGAGAAAGTAATTGCTTTGTATGTTCAATAATATGTGATTAATTTTACTAGTGAGAGACGGTAGTTACATTATTAAGTGTTTAACAATTTCTGAAACTGTACCAAGCTACTACGTGATGAACGCCAGCGAACGGGTGCGGCTTGCAGCGTGCCTAATTTCCTACTCCCTCCGATCCATATTACTTATTGCTAAAATAGATGTATCTACAACTAAAATGTGTCTAGATATATCTATATTAGCGCTAAGTAATATGAATCGGAGGAAGTAGTATATTTAAAGTGTATTTATGGTCATTTTCCTAAACCTTTACTATTGTAAGGTCTTAAATACGAGTAGTTTTTCAAATTTCAAAATCCCTCAAGCCGCACCTCACAACCGCAACGGGTGAACCTAGTCCAGTTGAAAACCCGTTGGAGGAAAACCTAATTTTCTTGCCTGGCACGTCCTCACACAATAGATCTGACAGGCCCTCCATAGTCTGAGCTGCCGACAATTGGGACCCACACAATCCGCTCTGTCTTAAACCCCAGCTCGCCCCCTTTCTCAGTCGACCACCAACTCCTCTTCCTCCTCCCGCGCCGCCGACATCGCCGGAGATGGGGGAAGCTGTGCACACGGACATGATGGCGGAGTTCCTGCGCGCGAGCGGCGGCGCGGTGGTGATGGACGGCGGCCTGGCGACAGAGCTGGAGGCCCACGGGGCCGACCTCAAGGACACACTCTGGAGCGCCAAGTGCCTATTCACCTGCCCCCACCTCATCAAGAAGGTCTTTTCCTTCCCCCTCCCGTTCGCTTCTCGGTTGATTCGTATCCCTTTGTGAGGGGCAGTGAATGCGCATTGTCTGTCGGTTTGAGTAGATCTTTTGACCTGTGCTATTTCGCTATGTACCTTGTTTACTTCAGGGGTGTTACACTTAGGCTAGGGAGCCAATTATAAGGAGTTGAGGACGCACAAGCTTTACTTTTGTGTATAACGAAATCAGGGCTTGCTGTAGGTCAGCGGTAGAAGTATTTGGGCATCTTCAGAGCAATGTGCTAATATGATTTTGATATCCATGACATCTCATTCCCAAATCATTGTCTGTGACATTATACATTGCGAAACCTGATTGCATTTTGTGTTGTAGCTTAGATTTGTATGGGTCTTGCCTTCTCAAGCCAGGTCTATGGGAAATTATTATCTACAGTTTAAAGGAAATAAGATCGGTACTAGAGGCATCTCAATACGCTGTTGCATCACCTCTTATTTCTTTGCCACAACACTTGTGCTTAACTGCAGTGCATTATTTCTATGAACACCTGTTACAGTAGATTGATGTCCATAGACATTTCACAAGTGGCGTCCCTGAGCACATCTAGTACCTTCGTAATAAATAACAATGCATTTTCATTTCAACAGGTTCATTTAGAGTATCTTGAAGCTGGGGCGAGCGTTTTGATGACAGGATCATACCAGGTATTATTGGTTACTCTGACATCTTTTGAGCAAAAGTGTTGATGTGAACTCTCAAGCAAATGAACGCCATGGCTTGTAACATTGTTATCGCAGGCAACGATTCAGGGCTATCTTTCTCGGGGATTTTCCCAGGACGAAAGTGAATCATTTCTGAAACTAAGTGTTGAACTAGCATGTGAAGCACGGGATACATATCTAGGAAAATGTTCTAATGGTTCTGATGAGCCCAAAGATGGAGCAACACTTAGGCAGCGCCCTATACTAATTGCAGCATCCATTGGAAGTTATGGAGCATATCTGGCTGATGGTTCTGAGTATAGGTTGGTTCCTTATTTTGGAAGTAATAAAAGATGATATTAGCATGCTCAATAATGGTTCAGAATACTACTTATTGTGGGAATGATTACATGTTCTCTTTTTTGTTAGTGTTTCGGGATAGTTTACATCTGACTGAGTGCTTGCAGTGGCGACTACGGAAAGGAGGGTAATTTGGAATATCTGAAAAACTTTCATAGGAGGAGGCTTCAAGTGCTTGCTGAAGCAGGGCCTGATATTCTTGTTTTCGAAACTATTCCAAATAAAATTGAGACACAGGTATGTTCGGAAACTGGAATAGGATTTGAACAGTGTGATGCAGATTGAAACAGAACACATAAAAGACACATGCAAATGATGCTAAACTATGCTCAGATTGTGCACTGGTCTCAATGAACATAGCACTATGATTTGCTTCATTGACACTGCATAATTGCTTTAAAAGTGATCCTATATGATTAGAATGTTAGCGCAAGGAAAATTTTGTACCACATTATACATTTGATAAAACAAAGCTAATAATCCCTTCCTTATGCTCTGGTATTATGGAATATATTTAACAAATAAATATGTGCTTAATGCACATAACAGTTACGAGTTAATTTTTTCAAAGCATTCCTAAAATCAAATTGTTGAGCACCGCTGACCTGATCAACCTAGTCATAAGAAGTAACATCTTATGGTCTTTTCCAGGCGTATGTTGAGTTACTAGAAGAGTGTAATTTACATATTCCAGCATGGTTTGCTTTCCCTTCAAAGGATGGAATTAATGTAGTAAGTGGTGATTCCCTCACGGAGTGTGTTTCTATTGCTAATTCATGCAAGGAGGTTGG
This sequence comes from Lolium rigidum, assembly GCF_022539505.1. Taxonomy (NCBI): domain Eukaryota; kingdom Viridiplantae; phylum Streptophyta; class Magnoliopsida; order Poales; family Poaceae; genus Lolium; species Lolium rigidum. The sequence goes on from NC_061514.1 coordinate 190,494,877, forward strand.
TGCAGTTGGTATCAATTGCACTCCGCCCAGATTTATTCATGCATTAGTCTTATCCATCCGAAAGGTAACTTCCTGTCATGGCTGCATTGACCTGTAAATGTCACTGTACAAGTGTGCATGTTATGCTGATGAATTTCTAATGTTCTGTTATGCAGGTTACAAACAAACCAATATTGATATATCCTAATAGTGGTGAGAGCTATGATCCTGTAAGGAAGGAATGGGTGGTAAGTGTCAGCTAAAAAAAATCATGATAAGTTTGCGTACTCTTAATCTGGGTTATTGGCCTGCAACTGTTATAGAAAAGTTAATGGGAAAAAAGAACAGCCTCTATTTTTACCGAGAAAACATGTGTATTCCCAATGCTGTTACATGAGAATAAGTGATCTAGTTAAATTACAAAAGAAGAAAGTATGTCAATACGCAGTCCATAACCACAACCTCTTGGATATTTTACACAGGCTTGCTCAGGTGTTTCAAACGAAGATTTCGTTTCATACGTGAGAAAATGGCACGAGGCTGGAGCCTCCCTTATAGGGGGTTGCTGTAGAACAAGCCCAGACACGATAAGAGGCATATCAAAGGCTCTGCATGGACTATGATCAAAGGAGACTGCTAGATTCGACAATAGTTTTCGGCGCAGTTGCTAACACACTTGATCTTTCTACTTCTGTCAACTTCTTTATGTGCCATGCTTTTTTGATCTCGAAGAGCTGCTGAAAACAATGAAAAACTGATGTCATGTTCCTCTATCATTAGCTTGACGCAATTTTCTTGTACTGATGTGATGATACAAGGCTAACTGGCGAGATAGACTACTTTGTTTGCGACTTTCTGTGCTTTACTTTCAGGTGCAATGAGGTGTGCGTTTCTTACGTGTTGAGCTATGCCCAATAATAGTTGTAAGATGAAGTAGGTGTGTCTCATATGTTTCTCAAAATTCCTCTTTCCCCTATTTTATCCTTCAGTATTAACTGAGATGCATGCTGAGCTTCTTAATGCAAAGTTGTGGTTAAAAACAAGCTGTTGTGAGTACATTATAATGGTGATTTATTTGGCCAAACATATGAAGCATACTAGATAGGTAAAGCAACAACTTAAGCATCCTAAAAAGATGTGTTTGTTTTACTATTAGAAGAGAGGGTCTGCTATGGAGGTGGCTACTCACTCTTCCAACATCGGTGAAATAGTATCATTGTAGATGTTCTTAAGAGAGTGCTTTCGGGGGGGGGGGGGGGGGGGGGGGGACGTGATAAACTCGAAAGAAACAAACTCACGCACACACACAACTCCAGGTCGGCACACAAAAACTGAGACAACGAGCAATGAAGACTACTCCAGAAGCCTTACTCCGCTGTCCTTGTATTGACAACTGAAGACTGCAACACTTAGGAAAATTAAGATTTGATGGCTTGAACGACTATACTTTCGTGTCTGGATTCCATCAATCATCAAAAGATAAAGGAAAGGGACACTGTCCACTCCACTGAGGTGTGTGTCCTCTCTTGATGTGTTCATCTCACCAAAATGCAATACCAGAGAAGCCAGCTTGCAGAGATGTCGATCTGCACTTGCCTCTTGTTATATTCTTCTTGTTGTGATGCAATAATTTGTCATGATTTCTCATTCGCCACGGACGAAATGAATGGAGAAGACTTTGTATAGTTCTTTAGCTAGTTTAGTTCTCTTTGGTGCTCTCTAGCACTATGCCTGTACATAAACTCTTTTAAAATTAAAATAAATAAAATATGCAGTGAGGAAACTCACTGTTCGGCTTCAAAAAAAAAAAGAGAAGACTTGCCACATAGTTATACGCATCCATCCATGCAAGCAAGATGCAGCACAGCGACTGCATACCTGCTGCAACGGAATGTACCCGAGATGTCCTTAATCTTCAGTTCTGGTGTTGGGTATTTGTCACAAGAATAGAATGTTCTGAAGCTTTCGCTGTCTAGGCTTCTTTAATACTCAAAAAATAGCATCACAAGGAAGGTGATTAAGCTGAATATCGAGCGTGTTTTCATGTAATCTTACATAGTCGTAAATTATGTGAACTGAAGGATTTTGAGAGCTTACACTCGCCTCCACTCACCACTGGAAGGCACCTTGAGAAGCCGACTTTCCTCACTGCTAAGCGTAATAAAATCATCACAGTGCCTCTTACGGGAAGAAGAGGCTCGTTGACAAGTTCGTACGATCGTCCATGGAGAGCAGAATGCACAAAAAATGGAACGCAGACTAGCTCGATCGGATTTTTGTTTTGCTTTCTGAACCAGCTCCATCAGAAGTTTTGTTTAGCACAACAAGCTCGATCAGATAATTCTAAGTTGCAACCCGAGGATGGGCCTCAATCCACAAACAATACAGCCTTAACTTGGAGCCATGTAACTGCCTGGATGTTAATCGTTGGCCCAAATTCAGAAATGGCCGCCACAATGGATTTTCATAGGTACTCAGGTACCTATGAACCCGTAAAGGAAATATTCCCGAAAATCATATCTATAAGTTTCTACAAAATTTCAGATAAATAACCTGCGCTCAAGGGCATATATTTATAAATAAATACGTTCAAGGGCATATGCCTTTGCGGAGTCATTTCTGCGTGATCTAGAGCATGATGCGTTGGCAAGTAAAAAAAAAATCAAGGTAACCAGCACCAGTGTTGTTAGCGAGTAGTTAAAATAAATGCTGATGCAGTAGTGATGAAAACCGGCAAACCAAGGGCAATAGTTCTAGTATGTCGCCTGCGGAACGATGCTTTCCTCGCACCATGGCAGTGGTTGCATGGTAGACATGGAAGTGGGTAATCATTCTGATACCATCTACCCTCTTCTTTTCAAAAAATTGAACCACTCCCTCCATATTGGTTTATCGGTCCTACGCGTGTACCGAGCTAGGTTACCAATTTGATCTACATATTATAAACTATATAACAAAAAATACCATTAAAATATAAGATGTAACGTTTCTAGTGATATATTTATTGCAATATATAATTTATATTAAGTTGATCAAATGGATAATCTAGAGCTACACGTAGGACCAATAAACTGATACTCTAGATGTGAAGAGAAGATATTAAGAAGACTATGGAAGTCCTAGCGTTATAACATAACTTTTATTTTCTGTAAATGTTTTTGTACTCTTCTCCATTTTAGTTTCTTCAACCTATTGCACTACTACTTTAACTATATTAATGAAGTGATATTATTACTTTGAATGAGAGCTAAAATTCGCCTTTTTTTTGTCCAGATCCTTCAATATTTGACATTGCAAAGTCTTTTGAGTATGAAAAGTTTGAAACAATAGTACTAAATCAATATCAACAGTTCCACACTGCCGTTAGATAAACTTTAGTACTATATTACTCAATGTTACAGTTATTGATATTCCTTTGTTTATAGATTGGTTAAACATAGTAAATTTTGACTTTTAAATTAATTTATACTTCGTGTGTTTAAAAGGAGTATGCAATAAACTTACCAGACATGGCCATGAAGATGAAGGCATGTACGCATGCATGCATTTTGAAGAATCGAGGAGCGCCCGCGTGCACCTGCATGCCTTCTGAGCCAGGTTAAAGCAAGGCTAGCACAACCCTGATCAGGGTGTGGGCTTTAACCACGTAGTAGACTCTCAGTGGAGTGCGTAGGCTTTAAACCGGCCGGAACTGGATCAGGGTGCGTAAAGCCTGCACGTACGCACAGCGGCTGCAGGCTACGTACTGGACACGTACGTACAGGCGTGATCCGTCTACAGTGCACTATGCTCCAGTTAACTATCAATTGCACTGATGTGTGTATAGCATTACTCTTCTTTTTTCCATTGTTTGAGAATCGAGTACACAGGTTGATCTACTGTACAAGATCGCCAAGAATTTCTTTTCTCTAACTCAGGCAAGTAAGAACACTTAACCCATCTTCAGCGGCCCAACGTGTGTCGGCATGGAGACTATGAGGGAAAAACCCTGACCTAGTAGCCCGACACATACATATCGAGATGTTCGTGTCCACCCATTCGTGACCCGAATTTGGGTTGCCATTGCGACGACGCGGACACAACTGTGATCGCGTGTGTATCTGCGCCAACTTTCCGTGGACTAATCTGCTAGCGTCTTGCGCCCGCTTTGCCTTATGCGCATCCTCGTCCTCCATGCCGGTACGGCCTTCCACGGAATGGTAATGGCCTTACGTCGGCTTCTTCGCGTTAGAGTTGGCGTGCGGCGCTGGACTTCCGCGCTAGGGCATTGATGTTGTCGCACGTTCCACTGCTTTGAAACTGAGCGACCGCGGTCATTTGTCGCACACACCATTGCCAGTTCCCCTCCCTCCACATACCACCAAAAGTGTCGCAATGTGGAAAGTCATGGCCGTTCCAGAAGACGAAGAATGACCATGAGGTTGGATCTTCGTGCGACTGCAAGGAGCGCAAACGACCACTATGTGTTGGTGGGCATATGTCAACATCCCTGGAGGTTGGCTTCTGAATTCGCGGCGGGTACCTATGTTGCTCGTGCCACGGGTGGCCCACGAGCAATGCGATGACATCCACCGCCGCTGCTTCATCCTCCCGCCTGATATGGGGGGAGAATCGGCCGACGCGTTAGAAAGTTACAACCAGCGCTCGTTAGTCACCTGGGAATTCGACCCGTGACACCGAGCGAGTTACCTGGGTAATGTGGCCTACTTCAATGCCTTGCTCCTCGACAACAATGGCGGCGAGGAGGAGGAGAAGGAAGATGAAGGCGTAGTTCTCTTCGGCAACAACAACCAACATGTTAGGAAGAGAGATGTGCCTATCATCAACCCTGATTCCAGCCACCAGAGGTGACCGACGAGGCCATGGAGCTCGAAATCGCCCAGAGCGAGCTCATCGTGAGTGCACACTATCGGAGGGTAGGCCCATCACACGGCTAGTCACTCTTGCCCCGTGGCGTGCCGCCACCTCCTCCCACACCATTGCCTCCTCCAACGCCATCGCATGCTCCCTTGATCCAGCACCGACGGATGGCCCTCCATCAGTGCCTTACTGGTCATGGCCATGGGCGTCTCCTTCCTTCATCGACCTTGGTGATGAGAACTAGGAGGCCATTGTGCAAACCCTAGTCACCTAGGGTTTTTGTCTATTTATATTTTAGTTGTTTTCTATTATTTTTGACTTCGTAAATAATGTTTTATTAATATAACTATTTCGGAGGGGGGGGGGGGGCTTGGACTTCTAGGGCATGCCTCTACGCAAACAGAGAGACGTCCATATTGTGTCCGTTGCCCGATCGAAACGGTAACATTTCACTACGGGAAAAACAGGCGCTACCGTGCAGCTAAACTTTGCCGTGAGCCACCGCACGCAAAGAAATCTTTGCCGTGCGCACTGGAAAAAACGCACGGCAAAGAACAAAGGAACGTCAAAAATAGGCATGAGCGCACGGTAAAGAAAACTTCCATGGCAAATAATTAAGGCATCACGATAAAGACGCCTTTTTTCTAGTGTTTTTACTAAACGCACTGCAAAACAAGCATTTGCCTAGTGTTTTTAATAAACGCACGGCAAAGCAAGCCTTTGCCTAGTGTAAGCGCCCGGTAAAGATGTAAAAACTGGATTTCTTCTTAGCTCAAAAGACGTGGCGTGGTATAGTTATCAACAAACGAACACTTAGCCTAGTGGCAAGGTTGCACGTTTTTCCTATTCTACGTCCTAGGTTTGAATCCCAGACCGGCCAGTTTTGGACCTTTTTTTTTAGATAAAACATGTTTGGCACACGGCAAAGAAGCGACCTTTGCCATGGGGCGTCCTTTGTCGTGCAACGTTGGCGAGGCGCACGACAAAGAAGCCTTTGCCGTCTATGGCATTGCCGTGCGATCTTTGCCGTGCATATAGGGCCCTTTGCCATGCAAATAGTTGCACGGCAAAGTCTTGTTTTCCCGTAGTGTTCGGTTTTGAAATGGGTCAGCCCGCTCAAGATGCACTTATTACTACTGCATATGTCCACAAAAGGATGTCATAAATTTATCTAAATTTATATGCATGTAGACACTTTTTTTTGTATAGATACACCTGGATTTAGATAAATTTTCGACATCTTTTCATGGACAGAGGGACTAGTTAATTTGTTCTTTCTTGGGGCGAATTTTAACTTTCTTCTGTTTTTGCTTTCAAGGACGAGTGGCAAAAACGTTTGGTCGCAAACAAGCAGACGCACATAAACGTACTGGTGTTGCATTGCATGCCTAGATCACAGGGTTGATCGAAGGAGGCAAGGGAACATCATCACATAACCCAACAAAAAACGACTTTACCGGAACGATCTTTGTTCCAAAAAAGACGGATCGATGCCTCACATCATAGGCCTAGCCAGTACTCCATAGCACAGTATCTGCGTCCGGCCTGCCGCGGCACGCTTTAATTAAGGACGCATGTTGTAGACATCCGGGGCATGGCGAAGGCTAGGCCATGATCTTGCCCCAAGAACACACGACACTATCTATGCTTGGAACATCCATCGGTTGGGCGACGAGAAAGACTACCACTCCAAAGGAGGAAAAACATCTACTAATACTCTGTCGCCCCACACCCGTTTAGGGAACACACTGATGTCCCCATTACATCTCCACCCCGTCTCTCTCCCTATCTCTCGGGCTCTGCGATCCAATGAATCCTTGCGTCCATGCATGCATGACGTGCTTTACTTGGCACTTTCCATACGTCCGCATGCTACTTTCAGTACTTGGGGTCGTCACTGCGTGCTAAGATCAGAAGTCATTATCGAGACCTGAATTTAAAGCCCGATGGGACTCTTTTGTAGGAAGGTAAAATTTCCAAAAAAAAAATTAGAATATTTATGGCTTTCTTGGATCAGAGGATTGCACAAGGAGGAGTAAGAAAAAAAATACAGGAGCTTGAAAGGATTTGAGGTATAAAATTGAGGATTACAAAACCCACGGAAATTGCAATAATAGTCATTTGGATGAACTCAGGGAAATCACAGAATATTATGTCAAACCTATGCGAATAACCACAGAATATACTGGATGTTACAACATTCCTATGAAATTCAGTTGTAGGAATGCAATTCATAGAAAAAATTTAGGGATCCAGTGAGCTTCCTTATGAAAATATTGTGTTGATTGGAATCCTTGGAAATTTCTATGATGATCCTTCAATACAAAGATAAGCAATGCCATAGACGTTCCGCAAAGTTGTTTCCGAACCAATTTTTGTCCAATAACAATGGATCTCCATAGATGGAAGTCTAACAAAACTAGCGCTCGTCACCGGCGCAATTATGTCATGCTTGCTGAAGGTGACAATATAGAGTCAGGGGAACCCTTCCTTGAAAACCAGATCATCTATCTATGGTATATATTCTCCCTAATGAAACCAGAAGTCAACACCACCAGGGGCGGACCTATGTTGAAGCAAAACCGGGCCATGGCCCGCCCTTCCCAGCCCAAAACAATGGAGAATGAGTGCTAAAATAGACTGTCAAAAAATAAATATGTAGGATTTTCTTTGGGCTGGCCCGCCCAACATTTTCTGCCAAGATCCGCTAGTGAACACCACCCTCGAGTTAGTTACTGGTTTGAAATGTCCAAATTGACAAAATGTACTATGATTGAACTGCTCCTCAAAATTGGGAACTACTAGTTTCTATTTAGTTGAGCCCATATCACTGAATTGCAAAATTTTGGGAGTTCAACCTATATATTAGACTAGCTACGTTTGAATCGCAGACATGCTTTACTTGCTAGTACTTTGCTAATCTAGAAACATAGTCACGGACGATGGACCGTACGTGCACGCTCGATGACACACGGGCTGACCATCACATGGGCACGGTCGATCAATCCACCATGACGCATCTGCCAACATGATCAGCTAACTGGTAGCTTTCACTGCATCAACAAAAGACCTTGTGGTTAAGCACGACACGATATCATGCATGCGTACGTTCATCATCAACGGCGGCACGTAGGTACGAAAACATATCAATGCATTATTCATGCATGCATCGGGCGCCAAAGCAACTTTTAAGGCTTCACCTGCGTGGTTATGCAAGTGGCTTATCGGTCATGCATGGCATGCATGCAAATTAATCAATTAATGGGTACTACTACTTGTCAACGGGCCTAGCAACCGGCCGGGAATGCATCCGTGCATGCAGTTTTCTTTTTTTATTAGTATGGTCTTTATCCACAAATAGGTGACTTGAATTTGTGTAGATTTGCATGATCGTTTTAGTGTTTAGATACATATGAATCTAGATAAATTCAAGTTACTTATTTTTAAACGGAGAAGTAGAAGAAGTTGTTTTGGTACTGATTTTATAGAGACTATTGTGGAACGGACGCACATCCACTTCTTACCGGGTTAGCATCCACACTTCGCCAGTTCGGCTTCTCACGATTTCGTGCTAGGCTATCTCTCTATTTAGTTGGCATATCTCTGGAGTCTAGGGGGGACACAAAGCTCAAGACTCGAGGCTCGGCTCGGGCTCGATAGGGCTCGGCTCGGACTCGACTCGGCTTGAAGGATAGACAAGCCAAGCCTAAATCTCCCGATCAAGGCTCGAGGCTCGACAAACCCGCTCGATGAAGCTTGCAAGCCGGCTCGAAGGCTCGATGGAATTAAAAAATTCGCCATGACCTTTGTTAAAAATGTAATATTTCACAATTATAAGCAACAATTGAACATAAATACATCCATAACATTGTGTAATAAGTTTCACGGAGTACATTCATGCATACACTTAGTCCAATAAAGTGTCATACATCACAGTTCACAAATACATGCACTTAGTTGAGTTCAACAGATAATAAAACAAGTAGATCATGAGCCATAGCTCAATCAAACAACAAGTTTTAACACACAAAAGAACCACCGCTCCATCATTGCATCTCCTCCGACCCTCTTTGCTATCGCCATATCGAATCTGCACCGCATAAACAAAACATGATCACCATTTTTTCTTTAGTTTTGATGTTATGCAAGACATTCCAGCAACTAAAGAGGACTAAAAACCAGCACCAACCCATTCTTTACTTTAGTTTTCATGCTGCACAAAATGTTCCAGCAACTAAATAGGCCAAAATGCACTACAATCTCAATTTTGCATCAGTTTTCATGATGTACAAATTATACAACAATTAAATACAAAAAAAAGTAGTACCAACTCAGTTTGGCAATAGTTTGATGATGTGCAAGGTATTCCAGCAATTAAATAGACAAGAAAACAGCAGTAGCAACTAAATTTTGCATCAATTATGATATTATGTAGAACATTCCAGCAACAAAAGTTTCAGCAACTAAAGATAAGGAAGCCATTGAACTTACTAGTTGCTCCCCACCACACTTTTTGGAAATGGAATGCTCTCAACATCATCATCATCATCCGCTGCCTAAGAGAGTACAAGAATAAAGTTAGATATATTCATAAGAAATGCAACAGAGAAATGCAACAGAGAAATAAACTAGAAACAACAAGGAACATACCATATTCATCGAATTCCCATTGTCATTGTGGGCACCTTTAATCCAGCTAGAAGCACACACCAACGCCTCCACCATCAACGGCTTCAGAGAACTCCTATAGTCATCTAGAACTCGATCCCCGGTGCTGAAAGTAGACTCCGAAGACACCGAAATGGCCGGTATAGTCAAGAAGTTCTTCGCCATCTTTGCCACGACGGGGTATCTATGTGCATGAATGCCTCCACCACATCAACACATCAAAATTTTTTTTAGAAAGCTCTCATTTGCCTCGCCAAGATACTTGTCAAGCTCATTCTTCGTTGTCTCCAAAGAAGTTTCACCAAGTATGAGGTGAACTCGCTAGCACTAGAGGGTAGAAAGGCACTTGTATCCATGGTTGTAGTTGAGGATGCACCCGCTCTATAAGAATCAGCTTTCTCATGTCGGTGATGCATATCATATGTCTCGTACAACTTTGCCAACTCGATCTCGATCAAATCATATTTAGCTGCAGCTTTATCACGTCCATAGATCTATGTTGAACCAAGTGTGCTCTACCATCTTAAATGGATAATCATGACATATCACCATTTTAGCAATTAACTTTTTAGCTTCCTCTTGACTATACTCCCTAGAAGTTTGCGAAACCAGAATACCGGTATCACTTGCATTGGATGGCTGAAAGTTGAGAAGGGATTGAGAAACCACCTGAGCCATTGCGATCTTGTAATCTGAACATGACTTTGTGTACTGTCTTGTGAGATGTGTAGTGGCTCCGGTACCCCTGGATCTGCTTTGTACGATAAGAACTTTTTGCAATAGTTGCATTGTGCCATAATCACCATGGCACCAGATTGTGTGGTGGATGGCACCGGAACCTTCTCAAAATGATCCCAGACTTTTGAACCCGACTTGCTGCTTGGTTGAATGGTAACCTTCGGACCAACTTTCATTCCCTTTTCCCGCTTCTTCCCTCTCTGAGAAGTTCCACCATCATCTACAGAATTTCCATCATCGGATATCTCAATATGACCATCACCAAATCCATCTTCCTCGGACATGGTATCATTCTTGTCATAAGAATTTTCTTGCTCATCATAATCATCTACCGGCTGCATATAGAGTAGTGGCAATCATTCAATCTACAGGCTGCACATATAGTATTGTTGTTGCATCTATTTTGAAACGGCAAAAAGCAACTTACCACTGGTGAAGAAACTTGTATTGCAGGTTCTGACTTGGTCGCTTCCGCGGGTTGCGATGACCCTGGTCTAGTTGAATGGATGCCCAAATAACCAGCTGTCTTCGAATTCATCGCATTGTTGTATGCGCGCCTCCTTCCCTGCGATGTCGGGTTCACCATACGTGCATGCGATCCTTCACTATCCCGTCCAGGTTGCATCTTCGTAAACAACAACTAGCAACTACAAGAAGTTAATTAAGCTACAGACTGTGTACTCACTACAAGATAACAAAAACATGTATGCATAAAAAAATTACTACTGCAATCACCAAGTAGTTCACTGACTACAAGCTTAATTACTAGAAAATAAAAGAAATGAAAGGAGGAACTGCCAGCATCCCAGCAGGTTGACTAACCTGCAGTGTTCGTGTCCGTCGGTCGGTGAAGAAGAGGAGGTGGGGACTGGGGGCGGAGATGGTAGCCGACGTTGGAGGTGGGGGACGGCGAGGTGGCGGCGCGTCCTGGGGAGGGCCGACCGCCGGCGGGCGGCAACAGCCCCTAACTCTAGGCGCGAGCTGCAGCCCGCCAGCGCGTCCTGGGGAGGGCCGAGAACTCCTAGCTTGGGGGATCCGGATCCATTGGAGGAGAGGAGATGGGGGCGGCGGCGGTGGCCGGTGTTGGAGGTGGAGGACGGCGGGTGGCGGCGCGCGGCGATGCTGGACTGGAGTCGCTGGACTGGAGGCGGTGGTGGAGTTGCTCGATTTGGGAATCGCGTGGGTGGCGGGCAGGGGGATTTGGTGGGGGTTAGTGGACGGCTCGAGCCGTCGAGCCGAGCCACGAGCCCACCTTTCCATCCACAAAACGCAGCAAGCCGAGCCTAGCTCAGCTCGAATTTCAGCGAGCCTCCTCGAGCCGAGCCTCGAGCCGGCTCAGCTCGGCTCGATTCCACCCCTAATGGAGTCTAAACGAAGTTTTAGTAAAATCTCCTAGAACTCGTATATGAGCCAAAACTCGCGATAATATAAATGAAAACTAACTAAAAATTATACAACTATGCGGGGAAAATCTGTACTCAGTCTGATCCATTGCTTGCCACGAATTTAGTCAAAATCTTGCACAATATATCCCTAGGCTCGTTCGATAAGTAATTTGGATCGGATGGAGTATTTTTTTAAATAACAAGAATTCATTATTGTTTCATGTATATCAAATAAATTTAACAAATATATTATAGGAGTATCATTGTGAAACGGGGCAACAATTTGGAGAGGACTCGGCGCGAACTAGGAAGCACCTCTACCAAAAGATGATGACCGGCGGTTGAAGGCCAGGGTGTAGAGATGAGGAAGAATTAATCGTGCATGCAAAAATAACATAGCTTGTAGGAGAAACGAGGGGTATATGGATCTGAGCGGAGCCTCCTCCGGTGACGGCGGCCTGGCCGTCTAAGCCCCCGCGTCTCCTCCTCTCCGGTGAGTCCCTCTGATCTCCTCCCCATGGAGAAGCCCCTGCGTTGGTTTGTGGTTTACTCTGATACGTCTCCGACGTATCGATAATTTCTTATGTTCTATGCCATATTATTGATGATACCTACATGTTTTATGCACACTTTATGTCATATTCGTGCATTTTCTGGAACTAACCTATTAACAAGATGCCGAAGTGCCGGTTCCGTTTTCTGCTGTTTTTGGTTTCAGAAATCCTAGTAACGAAATATTCTCGGAATTGGACGAAACGAAGACCCGGGGGCCTATTTTTCCACGGAGCTTCCGGAAGACCGAAGAACATACGAAGTGGGGCCAGGAGGTGGCGACACCACATGGCGGCGCGGCCAAGGGGGCCCGCGCCGCCCTATGGTGTGGGCCCCTCGTCGGGCCCCGACTCGCCCTTCCGCCTACTTAAAGCCTCCGTCGCGAAACCCCCGATGCGAAAAACCACGATACGGAAAACCTTGCGAGACGCCGCCGCCGCCGATCCCATCTCGGGGGATCCTCGGAGATCTCCTCCGGCACCCTGCCGGAGAGGGGATTCATCTCCCGGAGGACTCTACACCGCCATGGTCGCCTCCGGAGTGATGAGTGAGTAGTTCACCCCTGGACTATGGGTCCATAGCAGTAGCTAGATGGTTGTCTTCTCCTCATTGTGCTTCATTGTTGGATCTTGTGAGCTGCCTAACATGATCAAGATCATCTATCCGTAATTCTATATGTTGTGTTTGTCGGGATCCGATGGATAGAGAATACCATGTCATGTTAATTATCAAGTTATTACATATGTGTTGTTTATGATCTTGCATGCTCTCCGTTACTAGTAGAGGCTCGGCCAAGTTTTTGCTGTTAACTCCAAGAGGGAGTATTTATGCTCGATAGTGGGTTCATGCCTGCATTGACACCGGGACATGTGACGTAAAGTTCTAAGGTTGTGTTGTGCTTGTTGCCACTAGGGATAAAACATTGGCGCTATGTCCGAGGATGTAGTTGTTGATTACATTACGCACCATACTTAATGCAATTGTCTGTTGTTAGCAACTTAATGTCGGAGGGGGTTCGGATGATAACTCTGAAGGTGGACTTTTTAGGCATAGATGCGGTTGGATGGCGGTCTATGTACTTTGTCGTAATGCCCAATTAAATCTCACTATATTTATCATGTCATGTATGTGCATTGTTATGCCCTCTCTATTTGTCAATTGCCCGATCGTAATTTGTTCACCCAACATGCTTTTATCTTATGGGAGAGACACCTCTAGTGAACTGTGGACCCCGGTCCATTCTTTTAATACTGAAATACAAATCTGTTGCAATACTTGTTTTACTTTTTTCTCTGCAAACAATCATCTTCCACACAATACGGTTAATCCTTTGTTACAGCAAGCCGGTGAGATTGACAACCTCACTCGTTTCGTTGGGGCAAAGTACTTTGGTTGTGTTGTGCAGGTTCCACGTTGGCGCCGGAATCTCCGGTGTTGCGCCGCACTACATCCCGCCGCCATCAACCTTCAACGTGCTTCTTGACTCCTACTGGTTCGATTAAACCTTGGTTTCTTATCGAGGGAAACTTGCCGCTGTGCGCATCACACCTTCCTCTTGGGGTTCCCAACGGACGTGTCAACTACACGCATCAAGCAAATTTCTGGCGCCGTTGCCGGGGAGATCAAGACACGCTGCAAGGGGAGTCTCCACTTCTCAATCTCTTTACTTTGTTTTTGTCTTGCTTTATTTTATTTACTACTTTGTTTACTGCATTATATCAAAACACAAAAAAAATTAGTTGCTAGCTTTACTTTATTTACTATCTTGTTTGCTATATGAAAAACACAAAAAAATAGTTACTTGTTTTACTTTACTTAATATCATGCATGTTTTTATTTCACTAGTTAAGCATAATGGAAAACAACAAAAATATGAGAGATCTTTATGAACTTTATCTTGAATTAGGACATGATGTGTTTGAAGAGAGAATTAAAAAACCCATGGAACTTTATATGCATGCTAATGGGAATGTTATTACTATGGATGCTTTGAACACCATTGTTGCTAATGCTATGGAAAATTCTAAGCTTGGGGAAGCTGGCTCTGATGAGCATGATCTTTTTAGTCCCCCAAGCATTGAGGAGAGTAAATTTTGTTGTGATTATAATATGCCTCCTATATTTGATTATGAGAATAATAATGATAGCTACTTTGTTGAATTTGCTCCCACTACAACTAATAAAATTGATTATGCTTATGTTGGGAGTAGTAATTATTTTATGCATGAGACTCATGGTAAGAATGCTTTATGTGATAGTTATATTGTTGAGTTTTCTCATGATGCTACTGAAAGTTATTATGAGAGAGGAAAATATGGTTGTAGAAATTTTCATGTTACTAAAACACCTCTCTATGTGCTGAAATTTTTGAAGCTACACTTGTTTTATCTTCCTATGCTTGTTACTTTGCTCTTCATGAACTTGTTTATTTACAAGATTCCTATGCATAGGAAGAATGTTAGACTTAAATGTGTTTTGAATTTGCCTCTTGATGCTCTCCTTTTGCTTCCAATACTATTTCTTGCGAGTGCATCATTAAAACTGCTGAGCCCATCTTAATGGCTATAAAGAAAGAACTTCTTGGGAGATAACCCATGTGTTTATTTTGCTACAAGATCGTTGATCGCCAAAACCCACCGGCGGGCAGCGGCCTTGTCAACACTCGTAGAGCCGGGGGAGCCTAGAGCTGCGGCTGGCCGAGACCCCTCCGAGCGACGGCCCGCAATGCTCTTCCGGTCACACGCGGCGTTGCGAAGTGCAGGGCGTGCCACCTGACCTATACCTGGTCGGGAAGGTGATGAGGTTGCCTCGCTTAGTTTCCTGCGGGGCATACATGTAAACGTTAAATACGAGCCTCGATCGGCTCTCGGGTTATCCTGTGAATCGGCTCAAAGAGCCGATCCACCCATGATCCGTACGGGGTGCACGAATACTTGGTGGTCCTGCTTGATCAAGATGAAGCTAATGAGATCTACGACGATTTAGGGTTTTCACCGCATAACCGGATCATCCTACTCCAGGTTGGGCCTTGCGGCCACGCACGGTGCTCGTAAGCCGATCCTAAACAAGGCCAAAAAACCAACATGAAGTTGATCCTAGGAACATCCCGTTTAGGACTTGCGAACGCCACCCTACGTGCCACCTGGATCCTCCCCCCATTGTAAGGCCAAACTATTGCAGATATTAAACTAATCCTTGTAGAACAAGGAGCAATCGTAACGGATCAGATCTACTAAATAATGATCAAGCGGGGTGCCGCCCCCACACCTGAGACAGGCGTGAGGACGGCTAGATATGCGAGGGTTGCACTACGTAAGCATGCTTAAACGAAGAACAATGCTAACCCTAACACATCTAATGATAACTACGTTGCTCGCCATCAAAAACGCTTCAGTACGAGCAACGCATGAACAACGTGGGGCTTGTGCTGCCTAGATCGCAAGATGCGATCTAGGCGACATGTCGCTTACCTGATAGAAACCTTCGAGGTGAAGGAGTTGGCGATGCGCCGAGATTGGTTTGTTTTTGGGGTTGAACGTGAGTTGTTGTTTATTCCATAAACCCTAGGTACATATTTATAGTCCAGGGGACTTTCTAATGAGGGCGTGCGCTAAACCGTGCACGACTAAGATTCTATCTCTTATCTAAAATAATAAACTACTAAATAAAGATACACGGGCAATTCAGCCCAAGACCCTTCGTGCCAGGCCGCCTTAGAATTCTTCCACAGGTAATCTTCCAAGCCCGGCCCACCTCTGGATTCGTCTAAAATCTGGTGATAACACATGCCCCCCTGGTTTTGGAAATAACATTTCCAAAATCATTATGCTTTCCCTTCGAAGGGTCATGTCGTAGCAGAGCAGAGCCGTTACAGCATCCGTCAAAAAATCCTGACAGCTTTAGCATCGATCCCTTGGAAGTTGTAATGGCATTAATCCTTCACCAGATTTATCATTATTTAACCGCGCCGACTGGTTAGCTCTCTCTCATATCCTCTATTCCATCCCAGCTATCGGCACCAAAAAACCCTCTCCTCCTCGTAGCAATGTCTTCCTCTTCCTCTTCCTTCTCAAAACTCTTCCCCCAATCTTCGCCGAAGAAGAAGACCGAGGACAGCCCTCCACCCCGCGGTGAATCTCTTCTCCTCCGACAAGGAGGAAAAAGAAGGAGAAGCAACGAAGGCCAAAGCCTCTCCTTCCGCCCAGCTCCCGCCGAAGAAGCGCCCCGCATGTGGGCGGACAGCGAGGACGAGGATGATGACGAAGAGGAAGAGGAGGAGGATGACTCCTCCTCCTCCATCGGGTACCCGCCGACCAAGCGCTTCCGCTCCCGGGCGGACAGCGAGGATGATGATGATGACGAGGAGGAAGAGGCTCCGGCCAAGGGCTGGGGCAGCAGCGACGAAGAGCTCCCTCGGGAGCAGCCGCCGACGACGTCGACGGCGGCGATGACGAGGACAGCGACGACTAGTAGTATAGGACTAGTAGTAGCAGTGCACTAGGCACCAGATCCTTCTTTTGAGAGCCATCGGCTCTTTCTTGTAAAGCCGCTCCTTGGAATTAATGAAATTGTTCTTTCCATTTATCCTTTAATCGCTCCAATTTCATTCATCTTCCAGGCTTGTTGCCCCCCGAGTCTCAGCCAAGGTAAAGCAGAGACGAGGATACGCGCATGAACTGTGCAGACCCGGGCCTGATCGTGTGCGGGGAGTTCCTTATGCAGCGTCAGCCGATTTGAACACAAATCGGCTTCTCTGAGCGGAAAGCCTTCAAGGTGAGCTGCCCCCCGAGCTCTTTCTCGAGGCGAGAATGTGCCACAGCCGATCCTCTTTCTTCCTCTGTCAGCCGATAATTTTTCGTTTCAGCTGCACTAGCCCCACAGATTGGAAGTCCTGGATTTGGTGAAGGCTTGATAATCCTCGCACAACTAGAGTCGATGGCTACACATCGGCTGTTTCTTGATTCTGAAGTCGATGTCTGCTTGCATCGGCTGTGCTCGAAAATTTTCGAATTTTCACTTTTTATTTTTACGGCCGACCTGTGCATCGGCCCCCATATTTCAATTCCCATCAACAAAAGATGAGACGCTTCTGTTGCATATCCTCGTATTTTCATATACTCGGGTGCCCCCCCGAGCCGATTCTGTCAAGAAAATTGATGGTATCGGCTCTGTTGGATAACATGTTGAACCCAGGTAGAAAGGTAGGTGAGGATAATTTTGGCCGATTGCTGGAATCGGCCTCCACGTTGCTTGCCCGTTGAAGGTTTTGTAAGTTCCCTTCGTAAATTTTTGGGGCCGATCACAAGGATCAGCCTCTCCTGGTTTGCCCATTGGTTTGATCTTGCTACTTGGTCGAGCTGGATGAAACCAACCCAACCTCCGACTTGATGCGCCTGCTGTCGTCCACCTTGTGTGCTCCGTAGAGTCGTGGAGCGCTACGCTCCGTCGGCAAGACGAGTACCATATTTGTGCCGGCCGATGTCTCATCATCGGCTTTCCTCCGTTTAGGGCGCCACTCCATTTTCCGTGGACGACCCTCTTCATCCAGGGTTCGCTGAACCTTTGCAGCCGGATCAGGCCGTGCCTTTCTTAGCGTATGCAGGTACAACCTTTCGGCTTCCTCCGGGCCGCGCAATCGCTGAACCCTCGCGCTTCGGGAACGGCTGAGTCCGTCGGGGCACCACCTTGGCCGGTGGTACCTGTCTTCTTCCACTTCTCCCTCGTCTTCCGAATCTTCAAGATCTGCCCAACGAGGTGACTCGGCGCGTTTGCTTTGTGGCGGGAGAGGCCCTAAGCGCTCGAACACGGACACGTTGGCTGCCTCCTTCTTTTCCGATTGCATTCGGGCAATTGCCGATTGTGGGCAATCGGCTCATTCCCGAATCCCGGCGGTGTCCGAAGAAGGGGCAGTCCCGGTGTCCGATGTTGTCATCTTGCTCCCCGTATGCTTCCGTGGCACGGCGCTCGTGCTCCTCCTCATCGCGATTCTCGCCGACGATGTCTTCCGGCTTCTCTAGCCAAACGATCTTCTCTATCATCGTAATTGGGTCGCCGGCGTTGGTCATACCGGCTAACATATTTGTTGAGGAGGTGATCGGAGAGGGGTCGCCGATATCTTATATTCTTCACCTCTCCCTCTCGTGACATAGCGCTTGCCATCATGATGGAGCCGATCGCGTGGAGCGGCCTCCTCTGTGTCCTTGCTATGAGAGCAGCTGCCCTCATCTCCATCTTTGCCGCAGTGGTTTCCGGGTCCTACCATGTTGATGCCGAACGAGGGACCTGGGCCGGCAACCTTCGGGGTAGGTGATTTCTACCATGTTAACGGCGGGGAAGGGTTGGGTGTCGACCTTCATGGCGTACTGGTTGAAAATTAGCCGCCCCTTCTCTATCGCCGCTTGGATGTGCCGACGCCACACCCGGCAGTCGTTGGTGGCATGGGAAAGCGAGTTGTGGAATTTGCGGTACGGCTTTCCGTTTAGCTCTTTCGCCGTGGGGAACTTGAGACCTTCAGGAACCGTCAACTCGTTTCTCCTTGAGCAGGAGGTCGAAGATTTGCTCGGCCTTGGTCACGTCAAAATCAAATCCCCCGGGCGGCCCCGGTGGCTTTACCCATTTGCGAGGCTACGGGGTTCCTCCCCGAGTCCACTCAGCCACTCGCTATCTCTTGGCCTCCCGCGAGCACTTCATCCTCCTCCGTATCGACCATGACTACCGCACGCTTGAACTTGTCTTGGTACAGGTCGGGGTGGCGCTGTTCATATGCCGATAGTTTCTGAACCATGTGCGCCAGCGAGGGATAATCTGCTTGGGAGGCCATGTCCTTGAGCTGTGTTGCAAGGCCTCGCTATCGCCAACTCGATCGCTTCCTTTTCGCTTATACGAACCGAATGACATCGGTTCCTAAGATTCCTGAAGCGCCGGATGTATTCTCGTCACCGTTTCCCGCGCTTCGACGTAGCTGTGCTAGATCGGCAATGCCGGACTCGGAAGCCTTCGAATGGTATTGCATATGGAACTCGTTCTTCCAATTGCTTCCAAGACTCGGATGGAGTTTGCTCGGCAAAGAGGTGTACCACCCAAAAGCCGATCCCGTGAGGGACCGTGAAAAGAGCCTCACGCGTAGCTGATCCGACACCGAAGCCGGTCCTAGTTGAGCCAAATATCGGCCGACGTGCTCGATGGAGCTGGAGCCATCCGATCCACTCGAATTTGGAGAAGTCGGGGAGCCGATATTTTGGTGGCAGCGGGATCATCTCGTAATCATCGTGGTACGGCTTGGAATAGCCGATCGCCCTTCTTTTCGGCATCATGCCGAACTGGTCTCTCGGTATGGTATCGATCCGATCCGCCGTGCTCGGCCGTAGGAGTTGCACTCGAAGATTCGCCGGGGTGGCGTACTTGGCCTGCCACGTCCGCTTTTCCAGCTCCGAGCCGCGCCGCAGGAGCTGGGCTCGGGAGTTTCGTCGGTGTGGCGTATTTAGTTAGCCACGTCCGCTCTGTCGCCGACGTTCCTCCCTGTCTTCGCCGGAGTCCCCGATGTTGTGGCCTGGTTTGTGAGTGCCCGAGCCACCACAATCCGGCACATACATGCACGCGTACCCATGAGGGATCTCCTTAGGCGCCTCCATTAAGAACCGGTAGTCACCGGGGTCGCCACCAATTCCGTAGACGAGGAATGCCGGTGTAGTCGGCACTTCAGCGAGGTGCTGCCAATGCAAATGGCAGCGGTGGACGGGACCGGAATGGCAACTCTCCTTGATGCGTCCCGAGAGCTGGTCCCGACGGCGAGTACCGGTGGCTCATGATCTCCTCGGATCACGCGCGAGCGACACGCTCCAAGCACGTTGACCAAGTTCTCGGAGTGGCGGTGTAGCGAGTGAGCCACCGGGTAGTTGATCTCCTGCCGCGGACCCCGGTGCGTTCCTCCGACGGGCGAGAGAGGTCTACCCCATCGAGTGCACCTTCGGTGAGAACCCCTTCCATCCGATGCCACCGGAACGGGTTCTGCGAAAAGAGCCGATGAGGTCGGCTTCGAGGGTAGCCTCGATCTCGTTGTATTGCTTCTTGAGGTCATCGGGCAGATCCTCGTAGGTGATCGGCGTGCCGTCCGCCATCTCGGATGTAGATGGCGATGTGGTTGATGTAGACGATTGTCCCACCGGCGTGCGCGAATGTGTTGATCGCCAAAACCCACCGGCGGGCAGCGGCCTTGTCAACACCGTAGAGCCGGGGGAGCCTAGAGCCGCGGCCGGCCGAGACCCCTCCGAGCGACGGCCCGCAATGCTCTTCCGGTCACACGCGGCGTTGCGAAGTGCAAGGGCGTGCCACCCGACCTATACCTGGTCGGGAAGGTGATGAGGTTGCCTCGCTTAGTTTCCTGCAGGGCATACATGTAAACGTTAAATACGAGCCTCGATCGGCTCTCGGGTTATCCCGTGAATCGGCTCAAAGAGCCGATCCACCCATGATCCGTACGGGGTGCACGAATACTTGGTGGTCCTGCTTGATCAAGATGAAGCTAATGAGATCTACGACGATTTAGGGTTTTCACCGCATAACCGGATCATCCTACTCCGAGGTTGGGCCTTGCGGCCACGCACGGTGCTCGTAAGCCGATCCTAAACAAGGCCAAAAAACCAACATGAAGTTGATCCTAGGAACATCCCGTTTAGGACTTGCGAACGCCACCCTACGTGCCACCGGATCCTCCCCCCATTGTAAGGCCAAACTATTGCAGATATTAAACTAATCCTTGTAGAACAAGGAGCAATCGTAACGGATCAGATCTACTAAATAATGATCAAGCGGGGTGCCGCCCCACACCCGAGACAGGCGTGAGGACGGCTAGATATGCGAGGGTTGCACTACGTAAGCATGCTTAAACGAAGAACAATGCTAACCCTAACACATCTAATGATAACTACGTTGCTCGCCATCAAAAACGCTTCAGTACGAGCAACGCATGAACAACGTGGGGCTTGTGCTGCCTAGATCGCAAGATGCGATCTAGGCAGCATGTCGCTTACCTGATAGAAACCTTCGAGGTGAAGGAGTTGGCGATGCGCCGAGATTGGTTTGTTTTTGGGGTTGAACGTGAGTTGTTGTTTATTCCATAAACCCTAGGTACATATTTATAGTCCAGGGGACTTTCTAATGAGGGCGTGCGCTAAACCGTGCACGACTAAGATTCTATCTCTTATCTAAAATAATAAACTACTAAATAAAGATACACGGGCAATTCAGCCCAAGACCCTTCGTGCCAGGCCGCCTTAGAATTCTTCCACAGGTAATCTTCCAAGCCCGGCCCACCTCTGGATTCGTCTAAAATCTGGTGATAACAAGTACTTTGTTTTATATTTGTGTCTTGGAAGTTGTTTACTACTGTAGCAACCTCTCCTTATCTTAGTTTTATGTTTTGTTGTGCCAAGTAAAGTCTTTGATAGTAAAGTAAGTACTAGATTTGGATTACTGCGCAGTTCCAGATTTCTTTGCTGTCACGAATCTGGGTCTACCTCCCTGTAGGAAGCTCAGAAAATTAAGCCAATTTATGTGCATGATCCTCAGATATGTACGCAACTTTCATTCAATTTGAGCATTTTCGTTTGAGCAAGTCTGGTGGCCTAATAAAATCCATCTTTACGGACTGTTCTGTTTTGACAGATTCTGCCTTTTATTTTGCATTGCCTCTTTTGCTATGTTGGATGAATTTCTTTGATCCATTAATGTCCAAGTAGCTTTATGCAATGTCCAGAAGTGTTAAGAATGAT
This sequence comes from Lolium rigidum, assembly GCF_022539505.1. Classification (NCBI taxonomy): domain Eukaryota; kingdom Viridiplantae; phylum Streptophyta; class Magnoliopsida; order Poales; family Poaceae; genus Lolium; species Lolium rigidum. The sequence goes on from NC_061514.1 coordinate 190,516,829, forward strand.
TGTGTCACCTCTGAACATGTGAATTTTTATTATGCACTAACCCTCTAATGAGTTGTTTCGAGTTTGGTGTGGAGGAAGTTTTCAAGGATCAAGAGAGGAGTATGATGCAATATGATCAAGAAGAGTGAAAGCTCTAAGCTTGGGGATGCCCCGGTGGTTCACCCCTGCATATTTTAAGAAGACTCAAGCGTCTAAGCTTGGGGATGCCCAAGGCATCCCCTTCTTCATCGACAACATTATCAGGTTCCTCCCCCGAAACTATATTTTTATTCCGTCACATCTTATGCACTTTGCTTGGAGCGTCTCGTGTGCTTTTGTTTTTGTTTTTGTTTGAATAAATGCTTGTGTGGGAGAGAGACACGCTCCGCTGGTTCATATGAACACATGTGTTCTTAGCTTTTAATTTTCATGGCGAAGTTTCTTCTTCGTTAATTTGTTATATGGTTGGAATTGGAAAATGATACATGTAGTAAATTGCTATAATGTCTTGGATAATGTGATACTTGGCAATTGTTGTGCTCATGTTTAAGCTCTTGCATCATATACTTTGCACCCATTAATGAAGAAACACTTAGAGCTTGCTAATTTGGTTTGCATATTTGGTTTCTCTAGAGTCTAGATAACATCTAGTATTGAGTTTTGAACAACAAGGAAGACGGTATGGAGTCTTATAATGTTTACAATATGTCTTTTATGTGAGTTTTGCTGCACCGTTCATCCTTGTGTTTGTTTCAAATAACCTTGCTAGCCTAAACCTTGTATCGAGAGGGAATACTTCTCATGCATCCAAAATCCTTGAGCCAACCACTATGCCATTCGTGTCCACCATACCTACCTACTACATGGTATTTATCCGCCATTCCAAAGTAAATTGCTTGAGTGCTACCTTTAAAATTCCATCATTCACCTTTGCAATATATAGCTCATGGGACAAATAGCTTAAAAACTATTGTGGTATTGAATATGTACTTATGCACTTTATCTCTTATTAAGTTGCTTGTTGTGCGATAACCATGCTTCGGGGACGCCATCAACTATTCTTTGTTGAATATCATGTGAGTTGCTATGCATGTCCGTCTTGTCTGAAGCAAGAGAGATCTACCACCTTTATGGTTGGAGCATGCATGTTGTTAGAGAAGAACTTTGGGCCGCTAACTAAAGCCATGATTCATGGTGGAAGTTTCAGCTTTGGACATATATCCTCAATCTCATATGAGAATAATAATTGTTGCCACATGCTTATGCATTAAAGAGGAGTCCATTATCCGTTGTCCATGTTGTCCCGGTATGGATGTCTAAGTTGAGAATAATCAAAAGCGAGAAATCCAAAATGCGAGCTTTCTCCTTAGACCTTTGTACAGAGCGGCATGGAGGTACCCCATTGTGACACTTGGTCAAAACATGTGCATTGCAAAGATCCGGTAGTCCAATTTAATTAGGACAAGGTGCGGGCACTATTAGTATACTATGCATGAGACTTGCAACTTGTAAGATATAATGTACATAACTCATATGCTTTATTACTACCGTTGACAAAATTGTTTCATGTTTTCAAAATAAAAGCTCTAGCACAAATATAGCAATCGATGCTTTCCTCTTTGAAGGACCATTCTCTTTACTTTTATGTTGAGTCAGTTCACCTATATCTCTCCACCTCAAGAAGCAAACACTTGTGTGAACCGTGCATTGATTCCTACATACTTGCATATTGTACTTGTTATATTACTCTATGTTGACAATTATCCATTAGATATACATGTTACAAGTTGAAAGCAACCGCTGAAACTTAATCTTCCTTTGTGTTGCTTCAATGCCTTTACTTTGATTTATTGCTTTATGAGTTAACTCTTATGCAAGACTTATTAATACTTGTCTTGAAGTACTATTCATGAAAAGTCTTTGCTTTATGATTCACTTGTTTACTCATGTCATTACCATTGTTTTGATCGCTGCATCCACTATATATGTTTACAAATAGTATGATCAAGATTATGATGGCATATCACTTCAGAAATTATCTTTGTTATCGTTTTACCTGCTCGGGACGAGCGAGAACTAAGCTTGGGGATGCTTGATACGTCTCCGACGTATCGATAATTTCTTATGTTCTATGCCATATTATTGATGATACCTACATGTTTTATGCACACTTTATGTCATATTCGTGCATTTTCCGGAACTAACCTATTAACAAGATGCCGAAGTGCCGGTTCCTCGTTTTCTGCTGTTTTTGGTTTCAGAAATCCTAGTAACGAAATATTCTCGGAATTGGACGAAACGAAGACCCGGGGCCTATTTTTCCACGGAGCTTCCAGAAGACCGAAGAACATACGAAGTGGGGCCACGAGGTGGCGACACCACATGGCGGCGCGGCCAAGGGGGCCGCGCCGCCCTATGGTGTGGGCCCCTCGTCGGGCCCCGACTCGCCCTTCCGCCTACTTAAAGCCTCCGTCACGAAACCCCCGATGCGAAAAACCACGATACGGAAAACCTTGCCGAGACGCCGCCGCCGCCGATCCCATCTCGGGGGATCCTGGAGATCTCCTCCGGCACCCTGCCGGAGAGGGGATTCATCTCCCGGAGGACTCTACACCGCCATGGTCGCCTCCGGAGTGATGAGTGAGTAGTTCACCCCCGGACTATGGGTCCATAGCAGTAGCTAGATGGTTGTCTTCTCCTCATTGTGCTTCATTGTTGGATCTTGTGAGCTGCCTAACATGATCAAGATCATCTATCCGTAATTCTATATGTTGTGTTTGTCGGGATCCGATGGATAGAGAATACCATGTCATGTTAATTATCAAGTTATTACATATGTGTTGTTTATGATCTTGCATGCTCTCTCGTTACTAGTAGAGGCTCTGGCCAAGTTTTTGCTTTTAACTCCAAGAGGGAGTATTTATGCTCGATAGTGGGTTCATGCCCGCATTGACACCGGGACGATGACGAGAAAGTTCTAAGGTTGTGTTGTGCTCGTTGCCACTAGGGATAAAACATTGGCGCTATGTCCGAGGATGTAGTTGTTGATTACATTACGCACCATAATTAATGCAATTGTCTCGTTGTTAGCAACTTAATACCGGAGGGGTTCGGATGATAACCCGAAGGTGGACTTTTTAGGCATAGATGCGGTTGGATGGCGGTCTATGTACTTTGTCGTAATGCCCAATTAAATCTCACTATACTTATCATGTCATGTATGTGCATTGTTATGCCCTCTCTATTTGTCAATTGCCCGACCGTAATTTGTTCACCCAACATGCTTTTATCTTATGGGAGAGACACCTCTAGTGAACTGTGGACCCCGGTCCATTCTTTTAATACTGAAATACAAATCTGCTGCAATACTTGTTTTACTGTTTTCTCTCCAAACAATCATCTTCCACACAATACGGTTAATCCTTTGTTACAGAGCAAGCCGGTGAGATTGACAACCTCACTGTTTCGTTGGGGCAAAGTACTTTGGTTGTGTTGTGCAGGTTCCACGTTGGCGCCGGAATCTCCGGTGTTGCGCCGCACTACATCCCGCCGTCATCAACCTTCAACGTGCTTCTTGACTCCTACTGGTTCGATTAAACCTTGGTTTCTTACTGAGGGAAACTTGCCGCTGTGCGCATCACACCTTCCTCTTGGGGTTCCCAACGGACGTGTCAACTACACGCATCATACTCCTCCTTCCTCTCTTCACGTCCGCCGTTCCGATCCTATGATGGCTTTCTCTACCTTCGTCCGAAGGCTCGGAGACTAGTTTTGATTGATGGGAAAGGTTCTGCTGTTGATTTCTGATTTCTTAAAGCAAATGAATTTGTCCGATCTGGGACTGTCCTTGAGATGCCTTGTCATCGTATTACCGTGGGAGATCGAGATCTTGATCTGCCAGAACCTGGTGCCATGCATGAAGAGGTGCCTCCTCGACCTGCTCCAAAGTTAGATCTTTGCCCTGGTTTGGACATACAACACAGAATTTGGCGTCAGTTCCACTGTCCGGTTGCTTTTTCAGCGGCTTCTTCTACCCTTGAGTTTTTTATGGTTGCGTCTTTTGGACGAGCGACTCTTAGGCTTGATCCGTTCAATGTCAGTCATATGCTGCAATCATGCCTGGGTGGTATCGCTGAAGATTTCAATGTGGTTTTCTTACGTGATCGCACCTACAGATTCTCAGTTCATAGTCAGCAAGTGGGTTTCTTTGTGCATAATCTTAGACACTTCAAAAGTTCTGAGTTTGTGGTTTTCTTCTCCCTATGGGGTAATGGAGGTCCTAACTTTATTCGTGAATTTCGTCAATGGGAGGCTGATGAACAGCGGTCCTGGTCTATCGTCAAAGCGTCTGCTCGTACGAATGATCATCCTCTATCAGGAGCAAATGCTGTCCCTCTTGGATAAGGATGGCAATGGAGCGGGTTTGGACGGATATAAGAAAACCAGATCCATGCCCAAATCCATAAGCCTCGCTCTGCCCCGCCCACGAAAGTATCCGTGGGCATGGATGTCGCCCCAAATCCAAATCCGATGGATACCTGGATATCCATGGATATCCATGCCCATAAAATTTGAGTACCATTTCAGCAATATTTCACTTGCATTTCATCAATAATAAGCTAACATGAATATTTTGGCAGCATTTCAACATTATTTCAGTAGCATTTCAACCGTAATTATGTCGACAATTCATAGGAATATCAAAGCAACAATATATCACATTACCGAGGAGGCGTAGCAATCAACGAAGATCCACAGTCAATGCGGCCGGCGGAAGCCCTACCAGCACAAGGCGGTTCGTGATTATTTAGAGTATAAAATCATTAAGGCTTAAACTAAGGGTTTGGTGATTTGGGCCTAAAAAGGACAGCCAATCGTAGTTAAAATCGCATGTGTAGCTGACATATGGGTCCCACATGTTAGTTGGATATCCATCGAATATCCATGGAGCAAAAGCTCTGCCCGTGCCCGCTCCATGAATTATCGGATATCCGCCCCATGAAACCCATGGACACAACCTATCCTCCATACCCGTGCCCGGCGGGTCGAATATCCGTGGATACCCAGATCCGTGGATAAAATTGCCATCGTGACTCTTGGATCTGCCAAGCAGTCTTCCCCAGCATCACGAACTGCCATGTGGCAGTTCTCTTTCTTACGTCGTCTGACTGACTGGGAGAAGGATGATCTGGAAGCAGTCATCTCTGCAGGGTATGATTATGCGCAAATCCTGCAGTTTTTCCGATTTGATAACAAGGATCAATCGGTTAACTCTCCATTGGATTCCTTTTCGCCCAGAGATTTGCAAGATTTACGCTCCTTAATTGCACAGAAATTAACTGATGAACAATTGGCTGCCGTTTTTGGTACAAATCGCAATTATGATGCCCCTCAATCAAGTATTCCTGCCTCGTCAGTTTTTAACAGAGTGCATACGGCTTTAGCCTCCTCGAGCGGGAACACAAGAGATCCTCCTTTCAAACCTTCGGATACTGTTGAGCAGGCTATCCAGGAGCAGCAGCCCATTGCCCAACAGCAGGCAGATCGTATTTCAGCTTTTGACCGACTGCAATTTCCGGCCCCACAACCAGCAGCGAGAGTCTCTGCTTTTCAGCGCCTCCAAGTCCCTCAACCTTTAAATGGGCCCCAACAGAATCAGCCAGCTGCAGCGATGGCACAACCAGACGAATGCGCTAGGCAGTCATCACAATCTGGCCCAGTGCAGGCCCAGCCCACCTTTGGTCCAGTTTGTCCAAGATGTCTTACTTTTGGTCATCAGCGCAGACATTGTTGGAAGAAAATTAAATGTCACTCTTGTAATAAGGAAGGTCATGTGAAAGTTGACTGTCATTTTTATCCTGATTCTAGTCTTAATACACGTTGGGTACGAAAGGAAATACCAGCTAATAATCTTGGCAAGTCGGGATTGCAATCCCGGGAGGCTCTCGCCGACCGTCCGATCCGTGAGCCAAGGGTGCCGATGACGGACCCTCCTTTGGATTTGACCCCGGGGATGTCTTTTTTCCAAATAAGGACAAGTACAAATTTGGCATCTTCTGCCTTTCTTTCTTCTCCTAACCCCAACTTGGCCGTTGCCTCTTCAGCTCCCAGTAAATCCCCCGCACCAAACCCTGACAGACACTGTAGCACCTCGCCGGCACCGCCTCCATCGGCGGCCGATTGTGACGCGACTATGGCCAACTTCGCCGTCGACCCTGCGCCGTTCATGCCTGGGGACTATCAAGTGCTGCATGTCGATGGACGGCCGCAGCAATGCCGCAGCCATGTCGCCGGGGTTATTCGGGCACGCCATGAGGACCTCGCCATTGCTACAATCCAGTCGGACTTCCCAGGTGACCATCCCTTCGCCACTACTAGGCATTTTCTCCGTCAGTTTATGGAGGAAGAAACACACTGCTCGCTCCATATTTCGCAGCGTTGCCCATTGGGTTCAGCTTATGTCCGTGTCAGTTCAGTTGCTGATAGAGATTGGCTTGTTGAGCGTAGCCCGCATCATTACCAGGGGAGGCAGATTTATTTTGTAGAAACAATAAGGGACTTAACCATAGAGCTTTCTCATATAATCGTGAATGCTGGCTTATGCTTCTGGCCTACCTCGTCGATCCGTGGTCCGATGAGCATATCGGAGGTGCTGTTAGGGACTTTGGTGTTTTAGTGGATTGGGATAAAGAGCTCAGTTCTTATGCTGCGTTAATTGTTAAGGTTCGTGTTGGGGAACTCCACCACATTCCGCACAGTTGTGTTGTATCTCATGGCACCGGCATGTTTGCTGAATCTTGGACAGTAACTGTTTTTATTCTCAGCCAGAGACTTTTGGGAGCTGCACCTGCAGATGAAGATATGCCTCCAGCTGATGGTTCTACTCCCCATCCCTTGCCTGTAGTCCCACCTCCTCAGCCTCAACAGCAGCAGCATCACCAGGGGAATGCTTGGGGACAGTGGCAGCCGACTCCTCGGCACTGACAATAGCGAGCAATTTCAGCAGCAGCAGCAACATGGTTTTCATGGACAGCACAACCACATTGGTCAACCCTTGGATGTTATCTTTGGACATAATGGTCATGTTGTTGATCTGAACCAGCCTCCCCTGCACCCTATGCCTGATCTGAATATCCCACCCAATCAGCTGAATGAGGAAGAGTTTTTAGAGCTCAATGACCTTCTCAATCCTGTGCATCCCAATGCTCATCAAGGGCCAGATGTCCCCATGGCAGATTTTGAGGCTATGATTAATCCAGTTATCATGAATGGACCAATCAATGGGGCAGCTTTACAGCAAGGTGAAGATAACCAGAGTGATCTTACTCTTACTATTAGTTCAGATGCATCCACTGCTTCAGATGCTGCTATTGGAGTGGTAAATCAAGGAATTATTCAGCAAAATCTTCACATTGGTATGGTGCTTATCCAAGAGCAAGTGCATGATCTTCCTCTAGCAAATTTGGAGGGAAACAGCCAACTTCCTGTGCATGACACTTTCCTTTTCTCTAAAGAAGGAACTCTGGCTTGGGCTTCTTTTTTCAAGCCCACTTCACCTTTGGCTTCTTCTGTTACTATTCTAGCCCAGTGGGCTGATTTCTTCACTGCCAAACTGCTTACTCCAGAGGATTTTGATTGGGCCAAGAACTTGATGCAGTCCAAGGTTTGGCAGATTTTGAGTGACCTGGATAGTTATACTTCTTCTAGGGACTTTGTGCTGCCTAAGCACTGTCCAGCATCTGCTCCTCCACTATGTCTGCTCAGTCAAGCTTGCCTGGATGCTACCCAAGGGTTTTCCACTCCACAGGCCATGAGAGCCAGGCAGCCTCTTGCTCCACCAGCTTCTACTTCAGTGGTTAGAGTCAAGAGAAAAGTCATCTCTGCTCCCCTTTTTGCCTCAGATGTTAGAAGGAGCCCTAGAATCTCAGCTGCTAATAAAGGATACAGAGCTAAAACATGTTTTGATAAAAACTATCTTGCATGTGCTTCTGTAGCTCCCCCTATCAAGAAATCTGTGGTTAAAAACCTTTGCAACAAATTCAGTATCTCGCTGCAGGAGGATGATGAGCCAATGCCACCAAACAGCCCCACCTCTAGGCAGGCTAAGCCTGCCAAGAAGACTGCTGTGACACCCAAGAAGCAAGTTTCTGATGCTGATAAGAAGTCCAAGAACAAATAGCTGGCAGTCTAGATTTTCACTGCCAACAGATGTGCTTTTGGTAGATTTTTGGGGCTTATGGCTGCCTACTAGTTTAAATTACCAGTTGGATCCCTTTTTTTCTATGGACTGTAATAACTTAAACTATTTGTGTTATTGCTTCTCAGTATTTTGGATATGTTGCTATGAATACTGGGTCATATGGCTCCAGTTTCAATCTGTGATGGTTGGTCTGAATCTTCTTTTATTTAATGGATAAGCTGTTTTGGAAGGTTCTTAATTGGAACATCAGGGGAACTAATGACCCTGAAAAATGGCCTATTATTATGAGCAAAATAAAGGAAAGTGGTTGTCATGTCATCTGTTTCCAAGAAACTAAAAGGGAACATATTGATTTGCAAATTCTGAGAAATTTCTGTCCAAGAAACTTTGATTCATTTGCTTTTTCCCCATCTGTTGGCAGATCAGGAGGGGTGGTTACGATTTGGGACAGTAATGTTTTTTCAGGGCAATGTGTATTCCAGAACAGATATGCTGTATCAGTGGAATTGCAATCTACTAAAACAGACACATTCTGGACTCTTACTAATGTCTATGCTCCCTGTCAAGATAATGAACAACTTGTGTTTTTGCATTGGATTAACAGTTTAGTGATTCCAGATGATGAGAATTGGCTGTTAATGGGAGATTTTAATCTCATCAGATCTCCCCAAGATAGAAACAAGGCAGGAGGAAATATAAATGAAATGCTACTGTTCAATGAAGCTATCAGTAATCTAGGTTTGGTTGACATTCCTCTTAAAGGTCGAAAATTTACATGGAGTAACATGCAAAACTCCCCTCTACTTCAGAGGCTTGATTGGTTCTTTTCTTCAGTTGCTTGGACTACCTCTTTTCCTAATACTATGGCAACACCTCTAGCTATGACAACTTCTGATCATGTGCCTTGTGTTATCTCAATACAAACATCTATTCCAAAGTCCACAGTCTTCAGATTTGAAAATAGTTGGCTTGATATGCCTGAATTTTTGGCTACTGTGGAGAGTTCTTGGACACAATCAATTCATTATGCTGATGCTGCAAAAAGGATCACTGCCAAGTTTAAATTCCTTAGAAAAGAGCTGAAAAAATGGAAAAACTCCATCTCCTCTATAAATAAGGATATTGAGGACTTAAATGCTCTCATCTCTCTTATTGATGCCATCGAAATTTTAGGGATCTGTGTCCTATGGAAAGACAGTTTAGAGTGGCAATGAAATTTCATTTAGCTGCTTTGTTGAAGCAACAACTGGCTTATTGGAAGCAAAGAGGGAAAATCAAATGGGTTACACTTGGTGATGAAAATTCTAGATTTTTCCATTCCATGGCAACAACCCAAAAGAGAAAGAACCATATTCATTATATTGCATCTGTCACTGGTGTCTCAGTATCAGATCATAAGGCTAAGGCTGATATATTGCTGCAGGCATACAAGGAAAGGCTAGGATAGACTGACAATATCTCTGGTGTACATCACATTTCAGCCTTGTTGAATAATGCCACAAATCTAGCCTTCTTGGAGGTTCCCTTCACACCCAAAGAGATTGATGATGTGGTAGCTGATTTTCCACATAATAGGTCACCTGGGCCAGATGGTTTTAATGCTGAATTCTTGCAAAAATGTTGGCCTATCATCAGAAAGGACTTCCATGATTTATGTAACCAATTTCACCAGGGCACTTTGTGTTTGGAAAGTATTAATAATTGTTATATTACTCTTGTACCAAAAAAAGATGATGCCAGTACAGTGCATGATTACAGGCCTATCTCACTGCTCAATTGTACTCTCAAACTTATTACAAAGCTTCTTGCTAATAGATTGCAAACTGTGATTATGGAGCTCATTCATGAAAACCAATATGGATTCATTAAAAGTAGGACTATCCAGGACTGTTTGGCATGGTCCTATGAGTACATACACCTTTGTCATAAGAGCAAAAAGGAGACCGTTCTTCTCAAACTCGACTTTGAGAAAGCCTTTGATAAGCTAGATCACTCTTTTATTCTTGAAGTTCTTCAGAAAAAAGGGTTTGGACAGAAGTGGTGTTCCTGGATTAAACAAATTCTTGAATCTGCAACCTCTTCAGTGTTGTTGAATGGTGTGCCTGGTTCCATCTTCAAATGTAGGAGAGGGGTTAGACAGGGGGATCCTCTTTCTCCTTTGCTGTTTGTCCTTGCTGCAGACACTTTACAATCTATGGTCAACAATGCGATGAGGGACAATTTGCTTCATAGACCTTTGGATCTCCAGAGTTCTTCTTCTTTCCCAATAGTTCAATATGCTGATGATACACTGGTTATCATGCAAGCAGATGTGCCCCAATTACTGGTTCTAAGGAGTTTGCTACATAGATTTGGGGAAGCTACTGGACTAAGAGTAAACTATGAGAAATCAAATCTGATTCCTATCAATATTCCTGAGAACAGAGTGAGCATATACACTGCTGCTCTAAGCGCCGAGTTGGGTAATCTCCCATTTATATATCTTGGATTACCCCTTAGTATCTCCAAGCCGCCAAAGGAATATTTTATGCCTCTGATAATGTGTATCCAGAGAAGATTGCCTTCATGTGCCATGTTCATTAATTATGGTAGTAAGCTGAGACTGGTTAATTCAGTTCTCTCTTCTCTGCCAATTTTCTCCATGAGTACACTGAAATTATACCAGTGGGTTTTTGATGAGTGTGACAAATATAGAAGACATTGTCTATGGAGAAACAAGGATCTTGACAGTAAGACTCCTCCTTTAGCCTCATGGGATATGGTCTGTCGACCAAAAGATCAAGGTGGATTGGGTGTTCTCAAGCTGTCAGTTCAAAATAATTGTCTCCTACTGAAACATATTCATAAGTTTTATAATAAAGAGAATATTCCTTGGATAAATTTAGTGTGGGAGTCTTATTATCAGAATGTTCTGCCTCCGCCACAGAGATATCTCCTTTTGGTGGAGGGATTGTCTTAAAAACCTTGATCTATACAAAGCCAAAGCTTCATGTACAATGAACAGTGGGCTAACTGTGCTGTTCTAGGCTGACTTATGGTCTTCTGAAATGCTATCTACCAAGTGGCCTTATCTTTTCACTTTTGCCAAAGATATATTAGTTTCTGTCAAGAATGTCATTGCCACTGAAGAGCTTCCATCTCTCTTTCATTTGCCCCTGTCTGTACAAGCTATGGGTGAATATCAACAGTTTGTCACCCTTATCCATGCAACACAGGTCTCCTTGGAAAAGGATAAGTGGGCAGTGACTGTGGCAGCCCCAGGATATAGAGTATCATCTATGTATAAGGATCTGATGAAACAAGGGCCTGTACTACCCATCATTTCTTGGCTTTGGAAGACCTGCTGTCAGGACAAGCATAATGTTTTCTTTTGGCTTCTCTTCCACAACAGACTGAATACCAGAGCCATGTTGCAAAGAAAGAGATTCTTCTTGTCGGATTATACATGTATTATGTGTAATGGCTCTGCTTTGGAAACAAGAGATCATCTGTTCTTCTCCTATCCTTTTGCTGAAAGTTGTTGGAAATATTTATGTCCTGGATGGGATTCAAGCTCGTGATCGATGGAGCTATAGTGTTACAGGATGTAGTCCAGAGTTTCAAAGACAAAATCCAGCAGCCTTTCTTCATGGATCTCTTCATGCTTACTTCATGGTCAATCTGGACTATCCGAAATGATGTTATCTTCAAAGGGATCTCTCCAAGTCTTTATCGCTGCAGACATAAGTTCAAGGAAGAGTTGGCCTTGCTGGTGCATAAAGCTAAGAAGAAATCATACATTGGCCTCCGGGCCTGGGTAACGATTTTTCTGTAATCTCTAGTAGAAGCTTAACTTAGCCTAGTTTAGTTTTCTTTAAGTGCTATTCTCAAGCACTCTGTTTTCTTTTAGTTTTTAGCTTTGTAACTTATACCCAAAAAATGCAATAAAAATACACAGTGAGGAAACTCACTGTACATGCTTCAAAAAAGATGATGACCGGAAGGACACAGTTCCATTAGATATCAGTTTCTGGACTATTGTCTTCTTACCACTTCCCTTTTATGCTTAATCCCGTCCACATAGCCGTTTTTAAGGAGGACAGGCATTTCTTTCTTTTTCACCTCTATGCACCAGTGTAACACCCCAAGTTTATAGGCGATGAACGGGTAGATTTAGGATTTGTGCATACATCATAAATTGAGGGGATTTTTTTGTTTTTCAAACCAAAGTTATTGAAATCATAATGTAGTTCTCGATGATTTAGGAGTTATCATCAAGGATTATGCTTGATTCGATATAATCTTTCTGATAGTTCAGCTAAAAAGGTGAAACATGGAAAAGAGATATAAAAGACAACATTTGAATTCAAAACTAGAATATGAATCATACATTCAAATTTGAATTCAAACTACATCATATTTCAAACCCAAATGAGGAAGATCGTTTAAAATAGAGTAAATGCACACTTTAATGGTAATATAGAAATTACATTGTATGTACAAATTTTGAATGAATACAAGGAATATTACAAGTAAGAAACCCTAAGATGAAAACCTATATTAAATCTTCAAACTTGGGTCTTTTACCTGCATAAATACAAAGACTAGGAGAGAGATTAGGGTTAAAATGTTGCCAACACCCCAAGGGTGAGGCATATTAATTTTGAGCTAGACAAATTGATTCTAGGAGAAGTCCTAGAATTTACAATTGGAGAAGGGTGACAAATGAGGGGCAATTAACAGTGAACCGGAGTGACCAAGTATTAAGACAATACTGATAGATGATTGTGGTGACCCCGCGTACCACTACATGGTGTAGTACACAAGTCGTTGACATAACACAAGTGAAACACTGTTCCACTCATATTACATCTCTCAGAGTGGTACAACAGAAACATATGCGAGTCCAAGGTATGTCTATAGAATTACACACGAACTGTTTACATAAGATCAACACAACCTCCTACTTTACAGTGAGGTAAAACTTCAAATAAAGCTCCAGAAGAACGACTCGTAGTCTATCTTATTGCTAACTCAAGCTCAAGGGCTACTTGGCTTGCTATAGAAATCTAGCTACTTAGGTGCTATGATTAGGGAAAGGTTCCCTTCTATTACTAGTCTAGGTTTTCATTGTAGCTGATGCAGAAGTTGACTCCATTGACTTCTTTGATTGGATTCTTCATCTTGTTGCAGTTGACTCCTTTGTCTTCGAGTTCCACGGTAGTTTCTCCTTCGGTGCCTTGATCTAAGAAGGGGGTCAAATGAGATAGAATGAGTACGAGCGTACTCAGCAAGTTCATATTAGGAAATAGGTGTATCATGCACTAGCTACAGCCATAGACCATAAAGTCATACGCCAATGCAAGTTTTCATAAACATTTCTTCAAAAGGTTTATTTTATTCTGAAAACTATGCCCGTCGGTCTTCACGGGTTGACTAGAACTTCGTGGAGTTCCTTTCTCGCCGCGTTCGCAGTTCCCTTCCCGGAACGGGGAGTGACGAGTCACAATTCTTGATACCCTCTGCGAGAGGTGCGTTACTTTACCCCACAAGAGATCTTAACCATGTTGCCGGCCGAGAGTATGTCCCCGTCCACACTTCCTTTGGTGTGAGGCCCAGTATAAGATCCAAGCCAATCACTCGCCTTCTCCGCGATCGCAAACCCACCCTTTTGTCCACCCGCACACCTCCGGTAGACTTCCCCGATAATACGGCTTTACTCATGGTGTACTTTGGACAATCCTTCATAGATCGTAGAGCCATCATCACTAATGGATGGGGATTTAAAGGCCATCCCAACCTACGGCGAGTGCCTCCAACACCCCGCCGGCTCTACCAATCCGTTGGCGTGCGAAGGGAAAAGATACGAGCTGACTTCCCCGGAGCCATTATAGATCTTATGGATAACGCGATATGTACGGCGCTAGAATCAACTGGACGGCATTGGTACTTAGTCCTAGATGAGTAGTACCCATGCAATGGAACCTCCACCATATCAACACATACCATGGTTCCATTGCCCACCACATAGTCATATTCATAATTGTAAAATAATACTTTGCTTTTCAATGCATGAGTGATAAGTATAGTACTTTGCATATAGTTTGATACAAATAATCAAATGAAATGAGCAAGCGATGAACTTGCCTTTCTTGATCGCAAGATTATGCAGGCAAAAGCTTCGATACGTGATAACTCCAACTTCTGAAATACCATCATCGTCCGGTAAGGACAATGTTTAAAGAACTAGCAAAGATGCTATAATGCATAGTATGAGATGCAATCGTCCCGAGCGTAACCTAACCTCGATGATTTAGGATGTATGAGTTGTAAAGATTTCTTTAGGGTTGGTTGCACTTTTAGAATGGTTCTCAAACAAGGTTCTTATTAGGGTTTGGTTATATTAGCATCAAAATCAAGTGATATAAGACATCATAACAATCATACACATAAAGAATAATGGTGGAATAATATGTAAAGAACAATTGTCAATTTTAAGTTCTACAGAACATGGTTGATGATTACTTATACTATATTTCAAAAGAATAACTTTTGAAGAACATGTTGTTTAAGAAATAAGAAGTATTTCAAATAAGAACTATGGCTTCTATGGTTTGATTGACATTTGTACTTCAAAAGAATAACTTTTGAAGAACAGGTTAAATAAGAATATGAACTACTATACATAGGTGCTATGGTTTTCTAGGGTTTACTATTGGATTCCTTTAGTTTCACTAATAGGAACTAGTTTATTCTTAATTTGGATTGGTTTTCTATATAGCAAGTATTGGTAAGGTTATTACTATGGTTTCTTATTTGCTTCACTAAATAATCACTAATAGTTTCTAAGCTAAGTGACTTATCATTTCCTAAGTAGGGTTTAGTTGATTAGGAGCATGTAATGTGATTTGCTACACAATGTTGGTATTAGGGTTTATTATTATGGTGCTACTAAATTATGATGGTTGAGGTTGACCCTAATGGTATGGTATATAGGATTGATGATCAATGGTGCTAACATGTGGTAGCAAGCTAGGGTTTTTATTTAGGTGGCACTAGTGGATCATATAGGTTTTAAATTGGAATTGGAGACATGAAATGATGACTCATGTGAATTGGTTTTAGGTTGATGGATCATGATTATGCATTCATTGGTTACTTATCAAGGTTCTACAAGTAAAGTTGAAGTGGCTATGTTCACATGGGTTAAATTCTTAGGGTTTTAGGTTTGCAACTACTATGGATGAACACATGAAATAATGAGATCAATGTCTTACTTAAATTAAACTTAGGGTTTCTAAATTATGGCACAACTCCTAAAATGATAATTGGTAATAGAGTTGTGGTTACTAATTACTTTGAGTCAAATTAATAATGGTTTAACATTTTATTAATTTTTACAAAATTTAATAATTAGAGCAACTCCTATTTAGGTTTTAATTAAGAATCAGAGTTTAATAATTGTTATTAGGTTTTAAAATATTTAATTTGTTAACTTAAGAATGTTTAAGTAAATAAGTTTTGATTTACCAAAATAATATTGGCTTGTAATATTTTCTGGAATTATTACTTATTTAAAGAAAATGGTAAATGGTAATTTGTAAATTAGGGTTTATGAATTACCACTAATAATTAAGTTAATGCAATTATGGTAAATAAAATTAATCTTAACATTTTACTTAGTTACTGAATAGTTAAAATTTAATTTTTAAACTTCACTAATTATTGAATTCAATTTGTATTTTAAATAATTGAAAAGGCATAATTAACAAAATTAAAAATAAGTGAATTTTTATTTTGACACACATTTTTGTTTTATATTTTATTTGAGTAGAGTTTATTTTTGTGAGCATTTTGATATATTATTCATATTTTTCTGAGTTGAAATGAATTTAATCTATTTTGGCAAAGTTTCAGTATTTTCCTGGAATTTAAATTAAATGGAAATTACTAAGCATACCGGTTCGCACCTAGCTACTGTGGTCGACGAGTGGGGCCATTGCCGGGTCACCTGCCTCGTTGGCGGTTGACTGGGTCAAAAAGTTTAACGGGTCCCACTGCCACGTCGACACCACCGGCGGCTTGACGCCGGCGGGTCAAAACGCGACGGCGACGTCGATTTCGGGCTCCCCGGGATGATCT
The DNA here is from genome assembly GCF_022539505.1 of Lolium rigidum. NCBI lineage: Eukaryota > Viridiplantae > Streptophyta > Magnoliopsida > Poales > Poaceae > Lolium > Lolium rigidum. Next base: position 190,533,129 of record NC_061514.1, read on the forward strand.
ACTACATGTTTCTGGACCCCCTCGACCCACTGAGCACGATGGTGGTGGCGGTTTACTGAAATACTCACCGGAGCTTCGCCGACAATCATGTCCGCGGCGGAGCTACTCCGGCCAAACGGCTAATCCGAGCTAGAGCTGATGCCAGGAAGCGAAAGTATGCTCTATCGGCGCGTAAACTCACCCTGAACTGAATGGTGTGGTCGGCGACGGTGATTGCTGACGGAGACGAGCTCAATTTCGCCATTACCGGCGAGGTACTGCAAAAGGGAATCTTCAAATTTGCGCTGCTGAGACCTCCCCTTGATGCTGGGCTCCTCCCAGATGCTCTCCTCGACGATGCGCTCCTCCACGACCAAGCGGCGGATGCTGAGGTGGCTCAGACCACCGTGTTCTTGCTCGACACCGGCGACAGTATAATGATGATGGCGAGGATTTGGAAGAACTAGGGAGGAATAGGAAGGGCGGCGAAGAATTAGGGTTCCATGGCGAAGCTACGGGCAAATTTATAGAGCACGGCGAGGTCTGTATCGGCATTTCACCGGCGGCAATGGCCGGGATGCACAGCGAGATCGAAGCTTGTTCTGAGCGCGAATCTTGATGAGAAGTGGATGAGACGGACGCGAGAAGATTTGGCGAGGCTACGAGATGGTCTCGGCGTCCGGCGGCGTTCTTATCCCCGTCGAGGACGTGGCCGAAGCTCCCCTCTGCGCTGTCGTCTCCGGAGAAGAAGACGACGACGCCCTCCTTCTTTCTTTTAACGCGAAGCGTTACGGCGGGTTGGACTGGCTTCCTACGTGGGCTGGGCTGGCGACATGGGTTGCTGCTGGGCTTCGCGTGAGCTGCGGTGCTGGTCTGGTTGGCCCAACAGGTAAGCCAGGTGAGCCTTTCTCTTTTTCTATGTGGGGACCCCGGACTAACGGTCCGAAATACCCTGTTATGTATATAGTTCACGATCCCATGATCAGTGTGTCGTGAACACATAACCGAACTGATATCAAATTACACCATCCATTACAAAGCGGAATATGAAAATTACAACATGGTCACATGACCCATACTTACATAATAGCCTCGAAGGGCTAACTAAACATCGAGTAGCATCATCACTTCAGCGGCGCAGTACCCAAGTCATCTGCCATAACCCTACGAGCAAGCGGCCGGGAAGACGTTCCTAGCTCGCATAGACGTCGCCAACTCCTTCTTCATCTCGTCGAATTCCTCCAAGTCTGGCCAAGTAAATAGCCAAGGACAAAGCCATGAGTACATTGGAATTGTACTCGCAAACCATCAAGAAAGGTGCTAACAATGCTAACTAAAAGAGACAAGAGAGGAAGAATAGTTTCTCTTGTGGATAAAGCATGCCGGCATCTCAAGTGATGCGGACACTTTGGTGGTCCTATGACATCTCTATATCTTTATTGAAGAAGATACTTCAAAAGATAGACTACGACATCTCTATATCTTTATTGAAGAAGAGTTCCTCTACATGAAAACACTAGGAAGGGTCACCCCATTTTGTTTCATTTTCCTCAACCATCTCCACATGGTCGGCACAACATCTTTCCCGTACCCTTCCGGTACTTCCAACACACGCATTTCCTTTGGAAATCATTTTCAAAGCCAAAACTCGACACAGCTCGGTAACGGCCATCCCAACCGTCCATGACCGCGGACGCGGCTATTCGAATAGTTTTGACTCTGCAGAGTTTGCACACTTTCACCACAACTATCCGGATACCTATCGTGTGGGCATCATCCCCGCATAACGACATATGCCACGACGGATACCCGGACATAACCTTTCGCCCATTCGACTTAACACGAGGTCCTACCCTATGGAGTATGTACCTCCCCGGCACCGTGGCAGCTCACCTCCTCTAGAGCGTGGCTCCACCGCCAAGCCGGGAGACCCATAGTGTCTTCCGGACGGGTCAGCCCCGAAGGCCTCCCGTTATACTATTGTCCCAACCTCGACAACCCGGACTCGGGGGTAACCGTACCCTTGTATAGTTGTGCGGTGCCTCATGCTAAGAAGAACAAACGTCAAGTTAAGCCCCGTGCCCACGTTGGAGTAGCTATGGTTGCGCGGGTGTAATTGTTCCGGGCGAATACAAAGAACCATGTGTCGTTTTTCTCAAAACCCAAGTCACGCACACACACATATCCTTTCCTCAACATCTTTGACAAGATACTTTTTCCTTCATAAACCATACACTTGGGTAAGGTTATCTCACCCAAGGTTTTCATAAACATTTACAACAAGGTAAACCTTGAGGGGTTCCCAACCTAAAGTTTCATGAGTTGAACTAGTATTGTACTACGGCCGAGATGAGAGTCATCCCGCCATAGATGAGGTATAAAGGGGTAGTGGAGTGGATCATACTTGCTTAAGGTAAGCATGTATTATGACAACACAAGGAGGAATATACTCTCAGATTTGTGGTGCTAACTACACAACTTAGATAGTGGAGTGTCACTATCCAACATATTCTCCAAGATGGTACACGGCATACTCCTCTCAAGTTGAGAATACACCAAGATCATGACATTGATACCTCTATACTACAAAGGGGTGGGTGTGGTGTAAGTTACTATCTTGAGATGGAACATGCTCAAGTTGAGCATACAAGATAACCAAGTGGGATAGCACGGCCATGTTACCATGCATCCCATAACACAAGGACAAATAGTGGAGCATCACCACTAGGGAGTACCCCACTTGCAATCACACATAGATGACATAAATAGAGATAATAACACACATAGAATGAAGGTGCTTTGAACATCAACAAATGACATCCAACTAGACACCGGATCAGAGATCAAAAGATGGCTTGCCTTGGCTTATTTGTCCCCGGACTTCTTCAGCTCCATCAATATAAGAATCCCAATAACATAAATAAAATCCTCGTCCGATTCCACTTCTTCTTCTTCTCCGGAATTGTTCGCATCTATCGCCGGAAAGTATAAAAGGAACACAATCAATCATATTGCATCAACAAAACAAACATGCAACACTCAACAATCAATAGCTAACCACTTTACTAAGGGCTAATATACGAAAGACTTATAGATACTACAAAGCAACTAAAAGAAAACCCCATTTATTTACCTAGTGAAGGTATGAGAGTGCCACAACTTAGCAATTGCCTCTCTAGGTATCACCATGGCACAACTAAGTATCCCCTGGTAGATAACATCATAAAGAGGACAAGAGCATTAGTTTGGCATCACAAACATTCACAATACATTTTTAAACATTTTTGGAAAAGTAGAAAACAGTTTTCCTAACATAATTTGTTCCCATAACACTACAACCAAAATAGGAAGCAAACCATAATCCACATCATTTGAAAACTCAAGCTAAACAAAAGGGCTAATGTTAAGTTGCAGAGGTTTTGCTTTGCAAGCATAAAACAATGGTTGCCTATCTCTACCAAAAAGAGTTGGTCAAGGGTTTTAAATAAACCGAAAGGTTTTGCTTCAACAATGCATATCACACATAAACATTACTAACAGTAACAAATATGTATGAACAGAGACTAATAATATTTTTCCTATATAGCCAGTACTAATACAAGACTAACCCAATTGAAATCACCCAAAAATATTAAACCTACAATTTTAGGAATTTCTTTGAATCTGACTGTACAGAAAACAAGATCTGTAAGCCATAAATCGTAGAAAAATCCTAAAAATATGAGGCCACTGGCATTTGAAAGGTATTTAAACATAGATGCATACACAATTGGATTTGGGTTCAAATTGTTTCTGAAACTCTCACAAATGGATTGACAAGATTACTGCATGTCTATACCATTTGCTTCACCTCTGGAGTTACAGAATAGATAAAGGTTTGAAACTTGTTTGAGATGATTAAGAAAACATTCAGTAATCCTACAGAAGTGGAATCACTCAATTAGATTCAAAAATGGATTTTTGATGAATTAAAAGCTAACAGCCATGTCTGCAGAACATACAGAACAAGTTTAATTCATTAAAAATCATACACAAATCATAAAAATATGAAGTCTGCTGCATCTGAAAGGTATTGAATAGGTGGTTCTTACCCAGTTGGTTTCATTCAAAAATTCATCTCCAAGATCCTGGTTTAATTCGACAAAGTCAGGACCAGATCTTGATCTGTGAACCATTTCCGTTTCAGGAGGTCAATCGAAGTGAAACCACCGCCAAAATGAAGGTACTGAAGAGGGCTTTCACCCACAGTTGAGTTTGCTCAAAAAGGTTTTGTAAAACGGGAGAAATCTAACAAACAGTGATTCTGCATGTTTTCAGGACTTTATTTACCATGCAAAATCCGTAACGAATTTGAGGATGAGACCAATGCCAAGTTGTAGATCTTTTAAATACCTATCTGCGGAACTTTGAATCACTCGATTTGGATCTGCACACGAGATTTGGCGGATTTTACAAGCTCGTACCAGAATCTGAAACAGCAAGATACAGAAATTACTGCAAGGTTTTGGACGAACTTAGCTCAAGAACTTCAGATCTGAGGATAGCTCAAGCTTCTCCATGCTTGGACCAACATGCACCTGCATCAAGATCCAATCTTAGCAATGGAGGAAGAGGAAGAGGAGAGAAAACCATCTAGGGTTGGGGAGAAGAGAGGGAGAGGGAAGCTCTCATGGTGAGGGGAAGCTTGAGGAAGGAGGGAGTTGCATCTTGGAGAGGTTTTCATGGCCATGGCCGGCCATGGTTGCTAGGAGGAGCAGCATTTCGTGGTGGAGGAGAGGAGGAGAGTGTGAGGGAGTGGAGAGTGAAGAAAATGAGCAAAGGGGGAGGTGGTGGCTGGTCAAGGGGGTATTTATAGAGGGAGAGGGGTGGCTGCCTCCTTTTTCATTGGCCAAGGAAGGTGGCTGCCCATTTATTGATTGGGTTAGGTGGGAGGCAAGAATTGTGGAGGAAGGAAATGAAGAGGCATGGCTGGCCAAATTTTCCATGCATACACCATTTGGCCGGCTCCATTCTTGCCAATAAAAATGAACAATGTGAGAGATATCGAGATGGGGGAAGATTGTGATGGTAAAATATACCATGATGATATTTGTTGCATGATGGCTTTGTGCCAAGAAGATGATGGTGATGTACAAGGTTTCATGTGCATGCCATCTTGGAGATGCCCTCCACAAGATTTGAGACTTGACCACTCCAAACAAGATGAGACACATGGTGCTCAAGTGCCTATGCAAGACACACGACACCACTTGTGTTATGCAAGGAAAATAGATTTTCTTCCAGGGATATAGAGTCCAAGTTTTAGGGAGATAGTGAAGGGAATAATGATGCAATTCTAATGATGAATATGGTGACATAAGTCATCAATTCAAGAGGTCAAGGTGATGATGGAAAATAATAGAGGATTGAGATGGGTATGATGGAATATAGTTGCTCTACAAATAAGTGGTCAATTTGGAGTGGTTTGAAATACTCTCCGAGTCTAGGGTTTAGTTGAAGGGAGTCCAATAGAAAGTATCAAGAGTTCATCTACTTGATCAAGAATTGGAGGATGAAGGAACATTATGGGGTAGATCAGAGATGTACACAAGATGTGCAAGAGTTGTCATTCGAAATAGAATTTATTTGAAAAGTACTTGAAACACCTCAATTGTCTAGGGACAATTGGGAATGAACTCAAGTGGAATGGCATTTGAAAATGTTGAGAGAAAACTAGTTGGAACATAGGAGCTCAAAATATTCTACTTACTTTCTCAAGTTAGGTAGAGTTTTTCTCAAATGTAAAATAATCAAGAGGGAAACAAGAAATGGTATAGGTACCATAAACAAGCTTTTTGTTAAAACAAGGCAAAATAGAAATAATGTTTTATAAATCAATACTTGGTAGAAATGGGATGAAAAACAAAACCCATTTCAGTTCCTTGTTTTCTTTGAAGAGAAATCTTGGAAAGTTTTAATAAAACTAGAAGTAGTTTTGTGATCAAAACTAGAGAAGGAAAAGCTGTAGGATTTTTGAGGAGGGAAACTAATTTAGGGAGGAGTGTTCTCAAGGGTAGATGGTGGCTACATAATGTATCCATCATTCCCACTCTTGGTTTTGTGAAGATTAAACTTGAATAAAAACAAGAGGTAAAAGTGAAGGAAGTGATCTAGAGTTGAATCATTGGATAGGGTATAAGATCAAGTTGAATATATGTGATGCAAGGGTAGAATGAGACATGCGGGATGTGGAAATTGTAGAGGGAGATGCACGAGATGAGATCCATGCATTGAGATCACCAAGTTGTGAATTAAGGATGATTGAGCTATCTTGTACCACAAAGAGAAAAATCAAGATGGCACACTCATGTTGTCATCGGGAGAGAGGTTTGATGTAGTAAGAAGGAAAACAATTCTTCCTAAGCCACACATGTGTTTTATTTGGTGAGTTGCTTGTTTAACCACTAGGGGTGTCGTTCTATGAGGTAGCTCAAGACAAAACTCAACAAGCAAATCAAGACAATTCATCTACCAACGAGATCAAGGCAATTCATCATAGCAAACAGATCAAGGCAATTCATCTTAATTAGTCTATAGAAAAAGTTTTTGTTCCCCCTGATTTTTGAAATAAGGACAACTAATCAAGGTTGATAAAGTTGGGGTGTTACAGATCTTCCACCCTTAAAATAATCTCGTCCCGAGATTACTGAGTGTAGAACTAGAGGGGTTATAAAGTTTAACCAAAGTCGGACTCCATTCTTACGTAGACGTGCCGTTGTAGAGAAAGTCGTTTGCTTCATCTTATGGGAGACATGTTGGATTTCGGCCGATGGCGAGCTTCATGAAGAGGTTGACTACTCCATGCAGGTGTTGGATCTGTAGCTTCTTCACGATCCTGGCGGAGGTTCAAGACTGTGGGAGGGTTAGTGCACCCAACGGTGCTTGAGCAGGGCTGAAAACCTTTTTAGAGTTAGCTTGATTTTAGTGGAAGACGAAGTCTTCCACCCTTAAGATTTTTCATCGGGTTCTCGGAAAAACTCAGAGCTTCGGCCTTGTAGTTACGTGCGGGGCTTCGGAAGAAGTCATCGGTCTTCCTTGTTCAGTTGAAGATTCTTCGGGGGCGATGTGCAGACCACCACTTCAAGAGGCACTCACGGTGTTAACTGAACCATATGGGACGCGCGGCGAGTTAGAAAGTTGAAGAAACGCCTGGTTGGTACCCATATGAAGAAGCAACAGGGGTCGTCGAAGACAATCTTCAGCTTGAGGGTCGGTGCTGATTTCGGTAACAACTAAGAAGTGAGCGGGTAAACTACACCAAAAGTCTTGAGTCTTGGAGTATCTTCGGAAGCTTCATTTGATGAGGACCAGATGAACCATGTGATGTAGCTCGGCTTTGACGCTATTGTTCTCTCAACTTGTTAGACGGTGTGTTCGAGGGTAGTTTCAAAAAGATATCCTCGCGGTTAGCGCGAGTATACTCCAAGGTTAGACCAAGTTAGCATGTCTTCTCGTAGAGGTGCGGTCACTCTTGAAGGTAGGGCTTCTTCTTTCTTGGCGTAGTGGAGATGCTCCAGCTGATCTTGAAGGAAGTCAGCGTAGATAGGGGTCGGGTTAGTTTTCTTGACGGTTGAAAAACAACTTCCAACGGGTTTAGAGTTAGAGTCTTTCGTTAGTCTACCCAATATAACTAATAGTTAGCAATACATCGGCGAGGCAAACTTTAATCCTATCATTGCATGTGACACCCATACAACCATAACCAGAGACAAAATACCACTAACAGAGGCTACTGGTATTTTTTCTAGATGCACAGTAACAAAACAAGATCAACACAATTGGAATCATTCAAAAATATTTATTTTTCAAATTTTGAGACTCAAAATACTAACCAGAAACAGTGATCAAGTTTTATTTATTAAAAATCGCACAAAAATCCTAAAAATACAAGGTCAGTGGCATCTGAAAGATAATTTCATACTGGTTCTAGTGCAATTGGAATCACATCAATCGGAGCTACCAAACTATTTTTATTAGCAAATCAGTACACTGGCAGATTTCCATTTTTAATTTCTGTTTCACAAATTTCAAACAATTAAAAAGGGCGGGAACGTCTAAATAGCAAGATATACATGCACACAGCAAACAGATACAAACACTCAAGGCAGCACACTACGGAACTACAAGCAATCATCAAACCGGACATGGTACTCTAAGTACCCAGAAATTCCTAATGCGCGGGTTTATCTCAATCAAAGCGATTGAGTTTGTCCTATCCATCCTATTGGTCTGGGGCTGGTCACATATGTCGACGTCTTCATAACATTAGCATCAGCTTCAACTTGGATCCTTGTAGCAGTTGGTGGTGAAGGGGTCGGGTGTTGAGTCGTTGATGTTGAGGTGGAGGAGAAAACTGTGTAGAACTTCTAGTCTCGACATCCCGGAAACATGAGGTCTTCGAAGAGGTAGCTATTGAGGTGCTCCCGAAGTAGAGATCTTCTCGTGGCTGGCCTAAAAATTACTAGTCAAGAAACTGAGGACTTGATCCCCGATGACTGCAAAAAGTGCAAGTCCATGGAGGAACAAGGTCAGATCTTTGACATACTTTGGTGACAACCAAAGATATGATGTTATCATCCCTACATGAGCACGGCTAAGTCGGCATCCAATCTTCAAAAGCTGATGTTGGATATACATGAGACTTCCTGAGGGGTTGATCCATCTTTGAGTTTGAGTCTCCGGTCTGAGTTGGGGACATCGTCTAACATGTGGGTTTGAAGTGGATGAGACAATAGAGTAAGAATTTTCAAACATTTTAATAAAGCGGAGAGATAAGAATTTAGAAGCTTTGAAGTAAATAAGAGGAGTAGAAGCTATGCTTCCTACTAAAGAAATAATTTGTTTCGTAAATAGTTTTTCCCAATTACTTGTTTCCTAACTAACGTCCATGCTAACTAAGGTCTCCTACGAGTCAGGATAGCTCTGATACCAGCTACTGTGGGGACCCCGGACTAACGGTCCGAAATACCCTGTTATGTATATAGTTCACGATCCCATGATCAGTGTGTCGTGAACACATAACCGAACTGATATCAAATTACACCATCCATTACAAAGCGGAATAAGAAAATTACAACATGGTCACATGACCCATACTTACATAATAGCCTCGAAGGGCCTAACTAAACATCAGAGTAGCATCATCACTTCAGCAGCGCAGTACCCAAGTCATCTGCCATAACCCTACAGGCAACTGACTGGGAAGACGTTCCTAGCTCGCATAGACGTCGCCAACTCCTTCTTCATCTGTCGAATTCCTCCAAGTCTGGCCAAGTAAATAGCCAAGGACAAAGCCATGAGTACATTGGAATTGTACTCGCAAACCATCAAGAAAGGTGCTAACAATGCTAACTAAAAGAGACAAGAGAGGAAGAATAGTTTCTCTTGTGGATAAAGCATGACGGCATCTCAAGTGATGCGGACACTTTGGTGGTCCCATGACATCTCTATATCTTTATTGAAGAAGATACTTCAAAAGATAGACTACGACATCTCTATATCTTTATTGAAGAAGAGTTCCTCTACATGAAAACACTAGGAAGGGTCACCCCATTTTGTTTCATTTTCCTCAACCATCTCCACATGGTCGGCACAACATCTTTCCCGTACCCTTCCGGTACTTCCAACACACGCATTTCCTTTGGAAATCATTTTCAAAACCAAAACTCGACACAGCTCGGTAACGGCCATCCCAACCGTCCATGACCGCGGACGCGGCTATTCGAATAGTTTTGACTCTGCAGAGTTTGCACACTTTCACCACAACTATCCGGATACCTATCGTGTGGGCATCATCCCCGCATAACGACATATGCCACGACGGATACCCGGACATAACCTTTCGCCTATTCGACTTAACACGAGGTCCTACCCTATGGAGTATGTACCTCCCCGGCACCGTGGCAGCTCACCTCCTCTTGAGCGTGGCTCCACCGCCAAGCCAGGAGACCCATAGTGTCTTCCGGACGGGTCAGCCCCGAAGGCCTCCCGTTATACTATTGTCTCCAACCTACGACAACCCGGACTCGGGGGTAACCGTACCCTTGTATAGTTGTGCGGTGCCTCATGCTAAGAAGAACAAACGTCAAGTTAAGCCCCGTGCCCACGTTGGAGTAGCTGTGGTTGCGCTGTGTAATTGTTCCGGGCGAATACAAAGAACCATGTGTCGTTTTTCTCAAAACCCAAGTCACACACACATTCCTTTTCTCAAACATCTTTGACAAGATCCTTTTTTCCTTCATAAACCATACACTTGGGTAAGGTTATCTCACCCAAGGTTTTCATAAACATTTACAACAAGGTAAACCTTGAGGGGTTCCCAACCTAAAGTTTCATGAGTTGAACTAGTATTGTACTACGGCCGAGATGAGAGTCATCCCGCCATAGATGAGGTATAAAGGGGTAGTGGAGTGGATCATACTTGCTTAAGGTAAGCATGTATTATGACAACACAAGGAGGAATATACTCTCAGATTTGTGGTGCTAACTACACAACTTAGATAGTGGAGTGTCACTATCCAACATATTCTCCAAGATGGTACACGGCATACTCCTCTCAAGTTGAGAATACACCAAGATCATGACATTGATACCTCTATACTACAAAGGGGGTGGGTGTGGTGTAAGTTACTATCTTGAGATGGAACATGCTCAAGTTGAGCATACAAGATAACCAAGTGGGATAGCACGGCCATGTTACCATGCATCCCATAACACAAGGACAAATAGTGGAGCATCACCACTAGGGAGTACCCCACTTGCAATCACACATAGATGACATAAATAGAGATAATAACACACATAGAATGAAGGTGCTTTGAACATCAACAAATGACATCCAACTAGACACCGGATCAGAGATCAAAAGATGGCTTGCCTTGGCTTATTTGTCCCCGGACTTCTTCAGCTCCATCAATATAAGAATCCCAATAACATAAATAAAATCCTCGTCCGATTCCACTTCTTCTTCTTCTCCGGAATTGTTCGCATCTATCGCCGGAAAGTATAAAAGGAACACAATCAATCATATTGCATCAACAAAACAAACATGCAACACTCAACAATCAATAGCTAACCACTTTACTAAGGGCTAATATACGAAAGACTTATAGATACTACAAAGCAACTAAAAGAAAACCCCATTTATTTACCTAGTGAAGGTATGAGAGTGCCACAACTTAGCAATTGCCTCTCTAGGTATCACCATGGCACAACTAAGTATCCCCTGGTAGATAACATCATAAAGAGGACAAGAGCATTAGTTTGGCATCACAAACATTCACAATACATTTTTAAACATTTTTGGAAAAGTAGAAAACAGTTTTCCTAACATAATTTGTTCCCATAACACTACAACCAAAATAGGAAGCAAACCATAATCCACATCATTTGAAAACTCAAGCTAAACAAAAGGGCTAATGTTAAGTTGCAGAGGTTTTGCTTTGCAAGCATAAAACAATGGTTGCCTATCTCTACCAAAAAGAGTTGGTCAAGGGTTTTAAATAAACCGAAAGGTTTTGCTTCAACAATGCATATCACACATAAACATTACTAACAGTAACAAATATGTATGAACAGAGACTAATAATATTTTTCCTATATAGCCAGTACTAATACAAGACTAACCCAATTGGAATCACCCAAAAATATTAAACCTACAATTTTAGGAATTTCTTTGAATCTGACTGTACAGAAAACAAGATCTGTAAGCCATAAATCGTAGAAAAATCCTAAAAATATGAGGCCACTGGCATTTGAAAGGTATTTAAACATAGATGCATACACAATTGGATTTGGGTTCAAATTGTTTCTGAAACTCTCACAAATGGATTGACAAGATTACTGCATGTCTATACCATTTGCTTCACCTCTGGAGTTACAGAATAGATAAAGGTTTGAAACTTGTTTGAGATGATTAAGAAAACATTCAGTAATCCTACAGAAGTGGAATCACTCAATTAGATTCAAAAATGGATTTTTGATGAATTAAAAGCTAACAGCCATGTCTGCAGAACATACAGAACAAGTTTAATTCATTAAAAATCATACACAAATCATAAAAATATGAAGTCTGCTGCATCTGAAAGGTATTGAATAGGTGGTTCTTACCCAGTTGGTTTCATTCAAAAATTCATCTCCAAGATCCTGGTTTAATTCGACAAAGTCAGGACCAGATCTTGATCTGTGAACCATTTCCGTTTCAGGAGGTCAATCAAAGTGAAACCACCGCCAAAATGAAGGTACTGAAGAGGGCTTTCACCCACAGTTGAGTTTGCTCAAAAAGGTTTTGTAAAACGGGAGAAATCTAACAAACAGTGATTCTGCATGTTTTCAGGACTTTATTTACCATGCAAAATCCGTAACGAATTTGAGGATGAGACCAATGCCAAGTTGTAGATCTTTTAAATACCTATCTGCGGAACTTTGAATCACTCGATTTGGATCTGCACACGAGATTTGGCGGATTTTACAAGCTCGTACCAGAATCTGAAACAGCAAGATACAGAAATTACTGCAAAGTTTTGGACGAACTTAGCTCAAGAACTTCAGATCTGAGGATAGCTCAAGCTTCTCCATGCTTGGACCAACATGCACCTGCATCAAGATCCAATCTTAGCAATGGAGGAAGAGGAAGAGGAGAGAAAACCATCTAGGGTTGGGGAGAAGAGAGGGAGAGGGAAGCTCTCATGGTGAGGGGAAGCTTGAGGAAGGAGGGAGTTGCATCTTGGAGAGGTTTTCATGGCCATGGCCGGCCATGGTTGCTAGGAGGAGCAGCATTTCGTGGTGGAGGAGAGGAGGAGAGTGTGAGGGAGTGGAGAGTGAAGAAAATGAGCAAAGGGGGAGGTGGTGGCTGGTCAAGGGGGTATTTATAGAGGGAGAGGGGTGGCTGCCTCCTTTTTCATTGGCCAAGGAAGGTGGCTGCCCATTTATTGATTGGGTTAGGTGGGAGGCAAGAATTGTGGAGGAAGGAAATGAAGAGGCATGGCTGGCCAAATTTTCCATGCATACACCATTTGGCCGGCTCCATTCTTGCCAATAAAAATGAACAATGTGAGAGATATCGAGATGGGGGAAGATTGTGATGGTAAAATATACCATGATGATATTTGTTGCATGATGGCTTTGTGCCAAGAAGATGATGGTGATGTACAAGGTTTCATGTGCATGCCATCTTGGAGATGCCCTCCACAAGATTTGAGACTTGACCACTCCAAACAAGATGAGACACATGGTGCTCAAGTGCCTATGCAAGACACACGACACCACTTGTGTTATGCAAGGAAAATAGATTTTCTTCCAGGGATATAGAGTCCAAGTTTTAGGGAGATAGTGAAGGGAATAATGATGCAATTCTAATGATGAATATGGTGACATAAGTCATCAATTCAAGAGGTCAAGGTGATGATGGAAAATAATAGAGGATTGAGATGGGTATGATGGAATATAGTTGCTCTACAAATAAGTGGTCAATTTGGAGTGGTTTGAAATACTCTCTGAGTCTAGGGTTTAGTTGAAGGGAGTCCAATAGAAAGTATCAAGAGTTCATCTACTTGATCAAGAATTGGAGGATGAAGGAACATTATGGGGTAGATCAGAGATGTACACAAGATGTGCAAGAGTTGTCATTCGAAATAGAATTTATTTGAAAAGTACTTGAAACACCTCAATTGTCTAGGGACAATTGGGAATGAACTCAAGTGGAATGGCATTTGAAAATGTTGAGAGAAAACTAGTTGGAACATAGGAGCTCAAAATATTCTACTTACTTTCTCAAGTTAGGTAGAGTTTTTCTCAAATGTAAAATAATCAAGAGGGAAACAAGAAATGGTATAGGTACCATAAACAAGCTTTTTGTTAAAACAAGGCAAAATAGAAATAATGTTTTATAAATCAATACTTGGTAGAAATGGGATGAAAAACAAAACCCATTTCAGTTCCTTGTTTTCTTTGAAGAGAAATCTTGGAAAGTTTTAATAAAACTAGAAGTAGTTTTGTGATCAAAACTAGAGAAGGAAAAGCTGTAGGATTTTTGAGGAGGGAAACTAATTTAGGGAGGAGTGTTCTCAAGGGTAGATGGTGGCTACATAATGTATCCATCATTCCCACTCTTGGTTTTGTGAAGATTAAACTTGAATAAAAACAAGAGGTAAAAGTGAAGGAAGTGATCTAGAGTTGAATCATTGGATAGGGTATAAGATCAAGTTGAATATATGTGATGCAAGGGTAGAATGAGACATGCAGGATGTGGAAATTGTAGAGGGAGATGCACAGATGAGATCCATGCATTGATATCACCAAGTTGTGAATTAAGGATGATTGAGCTATCTTGTACCACAAAGAGAAAAATCAAGATGGCACACTCATGTTGTCACCAGGAGAGAGGTTTGATGTAGTAAGAAGGAAAACAATTCTTCCTAAGCCACACATGTGTTTTATTTGGTGAGTTGCTTGTTTAACCACTAGGGGTGTCGTTCTATGAGGTAGCTCAAGACAAAACTCAACAAGCAAATCAAGACAATTCATCTACCAACAGATCAAGGCAATTCATCATAGCAAACAGATCAAGGCAATTCATCTTAATTAGTCTATAGAAAAAGTTTTTGTTCCCCCTGATTTTTGAAATAAGGACAACTAATCAAGGTTGATAAAGTTGGGGTGTTACATTCTATTTTCCTTTTCATTTTCTGTTTTCATTTTCTGATTTGTGTTTTGTTATTTGAATCCAAATTTGAATTCAGTTTCTTTTTGCAGGTTCTAAAATATTTGAGTATCAAGATAATTTTATAATCATGTTTACTGCATGGTTTTATTATTTTAAACAAATAGTTTGGTTAGGATTTAATTGAGATCTTATGAGACTTGAATTAAATAAAAATGGTTTAGGTATTTATTTCAACTCTTTAAGTTTGGAAATCAAACCTATTTTGAATGATTTAAAGTTTATAACCAGTGCATGGTAAACATGCCATTAAGTTTTGTTATTACTTAATAATATTGATGGTTCATATCTATTTTAATTATAGCTAGAGTTTAAAATAAATGCTATTGAGGATGGATTCTATTTGAAAGGTTTAGGGTTTTGCATAAGCTTCACTAAATTGAAGTATAACTAGGCATGAGGTATGGCAGGGTTCTAATTATAATCCAAGTTAATCCATGGGTTGGAATTCAAATGTAGTTTAGGGTTTAAGTAGTGATCACCAATGTGATACACCACTAGGATTAGGTATGAGCATAAGCATTGATTCTATTTTAGTGGCTAGGGTTATCCTCCTTACTTAGGTAGAATTATTGGGTCAAGGCAAGGCTAGGTTTGACTCAAGTGTTTGGATAGGCAAGGTTTAAATATCATATCAATACTACACAAGGCATGAGTATTGGTCTGGATTAACTACTAATGAGTTACTTATTATTTCATGGGAAGAATGAGATCTATACCTCACATATATGGTTTAACTTATCATCTCAATTTATAAGGTAAGATCATGCATTAGACATGATCCACTTATTCCTCACTAATCTCTCTTCTTTAATACTTCTTTCAACACACTCAATTAGATTCTTAGGGTTTATGATCATCACCCAATTTGTAATGATCAAAGTATTGGCCTCATAATAATTCATTAGTAAATCATGGTTCTCTATCCAAGATCAAGTATAAGTCCATATACTTGAGTGTACATATGTAGCTTAAGCTCTCGAGATAGGTAAGGTTTCCTCTAGGGTTAGGTTCATTACCAAGTTGTAATGATCACAACAATTGCCTCTCTATATATGCTAGAAGAATAGGTTCTTACTTACCATCAAGTATGATCTAGGTCAAGTAGGGTTTGATACTTGACTTATATTTCTTGTATCATTATTTAGTATCAACAATTACCTCAATTGTATAAGGTTTAAATATTTAGTTAGGTTCTATTGAATGCATAATATAAGCATATGAATAGTTCTCTCCTTTCTCTAGGTTTAATGGTAGGAGTTGGGAAACAAAGTTGGAATGTCAAAGTTAATTAAGAATAAATTTGAATGTCCTTGACATGGATTCAATTATTGTAGTTGAAAAGATATACCATGTGACTCATGGTAGGAACATTTATCTAGTAGAAGACATGGATAAGATAAGTATAGAATAGTTTCTTAGTTAATTGTGTTCTTTGATTTAGGATTGAATAATTAGTCATATGTTGTTGTAAAGAATGGCATGTGGAGATCTTTTATAAGAGCTTGTAGTTGATCCTTACTTAAGGTGTTGTTTGTTGTAAAACTAATTCTATTTGATCTAGCCCATAGATCAAATCATCTCTACCCAAAACAAGGTTTTAGCAAAGATCACGAGTGAAGTTTATAGCGCTTGACTTGATGATCTATTTCAATTCCAGCAAGTCAAGTGAAACTTCAGTTACTGTGGTAAGTTTTATTTGAAGCGCGAAATTCCCCGGATTTTCTATGCATGAATGCAATGCACACTTTGGTGTTTTCTCATTTTGTAGCCTCTAAACCTGGGATATTACAGCCTCTCCCCCTTAAACTGAACTTCGTCCCGAAGTTCAAACGCTCTCATGTTTCGGAATGTTGAAATGTCTTGAACAGATCACCATCCTTCAACTCCATGGTGATCACACTAGATATAGTGAAATATATCCCTTGTCCAGATCCTTCCGGATTCTTCTGATATCTGGCACTGATACTTTCTTCAATTTTATGATTTCTTCCAACACTCTAAGCTTATAGGCTTACTATCAAAAAAATTCTTGGATTAAGACATCTTATTGTGTTAATGGACTTTCCTAATGGTTGTGGTGACATCTTCCTATTTGGGTACTCAAAGCTTGGTTCTACTAGCTGCGGTAATCCAGCTGCGGTGTAATATGGCACTACGATTTACCAGCTGCGATACTCAACCCTTAATTTTAAAAGATTTATTTAAGGTAGGGTATTGTTTTCCCTTACTACCATAACGAAAGTAATGGTACTTGGTAAGGTATTACGATAGGCATGGTCCTGGTTGTTTAGTCCTACGAATGGATTAGACTCATTTAGTCCATCCAATCATGGCTTCTAGTTTTAAGCTAGTTATCTTCCTTTTGGGTCCTTTAGGTTCCATGAAAGGAATCTTTCTAATAATCATTAGTTTTTGGTATAGTCAAACCCTTCGATCTTTTGTTTTTCTTTGGCCTTGATTGTCCTCCGATATCTTCTTCATCCAACTTCATTATCTTAGACTTACTTGAGTTCTCTTGGTTTCGAGTAATTATGAATTACCCACTCAAGTTAAGGTCTAACCCTTACTTCTTCGATATATAAACCTCGGCTTCTGGTCTGACAATCTCCTGAGAGTACTATTATATGGATACTTCCCAACAACCTTATAAAAATAAGATCGGACTTCCTCTCAGTTTAGACCTTTTTCTCCGTCTATCATACTCCAAATCATATTTTAATACTTCTCCTTCAACCTTCCTCTCCCCCTTGGAGTTTACTAATGATCTTCAAACTTCATTTCTTCTAATCATTAAACTCCAAGGTTAGAAGTTTAGTCTTGGTCTAACTTGTAGTTTGTACTTTTCTAGAGTCTCACGAAGAATTCTTTGCGGTGTATCCACACAGTTGTGGGTATCCATTATGAATCCTCCGACTAAATATTTACCAACCACGAGATACCAGCTGTGAAATACTAGCTGCGGAATCCCCTTTCCTTTAGGGTAAAGAAATGTTCAGGCTGTGGCTATCTGGTACCATCTGCAGACTACCTAGTACCAGATGTAGCTTATTGGATACCAGTTGCGGCTATGTTGTGGTTGTCAATATCTACCTACCAGCTGTGGCTACTTACATAACTTTAGTTAAGATATACCTCACTTAACATTCTTTCTCTTCATGGTTATCCTATATCAGCTGCGGTCTTATTATACCAGCTACGACTTCACTTGTCTATTTTCCTTCTTCCAGGGTTTGTTTTGCAAGAAACCACTTGTTGACACTATGAAAATAGTATTATAAGTGACTTCACTTGCATTCCCTTCTTCCAGAATGAATATGGCTCCACTTCTTCTTCTGCTCCATATTCACTATTTTCCTCACTTTCATGATACTTCCATGTTGAAGTACTCCTTGATTAAGGATAAAAGTGAGTTTTGATTGGTCCTTCCTTCGGAGTATTGTGGTTACTTCCCACAACTTTACTTCCTTCTTCAAGTGAACCTTCATCTTATCTTCAAAATCTTCGAGAATTCGTCACTTCCTCACACGAATACCTTTACCCTCTAGACCTATAACATCAAGTAAGAGCTTGATATTGCAACATGCATTTGCATATCAAAGTCAAACTTCATGTATGGATCTAGTCAAACAATGAAAATCCAATAAAATCCAAGAAGATTCAGCTTTGTGTTCATAATACACATCCTTATATGCCTGAATATAATAATTGGGTAAGACATCCCTAAACATCAGGCTCAGATGTGCAGTATATAACACCACATAAGATAGGTTTAGGTCGTGATACTTAGCACAAATACGTGAATTTCTACTATTTGTCTCAACATTTGTCTTAATTGCACATTTGCAATGAGACAATCTTGAAACAAAATGGCTTGGGATAGTTGAAGTTAACCTAGTTTTCTTTGGAAGTACTAACAAAATAGTATACCATATATATGTGCTATTGAGGACTACTTCCTATAATAAAATTAGTTCTAACATGTCTACTCTAAACACATGATTGTTTAGAATATACCACCTATAACTCTAGGATTTCTCTATGTGATATGCTCTAAATAAGCCTTCTTTAAATTAAGGACTATGGTTCTAACATTCTTGACACAGTTTCCAGGATTTTAAGGCCTAAGCTTTCGAACTATTCCTTAAATCCTACTCCTCATCATACTCCTGTTATCTTACTTATGATGTTCTACTCCATCACATCATGATTCTCAAGTGAATCATATATGATTACCAACTTTACCATGACAAGTAGACTTAAATACTCCTATCACTCTTCCTTACCTCCTATGATTGACTCATCATAGGTATATACTACCTTATATAACTTATCTCCCTTACTTATCATCAGGCATTTGACATTTTAAATGACTCCTACATAGCCATATCATGTCTTGGTATACATCTTCCAATAGGATATCTTCCTTATGGTTGTATCCTCTCTTTGGACTACCATGTATTGTATACCAACTGTGGTCTACTACCACCCTTTATCTTAAGCTCCAATGGTTTTCTATTTGTTTAGAATGAAGCAAGATAACTAACTAACTTTACTTAAGAAAATAGATAAGAAAGATTGACTCAAGTGTGTCAGGATTATTCTCAAGTGAATACCCATCTCAAGTCAAAAGAATATTTGGTTTAGCATAGTTGCCTTAGCTAATACCACTTCCTATAGACACTACCAAACCTATAGGTCTCCTTTAAAGGGTTTTAATCCTAGGGTCAAAGCATTTGGTCTGATACCAGCTGTGGTGACCCCGCGTACCACTGCATGGTGTAGTACACAAGTCGTTGACATAACACAAGTGAAACACCGTTCCACTCATATTACATCTCTCAGAGTGGTACAACAGAAACATATGCGAGTCCAAGGTATGTCTATAGAATTACACACGAACTGTTTACATAAGATCAACACAACCTCCTACTTTACAGTGAGGTAAAACTTCAAATAAAGCTCCAGAAGAACGACTCGTAGTCTATCTTATTGCTAACTCAAGCTCAAGGGCTACTTGGCTTGCTATAGAAATCTAGCTACTTAGGTGCTATGATTAGGGAAAGGTTCCCTTCTATTACTAGTCTAGGTTTTCATTGTAGCTGATGCAGAAGTTGACTCCATTGACTTCTTTGATTGGATTCTTCATCTTGTTGCAGTTGACTCCTTTGTCTTCGAGTTCCACGGTAGTTTCTCCTTCGGTGCCTTGATCTAAGAAGGGGGTTCAAATGAGATAGAATGAGTACGAGCGTACTCAGCAAGTTCATATTAGGAAATAGGTGTATCATGCACTAGCTACAGCCATAGACCATAAAGTCATAGGCCAATGCAAGTTTTCATAAACATTTCTTCAAAAGGTTTATTTTATTCTGAAAACTATGCCCGTCGGTCTTCACGAGGTTGACTAGAACTTCGTGGAGTTCCTTTCTGCCGCGTTCGCAGTTCCCTTCCCGGAACGGGGAGTGACGGTCACAATTCTTGATACCCTCTGCGAGAGGTGCGTTACTTTACCCCACAAGAGATCTTAACCATGTTGCCGGCCGAGAGTATGTCCCCGTCCACACTTCCTTTGGTGTGAGGCCCGAGTATAAGATCCAAGCCAATCACTGCCTTCTCCGCGATCGCAAACCCACCCTTTTGTCCACCCGCACACCTCCGGTAGACTTCCCCGATAATACGGCTTTACTCATGGTGTACTTTGGACAATCCTTCATAGATCGTAGAGCCATCATCACTAATGGATGGGGATTTAAAGGCCATCCCAACCTACGGCGAGTGCCTCCAACACCCCGCCGGCTCTACCAATCCGTTGGCGTGCGAAGGGAAAAGATACGGCTGACTTCCCCAGAGCCATTATAGATCTTATGGATAACGCGATATGTACGGCGCTAGAATCACCTGGACGGCATTGGTACTTAGTCCTAGATGAGTAGTACCCATGCAATGGAACCTCCACCATATCAACACATACCATGGTTCCATTGCCCACCACATAGTCATATTCATAATTGTAAAATAATACTTTGCTTTTCAATGCATGAGTGATAAGTATAGTACTTTGCATATAGTTTGATACAAATAATCAAATGACATGAGCAAGCGATGAACTTGCCTTTCTTGGTCGCAAGATTATGCGAGCAAAAGCTTCGATACGTGATAACTCCAACTTCTGAAATACCATCATCGTCCGGTAAGGACAATGTTTAAAGAACTGGCAAAGATGCTATAATGCATAGTATGAGATGCAATCGTCCGAGCGTAACCTAACCTCGATGATTTAGGATGTATGAGTTGTAAAGATTTCTTTAGGGTTGGTTGCACTTTTAGAATGGTTCTCAAACAAGGTTCTTATTAGGGTTTGGTTATATTAGCATCAAAATCAAGTGATATAAGACATCATAACAATCATACACATAAAGAATAATGGTGGAATAATATGTAAAGAACAATTGTCAATTTTAAGTTCTACAGAACATGGTTGATGATTACTTATACTATATTTCAAAAGAATAACTTTTGAAGAACATGTTGTTTAAGAAATAAGAAGTATTTCAAATAAGAACTATGGCTTCTATGGTTTGATTGACATTTGTACTTCAAAAGAATAACTTTTGAAGAACAGGTTAAATAAGAATATGAACTACTATACATAGGTGCTATGGTTTTCTAGGGTTTACTATTGGATTCCTTTAGTTTCACTAATAGGAACTAGTTTATTCTTAATTTGGATTGGTTTTCTATATAGCAAGTATTGGTAAGGTTATTACTATGGTTTCTTATTTGCTTCACTAAATAATCACTAATAGTTTCTAAGCTAAGTGACTTATCATTTCCTAAGTAGGGTTTAGTTGATTAGGAGCATGTAATGTGATTTGCTACACAATGTTGGTATTAGGGTTTATTATTATGGTGCTACTAAATTATGATGGTTGAGGTTGACCCTAATGGTATGGTATATAGGATTGATGATCAATGGTGCTAACATGTGGTAGCAAGCTAGGGTTTTTATTTAGGTGGCACTAGTGGATCATATAGGTTTTAAATTGGAATTGGAGACATGAAATGATGACTCATGTGAATTGGTTTTAGGTTGATGGATCATGATTATGCATTCATTGGTTACTTATCAAGGTTCTACAAGTAAAGTTGAAGTGGCTATGTTCACATGGGTTAAATTCTTAGGGTTTTAGGTTTGCAACTACTATGGATGAACACATGAAATAATGAGATCAATGTCTTACTTAAATTAAACTTAGGGTTTCTAAATTATGGCACAACTCCTAAAATGATAATTGGTAATAGAGTTGTGGTTACTAATTACTTTGAGTCAAATTAATAATGGTTTAACATTTTATTAATTTTTACAAAATTTAATAATTAGAGCAACTCCTATTTAGGTTTTAATTAAGAATCAGAGTTTAATAATTGTTATTAGGTTTTAAAATATTTAATTTGTTAACTTAAGAATGTTTAAGTAAATAAGTTTTGATTTACCAAAATAATATTGGCTTGTAATATTTTCTGGAATTATTACTTATTTAAAGAAAATGGTAAATGGTAATTTGTAAATTAGGGTTTATGAATTACCACTAATAATTAAGTTAATGGAATTATGGTAAATAAAATTAATCTTAACATTTTACTTAGTTACTGAATAGTTAAAATTTAATTTTTAAACTTCACTAATTATTGAATTCAATTTGTATTTTAAATAATTGAAAAGGCATAATTAACAAAATTAAAAATAAGTGAATTTTTATTTTGACACACATTTTTGTTTTATATTTTATTTGAGTAGAGTTTATTTTTGTGAGCATTTTGATATATTATTCATATTTTTCTGAGTTGAAATGAATTTAATCTATTTTGGCAAAGTTTCAGTATTTTCCTGGAATTTAAATTAAATGGAAATTACTAAGCATACCGGTTCGCACCTAGCTACTGTGACTGACGAGTGGGGCCATTGCCAGGTCACCTGCCTCGTTGGCAGTTGACTGGGTCAAAAAGTTTAACGGGTCCCACTGCCACGTCGACACCACCGGCGGCTTGACGCCGGCGGGTCAGAACGCGACGGCGACGTCGATTTCGGGCTCCCCGGGATGATCTACTACATGTTTCTGGACCCCCTCGACCTACTGAGCACGATGGTGGTGGCGGTTTACTGAAATACTCACCGGAGCTTCACCGACAATCATGTCCGCGGCGGAGCTACTCCGGCCAAACGGCTAATCCGAGCTAGAGCTGATGCCAGGAAGCGAAAGTATGCTCTATCGGCGCGTAAACTCACCCTGAACTGAATGGTGTGGTCGGCGACGATGATTGCTGACGGAGACGAGCTCAATTTCGCCATTACCGGCGAGGTACTGCAAAAGGGAATCTTCAAATTTGCGCTGCTGAGACCTCCCCTTGATGCTGGGCTCCTCCCAGATGCTCTCCTCGACGATGCGCTCCTCCACGACCAAGCGGCGGATGCTGAGGTGGCTCAGACCACCGTGTTCTTGCTCGACACCGGCGACAGTATAATGACGATGGCGAGGATTTGGAAGAACTAGGGAGGAATAGGAAGGGCGGCGAAGAATTAGGGTTCCATGGCGAAGCTACGGGCAAATTTATAGAGCACGGCGAGGTGCGTATCGGCATTTCACCGGCGGCAATGGCCGGGATGCACGGCGAGATCGAAGCTTGTTCGAGCGCGAATCTTGATGAGAAGTGGATGAGACGGACGCGAGAAGATTTGGCGAGGCTCGAGATGGTCTCCGGCGTCCGGCGGCGTTCTTATCCCCGTCGAGGACGTGGCCGAAGCTCCCCTCTGCGCTGTCGTCTCCGGAGAAGAAGACGACGACGCCCTCCTTCTTTCTTTTAACGCGAAGCGTTACGGCGGGTTGGACTGGCTTCCTACGTGGGCTGGGCTGGCGACATGGGTTGCTGCTGGGCTTCGCGTGAGCTGCGGTGCTGGTCTGGTTGGCCCAACAGGTAAGCCAGGTGAGCCTTTCTCTTTTTCTATTTTCCTTTTCATTTTCTGTTTTCATTTTCTGATTTGTGTTTTGTTATTTGAATCCAAATTTGAATTCAGTTTCTTTTTGCAGGTTCTAAAATATTTGAGTATCAAGATAATTTTATAATCATGTTTACTGCATGGTTTTATTATTTTAAACAAATAGTTTGGTTAGGATTTAATTGAGATCTTGTGAGACTTGAATTAAATAAAAATGGTTTAGGTATTTATTTCAACTCTTTAAGTTTGGAAATCAAACCTATTTTGAATGATTTAAAGTTTATAACCAGTGCATGGTAAACATGCCATTAAGTTTTGTTATTACTTAATAATATTGATGGTTCATATCTATTTTAATTATAGCTAGAGTTTAAAATAAATGCTATTGAGGATGGATTCTATTTGAAAGGTTTAGGGTTTTGCATAAGCTTCACTAAATTGAAGTATAACTAGGCATGAGGTATGGCAGGGTTCTAATTATAATCCAAGTTAATCCATGGGTTGGAATTCAAATGTAGTTTAGGGTTTAAGTAGTGATCACCAATGTGATACACCACTAGGATTAGGTATGAGCATAAGCATTGATTCTATTTTAGTGGCTAGGGTATCCTCCTTACTTAGGTAGAATTATTGGGTCAAGGCAAGGCTAGGTTTGACTCAAGTGTTTGGATAGGCAAGGTTTAAATATCATATCAATACTACACAAGGCATGAGTATTGGTCTGGATTAACTACTAATGAGTTACTTATTATTTCATGGGAAGAATGAGATCTATACCTCACATATATGGTTTAACTTATCATCTCAATTTATAAGGTAAGATCATGCATTAGACATGATCCACTTATTCCTCACTAATCTCTCTTCTTTAATACTTCTTTCAACACACTCAATTAGAATCTTAGGGTTTATGATCATCACCCAATTTGTAATGATCAAAGTATTGGCCTCATAATAATTCATTAGTAAATCATGGTTCTCTATCCAAGATCAAGTATAAGTCCATATACTTGAGTGTACATATGTAGCTTAAGCTCTCTGAGATAGGTAAGGTTTCCTCTAGGGTTAGGTTCATTACCAAGTTGTAATGATCACAACAATTGCCTCTCTATATATGCTAGAAGAATAGGTTCTTACTTACCATCAAGTATGATCTAGGTCAAGTAGGGTTTGATACTTGACTTATATTTCTTGTATCATTATTTAGTATCAACAATTACCTCAATTGTATAAGGTTTAAATATTTAGTTAGGTTCTATTGAATGCATAATATAAGCATATGAATAGTTCTCTCCTTTCTCTAGGTTTAATGGTAGGAGTTGGGAAACAAAGTTGGAATGTCAAAGTTAATTAAGAATAAATTTGAATGTCCTTGACATGGATTCAATTATTGTAGTTGAAAAGATATACCATGTGACTCATGGTAGGAACATTTATCTAGTAGAAGACATGGATAAGATAAGTATAGAATAGTTTCTTAGTTAATTGTGTTCTTTGATTTAGGATTGAATAATTAGTCATATGTTGTTGTAAAGAATGGCATGTGGAGATCTTTTATAAGAGCTTGTAGTTGATCCTTACTTAAGGTGTTGTTTGTTGTAAAACTAATTCTATTTGATCTAGCCCATAGATCAAATCATCTCTACCCAAAACAAGGTTTTAGCAAAGATCACAGTGAAGTTTATAGCGCTTGACTTGATGATCTATTTCAATTCCAGCAAGTCAAGTGAAACTTCAGTTACTGTGGTAAGTTTTATTTGAAGCGCGAAATTCCCCGGATTTTCTATGCATGAATGCAATGCACACTTTGGTGTTTTCTCATTTTGTAGCCTCTAAACCTGGGATATTACAATGATCAGCAATATAGAAATCTCACAATAATTGGAACCATACCACATTGGCCAACGAGACAAATAAGTGTAACATGAGATGAACATTAAATTACGGAGTAATCAAGGTTCAGTAAGCAATGCCAAGCGCATTATTATGAAAGAAAGGGTAAGCAGGGCAATGCAAAGTAACATTGACACTAACAATCAAGATTATTTTCAATATTCACTAATTAAGCTATATATTTAACTATAATTCATGCATGTAGGGAATGAAATACTCTAGCAGCACATACAAAATATCTAGGCATGGATATTTTTGGAGGCCGTCAAGCTGATCTAGCTACAAGGAGAGAAGCATTTGACAAGTTGAAACTTGAATGAAGGAGGGTCCCATTTGTAAGGATCACACACATCATTTACATGTGTGTAGGTGTAAGTAACCAGGAGCAGTTAGGATCATATGAAAGGCAGTAGCTGGCCAAGATGAGAAAGCGAAAACCATTTTACCACCACAACTTGCTTTGCAAGATTACCAGGACGCGGGCGCATGCCGCGCCCGTGTTGTCTATGGTGCGGTATTAATTTTTAAAAACGGCCTTTTTAGGCTTAAAAGTGTGGGATTCCTTTTCAAAAATAGCTGAAGAAACATCTAAAACTTGACAACGTCCTTGGTATCAAGATCGTTGGTTACAATTTTGTAGAAATAATACAATATCTGGGTTGCTGGAGTACCGCGGAAGTGCCGGTGAAATAGGTGGCGGATGGTGGGGTGCTTTTGTTTCTAGATCGTTGGTTAAATATTATAGAAATAAAACAATATTTGGGTTTCTGAAGTGCCGGTGAAATAGGTGGCGGACGGGGGAGTGATTTAGTTTTCGGTGTTGCTACAAAAGGAAATGGTAGTATTTCTCCGGTCGAAAGAGGCAACGAGTGATGGACTAAATCTATCTTTCTAAAGTTACCGTAGAAGAAGGTCATCCCAGGTGAAAATTTGACGGATGGTGGATTAAGTATATTTTTTCTATGTTACCGTAGAAGAACACAACATTATTGTGGTGACCCAGCATACCACTGCATGGTGTAGTATGCAAGTTGTTGACATAACACTAATGAAACACCATTCCATTAGAAATCTCTCATAGTGGTACAACATAAACATTTGCGGGTCCAAGGCATGTCTATAGAATTACACACAGATTCTTTATAGAAGATTAGCACAACCTCCTACTTTACAATGCGGTAAAACTGCAAATAAACTTCAGAAGAACAACTCGTAGTCTAACTTATCACTAACTCTATCAATAGATGTACTTGACTAGCTAGGGAGACTAGATTGGATTCTAGCTACTTAGGTGATAGGATTAGGGAGCTAGTTTCCTTCTACTCCTAGTCTAGGTTTCTCCAATTAAGATGTAGTGGTTGACTTTGTTGACTCCTATGACAGGGTCTTGTCCCTTGCAGTAGTTGACTCCTCCGTATTCGATTTTCACTGTAGATCTTCCTTCAATGCTTCCAGGCCTAAGCATAGGGTTCCAAGAAGGGTGAGTACGAGCGTACTCGGAAAGTTCATTATAGGGAAAGGGGTGTTTAATGCACTAGCTACAACCATGGACCAGAAATTCATAGGCAATGCATGTTTTTGTAAAAATTTCTTCCATGGTTGCTTTTATTCTGAAAAACTATGTCTGCCAGCCTTCACCGGGTGTCTAGAATTTCATGGAGTTCCTTTACGGCCGTTACCCGGAATAGGGAGTGACAAGGCACAATTTGACACACTCTGCAGAGGTGTGGTACTTTACCCATAAGAGAACTTAACAATGTTGCATAACCGAGTCATAAATTATTTATTGCCTAAAATTTACTTTTGTGTTTTATTTACTGCCTAAATTATTATTATTTATTTAATGAATTTTACTAATTATTGAATTTTTGGAATTTAGGATAAGAGAACATACGTTAAATAATAAGCGCTAAATAATTAAATTTTATGTTTTTGTTGAAAATTTTGAGATTATATTTTTAGTGGATAGAGTTTATTTTTCTGAATATTTTGATATATTATTTGTAGTTTTATGAGTTGAATTCGATTTGCTATAAATTTCCAAATTTTCTGCAGATTTTTGGAATCGGAATTAAAATGAAAACTACTATGTGTACCGGTCAAATCCTACCCATAGCTACTAACTGGTGGGGTCATGGTTAGGTTAGATGCCACGCGGGCATTGACTGAGTCCAACCGGTCAATGGGTCCCGTTGGCCACGTCATTCTTGTCGGCGGCTTAACGCCGGCGGGCAGGAGATGGCGACGCGGTTGCTATGGGGCTCCCGCGGATGAGCGGTTTGCTCCAATAGAATGAGGAGACGATGGGGAACCATCTGGTGGCGGCGGAATAGACTAAGGGTCATCGAAATCACATCGGCGAGCATGACCTGCGGCGGTGCACTCCGGCGAGGTTCCCAACTTGGCTAGGTTGCATGCCAGGAAGGATAAAAGGGTGCAATCGGGGCGCAAGCTCACAGTGGGGCTTGCAGAAGGCTTGACAGCGGTAGTGGTGGTCAGAGACGTCCTCAACTTCGCCGATTCCGGCGATGAGCTGTGGAATAAAATCTTTCGATTGGCTCTATTTAGAGATCCCCTTGATGTTGCACTTCTCGTGGATGATCTACGCACCGAGGCGCTTCTCCTCGACTACTCCATGCAGCTTCGGATGGCTCCTATCGATGGTTCCTTGATCAATGTTGGCGACATACTCTGGTGGAATGTGAAGGGTAGAGAGAGTGAGAGAGAGTGAGAGATGGCGTAGTGTTTCTAGGGTTCCGTAGCGGTCATCCTCGTGGTTTTGTAGCGCTAGAGATGGTCAATGACGCCCTCTCACTGGTGACAGTGGTCAAGATGCAGCGGTGATGTCGGCGCATGGTTTGGGAACGAAGTTGGGATAAGTACTGACGCGACAAAGCTTGAAGATCACGCTAGGGTTTTTGATTTCATGCAACGTTTGTTCATTCGTCAACGGTGAGGTGGCCAGCGAAGTCGGTCATGCCGTCTCGGTGTCGACCATGTGCAGGAAGAGGAAGAAGACGGTTCCCTCCCTCACGTGCATTTCACGCGGCCGAAACGGTATTGGGGCGGCCACTGGGTTGGCGTGGGGTGGTTGCTGGGCTGCTATTTGGCTGCACTGGGCTGTTGCGTAAGTCCTCTCCCTTTTCTATTTTCTTTTTTTTACATTCTGTTTATGTATTTTCTATTTAAATTATAATTTGAATTATAATTTGAATCATGTCTTGTATAAAATATTTTGAGTGTGTGCATGTTTATTGAATACTCTCAAATTATTATTGTATAGTAGAAAATTTTGCATGTGTATTCACATATTGGTTTATTACTTGATTTTGAATAGGTATGATTTTGAATTTCAACATTGGTGGATTCAAATTATTGATAAAAATCCATTTTTGAATTACCTAATTATAGGTAGATTTTTATGTTTTTTGCTTTACAAGAAATAATTTATATAATGAAAACTATCATTTGATTTCTTATGTGCGAGTAGGATTACTTGAATTATTTTGTGTGTCCAAAATCTTCTAAATACTTTGGAATTCTTAATGATGTTCAAAGGTTCATTGATGGAAGATATAAAGGTGTTGTCTTGGGGTTCTTAAAGTTTTTATTATTCCTTACTGATGACCCACAAGTATAGGGGATCGCAACAGTCTTCGAGGGAAGTAAAACCCAAATTTATTGATTCGACACAAGGGGAGGTAAAGAATACTTATAAGCCTTAACAACTGAGTTGTCAATTCAGCTGCACCTGGAAAAGCACTAGCAACAGGGGTGATGTGAAAGTAGCAGTGATATGAGAGCAATAGTAACAGTAACACAGCAACAGTAATAGTGATATGAGAGCAATGGCACCAGAAAACAGTTGACATGTAGAACAAGTATATGATGATGAAAGATGGACCGGGGTTCCCAGCGATCTACACTAGTGGTAACTCTCCAATAACAAGTGTTGGGTGAACAAATTACAGTTGGGCAATTGATAGGATTGATAAAGCATTACGAAAGAACATCAATTCATTAATCATGTAGGCATGTTTTCCGTATATAGTCGTACGTGCTCGCAATGAGAAACTTGCACAACATCTTTTGTCCTACCAGCCGGTGGCAGCCGGGCCTCAAGGGAAACTACTTGGATATTAAGGTACTCCTTTTAATAGAGCACCGGAGCAAAGCATTAACACTCCGTGAAAACATGTGATCCTCACATCACTACCATCCCCTCCGGTTGTCCCGATTTCTGTCACTTCGGGGCCATTGGTTCCGGACAGTGACATGTGCATACAACTTGTAGATACAATCTAAGCAATGATATAGAGCTCAAATCTAAGATCATGCCACTCGGGCCCTAGTGACAAGCATTAAGAATAACAAGATTGCAGCAACAATAACTTCACAAACTTTATAGATAGACTAATCATAATGTATCATCCATCGGATCCCAACAAACACAACACCGATTACATCAGATGAATCTCAATAATGTAAGGCAGCTCATGAGACCATTGTATTGAAGTACATGGGGGAGAGAATACCGACATAGCTACAGACTAGAACCCGTAGTCCATGGGGGAACTACTCACGGAGCATGATGGAGGCGATGGCGTTGATGGAGATGGCTTCCGGGGCACTTCCCCGTCCCGGCAGGGTGCCGGGACAGAGACTTCTGTCCCCCGAATTGGAGTTTTGCGATGGTGGCGGCGCCCCTGGAGTCTTTCTGGAGTTTCGTCAAGAGTTACGGTGTTTTTAGGTCGAAAGGGCTTTTATAGGCGAAGAGGCGGCGCAGGGGGGCACCTGGGGGCGCCACACCCTAGGCCGGCGCGGCCTAGGCCTGGCCCGCGCCGCCATGTGGTGTGGTGGCCCCCGGCCCCTCTCCGACTCTTCTTCGGTGTTCGGAGCCTTCCGGAGAAAATAGGAGGTTTGGCGTTGATTTCGTCCAATTCCGAGAATGTTGCCCGAACAGCCTTTCGGAACCAAAAACAGCAGAAAACAAGAACTGGCACTGTGGCATCTTGTTAATAGGTTAGTTCCGGAAAATGCATAAAAACATTATAAAGTGCAAGCAAAACATGTAAGTATTGTCATAAAACAAGCATGGAACGACAGAAATTATGGATACGTCGGGGACGTATCAGCATCCCCAAGCTTAGTTCTCGCTCGTCCCGAGCAGGTAAACGATAAAAAGAATAATTTCTGTAGTGACATGCTACTTACATAACCTTGATCATACTATTACAAAGCATATGAAATGAATGAAGTGACTCAAGGCAATGATCTATAGTTGCTAACAAGTAGATAACATATAGTAAAACTTTTCATGAAGAGTACTTTCAAGACAAGCATCAAAATTCTTGCATAAGAGTTTACTCATAAAGCAATAGATTCAAAGTAAAGGCATCGAAGCAACACAAAGGAAGATATAAGTTTCAGCGGATGCTTTCAACTTTCAACATGCATATCTCATGGATATTGTCAACACAAAGTAATATGATGAATGCAAATATGCAAGTATGTAAGAATCAATGCACAGTTAACACAAGTGTTTGCTTCTAAGGTGGGAGGAAGTAGGTAACTGACTCAACATAAAAGTAAAAGAATGGTCCTTCAAAGAGGAAAGCATCGATTTCTATATTTGTGCTAGAGCTTTGGTTTTGAAAACATAAAGAGAGCATTAAAGTAAAGTTTTGAGAGGTGTTTGTTGTTGTCAACGAATGGTAGTGGGCACTCTAACCCCCTTGCTAGACAAACCTTCAAGAGCGGCTCCCATGAATTATTTTTATTTTTGGGTGGCACTCCTTCCAACCTTTCTTTCACAAACCATGGCTAACCGAATCCTCGGGTGCCCGCCAACAATCTCATACCATGAAGGAGTGCCCTTTTATTTTAGTTTTATTATGATGACACTCCTCCCAACCTTTGCTTACACAAGCCATGGCTAACCGAATCCTTCGGTGCCGTCCAACAATCACATACCATGGAGGAGTGTCTATTTTTGTTAATTAATTTGGGACTGGGAATCCCATTGCCGGCTCTTTTTGCAAAATTATTGGATAAGCGGATGAAGCCACTAGTCCATTGGTGAAAGTTGCCCAACAAGATTGAAAGATAAACACCACATACTTCCTCATGAGCTATAAAACATTGACACAAATCAGAGGTAATAAATTTTGAATTGTTTAAAGGTAGCACTCAAGCAATTTACTTTGGAATGGCAGGAAATACCACATAGTAGGTAGGTATGGTGGACACAAATGGCATAATGGTTGGCTCAAGTATTTTGGATGCATGAGAAGTATTCCCTCTCGATACAAGGCTTAGGCTAGCAAGGCTATTTGAAGCAAACACAAGTATGAACCGGTACAGCAAAACTTACATAAGAACATATTGCAAGCATTATAATACTCTACACTGTCTTCCTTGTTGCTCAAACACTTTTACCAGAAAATATCTAGACCTTAAGAGATATCAATTATGCAAACCAATTTCAACAAGCTCTACAGTTGTTCTCCACTAATAGGTTTAAACTACATGCAAAAACTTATGGTCTACTTGAGAGCTCAAAACAATTGCCAAGTGTCAAATTATCCACAACATATGAGGCATTTTCCTTTTCCAACCAAATAACCAATAAGTATTGTAGCTTCCAACTTTTATCATTGAACATTAAAAGTAAAACGAAGAACACATGTGTTCATATGAAAAAGCGGAGCGTGTATCTCTCCCAATCAAGGATTGCTAGGATCCGATCTTATTCAAATAAACAAAACGAAAATAAACACACAGACGCTCCAAGTAAAGCACATATGATGTGACCGAATAAAAATATAGTTTCGGGGGAGGAACTCGATAAGTTGATGAAGAAGGGGATGCCTTGGGCATCCCCAAGCTTAGACGCTTGAGTCTTCTTGAAATATGCAGGGATGAACCACGGGGGCATCCCCAAGCTTAGACTTTTCACTCTTCTTGATCATATATCATCCTCCTCTCTTGACCCTTGAAAACTTCCTTCACACCAAACTTCTTATAAACTTCATTAGAGGGGTTAGTACTCAAAAAATTTGAATCCACCTTGGTCCTGTAGTGGCACATTGCAAGAACTCAATAAAACATTAGCTACAGCTCTCTACGTCTAGAAAACCTCGCTCAAAGTCCACAAGAGACAATGCAAAAAAAACAGAGACAGAATCTGCCAAAACAGAACAGCCAGTAAAGACGAATTTTAATAAAATACTTCCGTTGCTCAAATCAGAAAACTCAAAACTAATGAAAGTTGCGTACGTATCTGAGGATCACTCACGTAAATTGGCATAATTTTCTGAGTTACCTACAGAGAATTAGACCCAGATTCGTGACAGCAAAGAAATCTGTTTCTGCGCAGTAATCCAAATCTAGTATCAACCTTCGATTAGAGGCTTCACTTGGCACAACAAAACACAAAACTAAGATAAGGAGAGGTTGCTACAGTAGTAAACAACTTCCAAGACACAAATATAAAACAAAGTACTGTAGCAAAATAACACATGGGTTATCTCCCAAGAAGTTCTTTTCTTTATAGCCATTAAGATGGGCTCAGCAGTTTTAATGATGCACTCGCAAGAAATAGTATTGGAAGCAAAAGAGAGCATCAAGAGGCAAATCCAAAACACATTTAAGTCTAACATACTTTCTATGAAAAGGAATCTTGTACACAAATAAATTCATGAAGAACAAAGTGACAAGCATAAGAAGATAAAACAAGTGTAGCTTCAAAATTTTAAGCATATAGAGAGGTGTTTTAGTACCATGCAAATTTCTACAACCATATTTTCCTCTCTCATAATAATTTTCAGTAGCTTCATGAACAAACTCAACAATATAGCTATCACATGCAGCATACTTTTCATGATTTCCAAACACATAATTTTTATCAAGTTCAAGAATAGTGGAATTAAAACTTTCAAACTTACTTTTATTAATAATATAACAAGGTAGTTGATCAATCTCAATAGATATGGGACTCATAGAATAAGTCAAGAACTCTCCAATCCCATTTTCATTAGTAGTACAATTAATATTATCAAGTAACATAGGACCATCATCTAGAGCTTTATCATAGACATTTGCCAAGCAAAATTCTTTAGTACCATGCATTTCGACATCGGGCACAAACAAAGCATTATCATAAGATTTATCAAAGTAGCATGGATTATCATATATAACAGTAGCATAATTATTCTCACAAGTTTTACTCATAGGGAATATTTCAAGAGAATCCACAGGAACATAACATTCAACCTCTTTCGGTAAGCATGGAGGACAATCATATAATGTAAGAGATAAAGAGTTACTCTCATTAGAAGGTTGGCATGGGTAGCTAATCCATTCTTCCTCCTTTTGTTCATCGCTCTCCTCTTATTTTTCATCCAATGAGCTTTCAGGTTCATCAATTTCTTCTTCCACCGGTTCCTGCAAATTGTGAGTGCATTCTTGTGCATTAATGTGTCTCTCTTTATAATCAAGGATATAAGGATTCCTACTGTAGCATTCTATGCAAGAATTAAGGATAGTAGAGACATAATCTTTAAGGCCCTTACAAACAAGGATTCTATCTCGGAGGCTCCCATAAATAAGACAAATTGTTCTACCTCTTCGAACCCATAATGAATATAGCAATTCCGATTATAGTTCTTAATTAAAAATTCCTCACTAAAGCCACATTGAAATTTAAGATGTTTAGTATCCTGTTGAGAGCAACAGTTTATATCATGGCGTTCAAGCAAGATTTTAGCAATTGTATTCAATTTTTCTATCATAGCACTCATTATTTTACCAGTTCTTGATTCTCTATAACAATTATAACATTCTATAAGCTCCAAGTAGGTTGTAGGTTCTCCCATAACAACAGTTTTTAATTTTTAGATTTTTCAAATTTTTATGGATTTTTGGGTATATGAGGAAAATAAAACAAGACAAAAATAAACTAAGCAAAAGTAAACTACGCAAACTAATACTAGACAGAAATAAACTAAGCACAAATAAACTAGACAAAAGTAAACTAAGCAAAACAAAATAAAATAAAATAGAGAGAGAGGTGGAGTGTACTCCCCAGGTGAACTTATGAGTAGAGCTATGCCTCCCCGGCAACGGCGCCGGAAAATAGTCTTGATGACCCACAAGTATAGGGGATCGCAACAATCTTCGAGGGAAGTAAAACCCAAATTTATTGATTCGACACAAGGGGAGGTAAAGAATACTTATAAGCCTTAACAACTGAGTTGTCAATTCAGCTGCACCTGGAAAAGCACTAGCAACAGGGGTGATGTGAAAGTAGCAGTGATATGAGAGCAATAGTAACGAGTAACACGACAGAAGTAATAGTGATATGAGAGCAATAGCACCGAGAAAACGAGTTGACATGTAGAACAAGTATATGATGATGAAAGATGGACCGGGGTTCCCAGCGATCTACACTAGTGGTAACTCTCCAATAACAAGTGTTGGGTGAACAAATTACAGTTGGGCAATTGATAGGATTGATAAAGCATTAAGAAAGAACATCAATTCATTAATCATGTAGGCATGTTTTCCGTATATAGTCGTACGTGCTCGCAATGAGAAACTTGCACAACATCTTTTGTCCTACCAGCCGGTGGCAGCCGGGCCTCAAGGGAAACTACTCGGATATTAAGGTACTCCTTTTAATAGAGCACCGGAGCAAAGCATTAACACTCCGTGAAAACATGTGATCCTCACATCACTACCATCCCCTCCGGTTGTCCCGATTTGCTCACTTCGGGGCCATTGGTTCCGGACAGTGACATGTGCATACAACTTGTAGATACAATCTAAGCAATGATATAGAGCTCAAATCTAAGATCATGCCACTCGGGCCCTAGTGACAAGCATTAAGAATAACAAGATTGCAGCAACAATAACTTCACAAACTTTATAGATAGACTAATCATAATGTATCATCCATCGGATCCCAACAAACACAACACCGATTACATCAGATGAATCTCAATAATGTAAGGCAGCTCATGAGACCATTGTATTGAAGTACATGGGGGAGAGAATACCGACATAGCTACAGCTAGAACCCGTAGTCCATGGGGGAACTACTCACGGAGCATGATGGAGGCGATGGCGTTGATGGAGATGGCTTCCGGGGGCACTTCCCCGTCCCGGCAGGGTGCCGGGACAGAGACTTCTGTCCCCCGAATTGGAGTTTCGCGATGGTGGCGGCGCCCATGGAGTCTTTCTGGAGTTTCGTCAAGAGTTACGGTGTTTTTAGGTCGAAAGGGCTTTTATAGGCGAAGAGGCGGCGCAGGGGGGCACCTGGGGGCGCCACACCCTAGGCCGGCGCGGCCTAGGCCTGGCCCGCGCCGCCATGTGGTGTGGTGGCCCCCGGCCCCTCTCCGACTCTTCTTCGGTGTTCTGGAGCCTTCCGGAGAAAATAGGAGGTTTGGCGTTGATTTCGTCCAATTCCGAGAATATTGCCCGAACAGCCTTTACGGAACCAAACAGCAGAAAACAGGAACTGGCACTGTGGCATCTTGTTAATAGGTTAGTTCCGGAAAATGCATAAAAACATTATAAAGTGCAAGCAAAACATGTAAGTATTGTCATAAAACAAGCATGGAACGACAGAAATTATGGATACGTCGGGGACGTATCACTTACATATAATTTATTAGATTTGGAATTGGAATACACGTTAAGATTTAGGTTTATTTACTGGTCTCACAAGCTTGAGTGAAATTCTAACAATGGTTAGTTTGATTGAATTTCATTATTGATAGATGGGTTTAGTACTAGGTTTGATCAACTCATCACCTCCCTTGTACTTGATTCTAGGACATGGTCTTGGATTTTCTTGTGTTTAATAAATGATACACAAGTTAGGATTGAAATGTGGTCTAGGGTTCCAAATGTGTTTGATAACATGTTGGGTTGACTAAGGTTTTATCTTCCTCCCATTATTAGGATGGTTACTTCAAAAGATCACTTAGGTTTATATAGAGGCTTGACTAGGCAAGGTCTTGATATCCTTCATGTGTTTCACTAATTAAGATGTGGAGAATGATCTAGGGTTGCTCACTAGTAGTCTCCCTATGATTTCATGAGATGGATGATATCTGCTTATCACATTAGGGTTTAACTTATACTTCTATATCTCCAAAGCATAATCATGTACTACACATGATCAAATTATTCTCCATAACTTCTCACCTCAATTCCTAGGGTTTATGATCATTACCAAGCTGTGATGATCATGGTATTGGCTTCCTAAGTTATCTTTAGTAAGATATGGTTCCCACCTCTAAGATCAATGTTTACTAAATTTAAGCTAGAGTGTAGCACTTCTCTTGTACTCTCTTGGATAGACATGGCTAATGCTAGTATCAATAACCTCTCTTTCTAGAAATCCTTCCTTGCTATCTTATGTAGCTTGTTCTTCAGGAAATCTGGTAAACCTGCATCTTGTGGCATGCCTCCACCTCCTAGATGCTTCATCTTGGTCCTATCTAACGTGTGGAGTTGCCTAATCCTTTTGTTATTCTTGTAGTGTGATATTAGATGATCAAATGACTAAGGTAGAGGGTTCGTTTTATAGGCTTGGGCATGCTCTAATATCATGACACATAGGTGAGTGACTCTTGTTTTGGTTTGATGAGTAAGGTGCTTGGTTAGCATGCTCTCATCCATAGCAATCCTTTAAGCATGAGGTGGCATAACTTAGGATGCAAGCTACGTACATATTTCCATGCTAGGTGGCCTTATCATTATCCTTTAGTTTTCTTTATTTTTGAGCATCCAAGTGGTATTTGCTACTAAATGGCTTATGGTTGATTACACTAAGGCATGATCATATGAGCTTCAAAATACTCATAGTTAATTTTATTCAAATAGTTTGAACTATAATTCGTAATGCAAATGAATTTAGTTTTGTGATATTCCATATATTTAATAAGTTATGATTTAAATAATAATATATGGCTTTTATGCACTTTAGACCCTTGGTTTACCATATTTGGTAATAAGTTTAAAATTGAACTAGGTTTTACACAAAGGTAGTTTCTTAACTTTTAAGTGTTAATAACTTAGACTTTGATTCTTATCTATCTGATGGTTATAGGCCTCTCCCATCTCTAGAGTTTAATGATAAGCTTATATTGGTGTTGAGTTCAAGAGTTTAGTTCAAGAAATACCATGAGGTTCATGGTAGGGATATTTATTTGTTTAAGACATGAAAAGACAGGTTAAGAATGGTTCCTAATTATTTCATATTCTTTTATTTGTGGTTGAGTAGATATCTATATGTGGTTGCAAGGAATATCATATTATGATCCTTCAGAAGATCTAGTCATTGATCCTTGCTTGAGGTGTTGTTGTGTTGGTTTTAGTTCCATTTGATCTAGCCCTTTAGATCAAATCACCTCTACCCAAAACAGGGTTTTAGCAAAGGTCACATTGAGGTTTATAGCGCTTGACTTGATGATCTACTTCAATTCCATGAACTCAAGTGAAACTTTAGTTACTGTGACAGGTTTTATTTGAAAGCGCGAAAATTCCCCAGATTATCTATGCATGAATGCAATGCACACATCTATTTCCTCTCTTTTTGTAACCTGTAAACCTGGGATGCTACACTCTCTCCCCCTTAAACTAAACTTCATCCTTGAAGTTCGAACTCTCTCACATTCGGATGTGGAACTGGCTTGTGCAGATCTCGACCTTGCTCGAACTCTATAGTGCTCTAACTTGATATAATTTGATATATCCCTTATCTAGATTCTTCTAGAATCTTCTAGTGTCTGGCACTCAATAATTGTTACTTTCTTCAACTCTATGCTCTCTTCAAGAACTGTAAGATTGTTGTCTTTCCCTTCGTAGATATTTTGATTGGGGCCTCTTCTTGTGCTTATGGGCTTAACTGATGGTTAATTTGATAACATTCTGCTTTTTGGTTATAAAAAAAATTGGTTCTAAAAGATCTGTTTACGGTAGGGTTTTGTGTCCCATTACCACCTAAATTATTGTAATGGTAGACTGCCCAGGGTTGGGGCTTTGGCTCCAGGCTTAAACTCTATCTTGTGGTAGACTGCCCTCCTAGGGAGCGCTTGGGCAACTAACTTGTGGGGCATGACATCCCAAATTCATCATTCTGAATTTCCGAGGGTTCAGAGTCCTATAGCAAAGCAAGTTCTTTGGTTCTATAAGAGAGGATGTGCTTTCCCCATTGAAGTTAAGGATTGAAACTAGCCAAATTGGTGACTTGAAATCTATGAACATGTCAAGCGGATAGGAGGAGCAGGCTATCCACAAGAAACAGGTTGTGCAGAGCTAGAATACCATCAATACTCTTCATATCGAAGGTCGATACTCCACCAAATAAGATAAGGCACTTGGATTGATCCAAAGGATCAAGTACCAGGAACATAGCCACTAGAACTCATTCCAATATTTTTGGTTGTTAGAGGAGTATATTTTTGACATCATTTGATGTATAGGGGAAAGATCTACTGAAGAAAAAGACCATGAATGCTAATCCAAGTATAGGTTACAAGATTCACTGTGTAATTCCAATGGAGGCCTCACGGGTAATAGAAGCTATGAAATAGACCATGAATGCTAATCCAAGTATAGTTTACAAGATTCAATGTGTAATTCCAATGGAGGCCTCAAGGGTAATACAAGTTGCACCAAATAAAGGAATAAAGGCACAAGCTCGAGCAGTTCAAAGCTAGGACATCTTAAAATCACCAGCAAGAGCTTATTTAAAAGCATATCTTCATCAACATGGATGAACAAATGTGTAACTATTAAAATAGGCATCATAGAGTTACTAATATCCTATAAAAAAGTTTATACCTAGTGATACAAGTATCACTGGCACAACAATGAATTTAGGCACATGAAAGTCAGCATATCATGCTCAACACTTCATTCAAATAAACACCACACTTTTCCTTTGTTGCACCATCTAGGGATAATGATCTTGGATGGACAAGCAAAGGAAATCTAGATATATATTCCCAAACATCTCAAAGAGAACCATTTCATTAAAACAAATACCACAAGTTTTCCTTCGTTGCATAGTCCACTCGATGAAATTCAATAGACCATGCAGATAAAGGAAAAGTTATAGAAACATTCCAGGCAACACAAGCATCGCTATAGAGATGCAGTTGATTAAGAATAACTGTTAAGCTTTAATTGTGAAGCCAACATAGTAATAATCTATCAATTTAAACATTAGCGGGTAGCTAAATAGGAGATGTAGGTAAGCATAGACGTAAATAACACAAAGGCAGTTAGTTGGTGAAACTGAAGATTGTTTTTTCAGTTCACACTTACCAGAAGTAGCAAGCAGAGATAGTTGGAGCATATGATTTAATTCATCGAACAAATGAACTAGAGCAGGATTATACACAATAATCAAAGAAGCTAATATCATAAATGAGATCAGGACAGTACTGAGAGTAAAGGAACAAGACAGGGTAACAGAGAGATTGACATGGCATCCCTCATGCCGAAAGTGAGGAACTAGAAAAGTTCTAGGACAATCAAGAGGTAGCACAACAACAGAGAGAGAGGGACGACCATACCTTCGTGGAGAATTGACGGAGTCGGTGATGAAGATGGTACAGTGGCACCGTACGTGGCAACGCATCGTACGGCCACCAAACGCGTCCAACACCATGTCGAGGACGTCTAGAAGGAGCACCGCAGCCACCAAGCACTATAGACAAAGACGAGGGTACGACGAGCACCAACCCCATGAAACCCTAATTAGGATTAGGGTTTAGGGAGAGCACTCGAGGTTGCAAGAGTTGACTCGAGCATGAGTAGTCGATGGAGTGGAGAAAGGCGCATCGATTGAGACCATGGCGATAGCCAGAACCGTTGTAATCGAGCGACAAGGGCGCATGCGATGCAGGTCGCGGGAGCGAGAGGTCCAGAACAAGTAAGTGAGGAGTGAGAGTCCAACTAGGCCGGGTTGACCGACCGAGGCGGTTGGGTTTGACCACGTGAGTGAGTCCGTTGACTGGTGGGACCTAGTGGTCTGTTTATATATAGCTGACTAAAAACAAATACCAAGTAACGAGTCAAGATAAAATATCCCAGAAAAATAAAAAAATAAATTTTAGAATCCTCGAAACATAAGACATGCTAATATTATGTTTATATGGTTTTATCAAATTTTGATGATTTATGAAAAATCAAAGGAGCATTTAAAGGCTAGAAGAAAATCGAAGGAGCATTTAAATGGTCATTTTTCAAATATTCCCAAAATAGAAGAAAAATCCTCTAAAAACTTTTGAATTTCTAAAATATGATTCTCATATCTTGGAATCGTGGAACACCTTCAGAATACCCACATACATGGATTTTGCTCTGTTCCCCTCAATCTCCAGTTTACGCCATACCAAATTCATTTATTAAAACATATTTTCCAAGGCGGTCTATCCATAGTGTATAGGTGAGGACTGAGGCAAAATTATTGATGCGTCTATGAGGGATTGTATAAGGGTGGCCTAGAACGGTATTGTATAGAGTAAATGTGAGGATTGCAGTTCCATAACGGTCTACCTATAAAGGTGAGGACGACCTGTACCCACAGAAAAAAAAGGTGAGGACGACCTTCAAAAGGGTAGGTGTATGGGGTCGTGGTGAAGAGTAGTGATTGACTTGGATCATTAACTGGGCCCGGTTGGCAACAAGGATGTTGGTCTCTTATGGGAAAAGTAATGCACCTCTGCAGTGTGTACTGAATTTTAGCGTGTCGCTTATGTTCAGGTAAAGATCTACGGACACATCGGGAAAGGAACTCCATGAAGTTGTAGTCAACATATGAAGACGGACGAACATAATGTTTTTTAGAATAAAAGCAATCTTTTGAAGAAATATTTATGAAAACTGAATCAACCTATGACTTCCTGATCTAGGGCTGCATCAAACACCTTAAGTTAAAATTGTTAAGTACGATGTACTCATCCCACGTCTTAAACCCTTGCTATACTTGAAGAGCACTGAGGAGGAGAGTACTGGATAACCATTCGAAGGAGGATAATTCTACTATGGAGAATCAGACCTGTCTGGGGGCATAGAAGGCAGAAGAAAACGTTTCGTCCGCTCCGCTCTCCCGTGGGCGGAGACGGGCGATCCCCTCGACCCAGCGCCGCCAGGCCCGTTTCCTTCTCTCCTCCCCTTCGCCGCCGTCGGCGCAGGCGGCCGGGCAAAGTCCCGAGCGGTGCCGGCGGCGGCGGACTCGGTCCTACCCGCGCGCGAGGCGGGAGTCGCGGGATCTCCCGTGGCTGGCGGCGGTGCACCTCGGTGGGCAAGGCTCCAGCGGCTGCTGCGCTCCTGCCGGGAGGCGGCGGCGCTGGGCGACGTGGCGGCGTCGGCGCAGCCTCTTGGCGGCGGGGCGGCATGGAGGTCACGGCGGCGCGGTTCTGACCCAGATCTGGGCCTGCTCGGGCCCCATCCGGGCTTGGGCGGGCCGGATCCGGCATCCTAGGTCTGCTCCCGACGGCTGGTGGAGACTCTCCTGCTGAGTGTGGCTCGGACGGCGGCGCGTGGACTGCAGCGCGGCCACGGGAGCTTCACGAGCCCGTCGGGCTCGGCCGGGCCAGAGGGGCCTGGTTTGCTCCTGTAGCTGCGTCCGGTCTGTCACCGCAGCTGGCGGTGGAGGTGGCGTCCTCCTGCGCTGCTGCTGTCCAGGCTCCCCTCGGCTCGGGGTTTCCTACCGGTTTTGTTGGTCTTCGTCGGTGGGTCACGGTGAGACGGCGGTGGTGGTTGCGTGACCGTGGTGGCGCGAGTTGGTGGGCGGCAAGGTTGGCGGAGCATGACGGAGTGTCCGGGGCCGTGGGTCTTTGGGGGACGGGAGAAATCCTTGTCGATGGCCGACACCGACGCGGTGACGCTCGCGGGCGCCACCATTCCCTCTTGAGGGGCGTCGGGGTTTCCCCTTCCCACCGCCCTTCCGCATACCGGGGGAAACCCTAGGCTTGTCCGGGCAGCAGCGTCGTCATCGTCGCATCCCTTCTTGAAGGTGCTGCCTTGGTATGCGGCGCTTCGGAGGGCTAGGCTCGTGGTGGGAATCTTCCGGAGGGCGCAGCGGTTGCGGATCATCAGCGTTTTCGTCGATCCGGCTTTGTCATCCTTTCTTTCTTTTTTCTTCTTCTTTTGTTTTCTCTTGGGCTTTGTTGTGCTGTTTGCCCCAGCGGTGGTCGCTATCCTGTATCAGTTCGTTGCTATATTAATATAGCGGGGCGAAAGCCTATTTCGAGGGGGCATAGAAGGCGTGGATATGACATCTTCAATACAATCTGGAAGATGAAGTTGGGCAGTAAAGGATGTTAGGATAGTTAGCCGAGCAACACCGAAACCTATAGAATAAGATGTTAAGATATCATGGTACTTTGTGTAGTCGTACCATTAGTCTTTAAGTTTCTTAAGATGGCTTTGGACCCTTACATGAATCCTCTTTGGACCGAGGAGGGTCTAAAAGTGTTTGTACACTTTTGGCTAGCATTATTATAAGTTTATAATATTGGACCTGCAATGTTTTATTGTACCACTCTAAGGGGTGTAATATTTATGTAATTGATGAGTATTATATCAACAACTTGCACACTACGACATACGGTGGTGTGTTGGGTTCCTGTAAACGCAATCATATTAGTGTGTGTTACATCAAGTACAATATATAGTAAACTTATAGCCTAATTATGTACTTATGTGAAAAAGAGAGGCGTTGTGAGGAGTGTGCTCTTATGCAAAAGTCAGCTACATCACTTCTAAGCATTTTGCAATCATTCATCAATAAAACAGTCCCTCCGACTTGTAACAAATGTGGGGTATAGATTGGAGTGAGTAGTTCATTTTTTGTTGTTGCAGCTAACACTTGGCTCTAGCGTCAAATCTGCTCTGGTGGAATGGAAGTTTTGAAGGCAAAAGTGGAGATGAGGTCACTCGGTCATGGTGCATGCATGGGTAGATGCAAGAGGCCAGGCAGGAAATAAGTAGGGCAAGTGGCCAAGGAGAAACGACCAAGGAATGTACGTAGAGCCAAAGAAAGAAGTTAATGGAAGGTAGTCAGCGTGCGTGCATGCGCAGCGTAGGCTGGCTCGGGCCGGGACTGGTCTGCTGATCTGATCTGATCTGATCTGATCCGAGTCTGGTCTCGTCTAAATCTGGTCTGGTGATTCGGCTCTCGAAACGCTAAAGCTGCGCGCCATGCAAGAACACTAGAGCTAGCTATACAAGTAGGGTTCAGTTGGGACGGAAAGGCCGGTTAATTACTCCTCCATGTCGCAAACGCACAAGGAGAAGGCGTCAAAAGGGTGGCATCGATCGGCGGTCGGCCGCGACCCGGAGAACTGTAAACCACGCCGCGATCGATCGGTCCGGCCGGCCGGTGTGTGTCAGGCTCGCGTGCATGCATGGTCGCGCGCGCGCAAAAGCCATGCACCGCGTCTGCAGCATCCAGCTACCGATCGGCGTCGCGCACTGGCTATGGGCACAGAAAAGCAGCTGCATGCGGAAAGAGTGTGATCAAGTCACGGTCCGTCGTAGCTGGAGGAGTACCTACGTCCTACGGCTAGGCGCGCTAGCTGACGCATGCTCCACACAAGTTATCAAAAACCATGCACATCTCTGTCTACGCACGCAGGAGTGGCTGGCGAGACGTGTGTATGTAATCCTTCACATGACGAAATTTAGTTTGAGCAGCTTATAATGTTCCAATGAATAGGAGTTAGTACGAGTTTTTTTTTTCCAATAGTAAAACTACATAAAGTTTGGTCAAGTTTTAAGAAAAAAATGCATTCCTACAGTCCAAAATCAACATCCATAGATACATCATGAAATATATTTTTAATTATATGT
The DNA here is from genome assembly GCF_022539505.1 of Lolium rigidum. Taxonomy (NCBI): domain Eukaryota; kingdom Viridiplantae; phylum Streptophyta; class Magnoliopsida; order Poales; family Poaceae; genus Lolium; species Lolium rigidum. Next base: position 190,577,630 of record NC_061514.1, read on the forward strand.
ATATAATAACATAGTTTTTGGTAGATTTTTTTTAAAAAAAATTGGTCAAACTTTACTTCAGTTGACTTTTCAGAAAAAAATATAGAACTTACATTGGAATCGAGGGAGTACTAAATGTGAATGTGGATGGGCTACAACCCATGTACTCATCCTACAATTTATGAGATCTCAAAACCCATCTATGGTAGCAGCTTAGAGACAACTTTGAAGACTAAGTTTAGTCTCACATTGTTAGTTGGTAAATTGCTAGTTGCGATGAAGTTGTACTGGTTTTATAAGCTGAGATCTTATTCTTACCTCTCCCACTAAGAGACTGAGAATGTGAGATAAGAAGGATTTCACACCTCCGCCATCCCCCACCTCCGCCGCCAACCATGTCGTGTTGCGTGACCCAAGTTCAAAACCAATTTTGTGGAAGACTAAGTTTTTTACTCGATCCATCAGCTGGGCGTGTACGTGTCAACACGTGTGTGCATGCTTGACGCGTACCCGACTTCGAGTGTCTTCCTCCGACACATGTCGATTTGGTCGGTCAGCCTCCATGCCCCAGGCTATAGCGAGGGGCAGACATACCAGATCATGTGCCCGTTAGATCATTTTGTCTCCCTCACCGTCGTGTGCTCAGTTGGTTGCACCATCCTGTGGTCCTTCCCATCCCGACTACTGTGTGCACAAGTGGGAGAGCAGGCCTCTGAAACCCCGTCTATTGAGATCATGCACCGAGAGATATGCGATATGGTTTTTTAGGGAGCTTCTCGGCAGTGATGGAGCTAGCAGGGGGCTGGCTACGGCCATGCCCCCCTGATGGATTTTTTTCTGAAAAAGCCCTTGGTAATCTGTAGATTTGACACATAAATTGCCTAGATTTACTCATATGGCCCCCTCCAAGAAATTTTATATGTAATTAGCCCCCCTCGTGTGACTTTCCTGGGTTCGTCCCTGCTTCTCGGCGTGACTGCTCTCTATTGTTCGAGTTCTTCATTGTCGGCTTACTTCGTCTCCGCCGGTTTGCTGCTTCCTTGCCGACCTCTACGGATTCGATGACCTCGACAACACTGCAGGCAACACCAACAACGAAGCTGGTGCGGCGACCTTCCGCACCGCGATGTATATGCGCATCCTCTCTTATTTTGCACTAGTTCCGGTACCATATGTAGATCTGGTAAGTGTACTCGGTCTTATCCATGTGGTTAAGTCGGCTAGTGTTTGCACAATGTTGCTTTCGATAATTAAACTCACTAAAATCAATTAAACTCACTAAAATGACCTAACACTAAAATAAAAAAATAAAGATGCATAAAATGAGCAATCCAGTACGTTGGTGCTAAGTTTAGAAGATTGCAGGAATGGAATGAGAACAAAACGTACTACTACAAGATTCCTACGACATCCATGCTGGTGGTATACAAGCAGCTTGTGTAGAGTGAACCCAAATGTTCTCCTCTTCGGGAACGGTAGGTATACAAGCAGCCAAAACTAGGAGATGGATACATCAGATCAAGTAAAGTGGCCATCTGTTTCTACATGCTTGTTTTGCACTCCTGCACGGGTCCAATCGGACCTCAACGGTCGAAGCTTGCACCAGCACCTTGGATAATGGGTACGACCACACTGGTCCACATGTCCCATGGCCGGGCGTCACTGGAGCTCACTCTACCTGATCCCACGTCCCCACCTAGCAGCAGCACATGAAACAGCTAGCTGGTAGGGAAAATGAAGGCAGGAGAGTCAAGAGTGGTAGGCTAGGTCGTCCAAAAGATGGTGTAAAGAAGCGCGAGAAATGGGTATAGGGGGGATCAGAGGCGTGGCTGCGATGGAGCAGCAGCCAAGCCGAATCGCGTGCAGTCAGACAGAGCTAGGGAGCGAAAAGTGGGGGATGGCGTGATCTGCTCACGCCACTTCTCTCCTTTGACCGCATTTCAACATCACTCTGCTCCATCCGCTGTTCTCCAGCCCCTCCTCTGCTAGGACCAGCCTCTGCCCTCACACACTCTCCGATGCTCTTCAACTTGCTACGATGTGTAATTTCATTTTTGTCTTAGAGAAATCATGCACAATAACCTTTTTTTTTTAAAACAATCATGTACAGTAACTTTATTCAGGGCATCTTCAACGGGACGACCCAAACGCGATGCGCGACCGTTTGCGTCCACGCGGACCGGAAATGCGTCTGCACCCTTCTCCAGCGTGCCGACGCATCGTGTCCGGGGCTTCCGCGAAGACGCAAACGCGGCGCAAATATGCGGCACGTTTGCGTCTCCGCGAACGCTGCGCGGTCGCGCCGAGTGTCCGCTCACTTCCCCCACGGGCCTGTCTGGCAGCGACCCTGGCTCGATCGGAGCGAATTAAAGCAGAGCAACTGCCGGGGAGGTCAACCGCCGGAGTGGCAACAACGCCGATCGACCCACCAACCGCTGGAACGGAGCGCCGAACCGCCGCGGAAGAGCAACCGCAAGCCATTTCGTTATATGCGCCGCCATTAATCCCCACTGAATATAACCCGTGCGCCTGCTGTAATTCACGTCCAACCGGCTGCCATTCTTCTTCTTCTCCAACACCGGCTAGCCACCATGAGCAACCTATGGTTGCCATCAGACACGGACAGCGAGAGGAAGCCGCCGGGATGGCGGCATTGGTGGGATAGGGTTGTGAAGCCCAGCAACCCTAGCTTCCTCGCCGACGGAGGGCGAAGAGGAGGGAGGCGCCATTGGCCTCGACGGTCAGGAGGAGGAGGAGGAGGACTCCGACGCCAAGTGGGCACGGCTGGAGGTGCTAGAGGCGGCGGACGACGCGGCGGCGGCAAGGAAGGAGGCAAGGGCCCAGGTGAGGGCGCAGGCGCGGGTGCAGGCGAAGGCTCGTCGTCCGTTCACCGACGACGAGGAAGACCCCAATGACCAGTCGTCGGACTAGAACTCAAGCTCGTCGAAAGCGTCGACCGGTAGTACCTCTTCGGAGGAGGAGGTGACAAGCAGGAGGCGCGTCCGTGAGGATGACCAGGCGGGGCCTTCTAACCAGAAGGCCAAGAATTAGTCTAAAATTTGTTTGTTTTCGGCGTTTGTTCTCTAGTTTGTATGTTAAATATGTTTGAACTTGTTCGATTCGAGATAGCATGGCATGATCACTACAACTTGTTTTCGCGTTTGTTCTCCATGTTGTTTCAAAGATTCATGGGCAGTAAAATTGCAGATGTTGTGAGCCTCCATGCATCTGGTTGGGTTCTTGAAAGAAGGAAAAGAAGAAGCAGTTATGAAAACAAAACATTGGGGTCTCCAAAATGCGTCGGACCGCTGGGGGTGCCCCTCCCCCCAAACGCAAACGGACAATTTTCCCTCGCGGTCATTTTCGCGTCCGCTGGACGACGCAAACGGACGCTCGCGGACAATTTGGACATCCGAAATGCATCGCCCTGTTGGAGATGCCCTCATACTCGCAACCAATACAATGCAGGTACAACGATTTGGATCGTTATCCTAGAATTGCAAAGTAACTCCAACTGTTTTTTTCGATAAGGAGCGTTTTATTGCTCAAAAAGTTTTAAGCATTACACCTAGCATCTGCATAACTAGGATGCACACAGCCGTTCAGAAGTCTAGTATCAATCCACAAGAGATAAAAAACGATATGAAAAGCCAACTACTGTGATGCTCCGTTGGCTTCAATCCTCCCACTATGCAGTACCCATGTTGGGAAATAAACCCCGTAGCCGTGTTCTCCAATCGTGTAGACACATCCATAAAGAGGTCGCGATCCGCCAAATGCTGAAGTGGCGACCATGAATGGAGCAAAGTTGTACACCGGTAGATGACCTGCATGAGAGAGGAACTTTTGTCATTAAAAACCTTTTCATTTCTACGTAGCCAAAGCGACCATGCTACCGCAATCGCTCCCACTCTGATAATCGTTTTGTACCTATAATCCACCCCATTTAGACAATTGCCAAAAATGTTTGCAATGCTACAAGGAGGGTATAAGTTAGAACATATCTTAATGATTGACCATATAGATCTAGCAACCTGACAATTGAAGAAAAGGTGTTTTATTGTCTCTTCTTCGTGACAGAACACACATTTTGTATAACATTGCCAGTTACGTTTTACAAGGTTATCTTTAGTAAGAATCACACCTCGATGAAGATACCATTCAAAGACCTTTGTTTTGAGAGGTATCTTCACCTTCCAGATGGATTTAGTATTTACTACCGGTTGAGTTGATATACATAATGCTTTGAACATGGAGCTAACCGAAAATATACCAGTTTTGGTGAGATTCCAACGGAATTCATCCGTCCCCTGAACCAGCTGGATTGAATCTAACTGCTCAAGAAGTTCATTCCAAGAAACTAGACGGGGATAAACAAGATCACATCTGAACGTCATAGAGGGAGGGGATGATTCCAACACCTTCTGCAAGGTATCCCCTTAATTTATGACGAACTATATTGTACAAACCTAGATACTGTTCACGAAGAGTGGTTGTTCCCGACCATCAATCCTCCCAAAACCGTATCTCCGCCCCGTTCTTGATGGAGAAAGAGCCAAATGGGAAAAGGTGCTTCTTAGTTGCCATGATGCCAGTCAAAAAATGCGAATCACCTAGTTTTCAAAGAACCTGATAGATCGCCTTTGAACCAACATACTTTTTTCACAATAGTTGTTGCCATACCCCATCCTCCATTAACAACCTGGCCAGCCATTTACCAAGCAAAGACCTATTCGTAACTTCAAGATGATAAACACCAAGTCCACCTTGATCTTTCGGACGGCATACAACACTCCATTTAGTTAACCGGTACTTTTTCTTCTCACTATCCCCTTGCTAAAAATATCTTGATTGGAAATAGTCCAATCTATGTAAGACTCCTTTCAGTAACTGGAAGAAAGAAATCATATACAATACCATATTTGTAAGTACTGAATTAATGAGAACTAATCTTCCTCCAAGGGACAGTAATTTTCCTTTCCAACTAGTACGCCGTTTTTTAAGACTTTCTTCAACAATTTTCCATTCAGCCAACGTGAGTCTCCGATAGTGAATCGGAATACCCAGATAGCTAATTAGAAAACAACCAATCTCACATCCAAATTATTCAGCGTACATGTTGGCTTCGGTGATTTTTATGAAAATAACCTTTTCGGTGAAGAAAAGCACGGAATGACCCTCTGGCCAAACTATTTCACCGGACTAACCCTTTTGTGTGGCCCCCTTGCCATCGATGCCACACTTGTCTGTGTGGCGCCCATGCGAACGCGGCGTCGACCGTGCCAAGTCGGCATGGATGTGTGGCGCCGTTCGCATGGGCGCCACACATTGAAAGTGTGGCGCCATTCCCATGGGCGCCACACATCCACTTATGTGTGGCACCCGCGCCCGCCCAAGCCCGACCCCTCCTCATTTCCTGCTCAGCTCTTCTTCCTCCTCCTCCGACCAGCCACCCCACCTCTCCCCCCCACCCAAATCACTCTCAAATCTTGGTGGATTTCATTGGATCTGTCTGTGGAGATCGTTCCCAACCCGTTCCTTGAGGTAATCTCCTCTGTTCCCCTTCTTTTCATCCAATGAATTGATGGATTTGGTTGGATCTACATGTGAAACCCTCGATGTGAAACCCTAAGTTGATTTTAGGGTGGATCTAGATTTGGTTGGATCGTAGGGTTTGTTGAAGTAGGACAAGTGGTAGGTCTAGGTTGTATGGGTAGAAACCCTAGGTTGATTTGTGTTGATTATGGCTAACTAATGAACAAGATTGTTGCCTCGCTTACTCCGAGCGCCGCTTCGCAAACCTATACAACGGCTTGTTGAAGCACAAAGAGCTCAACGCAGGTGGTTACGAGTTTCTTCACAGGCACCTTATATTGAACTCAAAGTGGGCACGAGCTTATGATGAGGATGGGAGGAGATATGGTCAAATAACAAACAACATGGCTGAATGCTTCAACTATGTGCTAAAGGGTGTCCGTGCATTGCCCGTGACGGCAATAATTCAATACACATTTTAGAAGTTGAATGTATATTTATAGAACTACACCGAAGAAACGGAGAAGGAAATTCCTAGGAACTGCGAGTTCTCAACGAAGGTTGAAGAGTTCATGGAATTTCAGGCGAGGAAAGCGGACTCCCAAACGGCTACATGTTATGACAATGTTGACTGGGTTTACCATCGAAGCCACAAAAAGGACATGGGCTCCAAGGTTTTCTCGCTACTTGGACCAATCACAATGGCCGGAGTATCATGGAGTCCAAGTTTGGCCATATCCGGAATGGAAGGTTGTGAAATGTGGAAGAAGAAAGACAAAGAGGTATCACGGAGATATGGATAGATGGGGTCATTCGGGAAACAAATTATTCCAAGAGGCTCGCGAGCTAACTCATTGTGGATCATGCAATAGTAGGGGCATAATAGAAGAGAATGTTCAAATGGCAAGAAGTCAAAGGGCAATAATGCTAGCACAAGCCAACAATCAAGTAGCCAACAAGCTTCAAATCAACCTCCAAGCCAACAACATCCTAGCAAGAAACTCCAAGCCATGAAAGTCCTTCGCAACAAGCTCCAAGGCAACAAGCACCAAGACAACAAGCTCCAAGGCAACAAGCTCCAAGGCAACAAGCTCCAAGGCATCAATCAATGGCAACAACCTCCAAGGCAACCAAGGATCCATGTAGGGCTTAGTAGAGGTCGCCATGGTGGACGTCGGGGTGCTAGTATGCTAGGATACCTAGCGGGGACTTTTCCGTATGTGTCTCCAATATATAAATTGTATTGTACTTTCTATTTTCCAATTCCGTGACTCACTTTGTTTTTTTCAATTTTGTTTTCAGGTATGGAAACTCAACCCATCAAGGGGAATGAGGTGTGGGAGGGTAATGACAATGAGGAGTCCATTTGGGAGGAGGGTTTGAGGATGGTGCGGAAGAGGGAGAAGGCCGAACTTGAGAAGAAGAGGAAAGAGGAGATAGCTAAGAAGAAGGCGGAAGACGACCGTATGCAAAGGGGTATGAGGAATACCTACGGCGCGAGAAGAAGAGGAATAAGAAGCTCCAGGCAGAACGGGACCGAATATGGAAGGAAAAATTCCGGCAGAACATGCTACTTGCGCAACTAGCGTGGGAGAGGGCCAATAGGATGCACCTAGAGGAGGTGCTAAGGAGGCTGAGCGCATAAGGGAGGAAAGAGCTCAAGTGGAAGCTTCAAAGACGGAGGAGAGCCATCGTTTTTTCGACTCGGTGGTTCAGCTGGCTCGTGACATAAGGGAGAAGGAAGAACTAGCTGAAGAATCTAGGAAGAAGAAGGAGAAGGGGGAGAGAGCTTTCACCACGCAGTGATGTCCGTTTGGCTAGCATTATGTAGTTGAACCTTGATGTTGTATGAATATTGATGTTGTCGAACATTCTCTCCGTTTGGGATTGCATTGTGTCGTCGAACCTTATTGTAATTTGAACCATTATACCTCGAACCATATGTGTAATCTGAACCATTATGTTGTCTGGGAGATGTTGTGTGCAATGTTGTATTCAAAAATTTGGTGATATGCTAGGATTTTTTGATGGTTTAGCACATGTGACTGTGTGGTGCCGTTCCCATGGGCGCCACACTTCACTGTGTGACGCCCACGCCAAGGGCGCCACACAATAGAACATTTTAGAGCAAAACATAATGTAAGCAAAGTCGCCAAGTCCTTAGCCGTTTTCGCGAGGCTGACGGTGTGGCGCTGTTCCCATGGGCGCCACACTTCACTGTGTGGCGCCCATGTGAACGGCGCCACATAAACAGCCTCACGAAAACGACTAAGGACTAAGTGTCCTTGGCCCCTAGATGTTTTCGTGTAAAATATTCTATTGTGTGGTGCCCATAGCATGGGCGCCTCACAGTGAGGTGTGGCGCTCATGGGGACGGCGCCACACAGTCAGCCTCGCGAAAACGGCTAAGGACTTGGCGACTTTGCTTACAGTATGTTTTGCTCTAAAATGTTCTATTGTGTGGCGCCCTTGGCATGGGCGCCACACAATGAAGTGTGGCGCCCATGGAAATGGCGCTACACAGTCACATGTGTTTAAAAATCATTAGATTGTCTTGGCATGATTGCAAAGTGACAGATTCTATGCAACACATCATACAAATAGCAGTTTCAAACACCAGTTTCTAACACACATCATACACATAGCAATTTCGTACACATCATAGCACACATCATACACATAGATTCATACATTTTAAGATAGAATTCAAACAACACATTCAAATGTCGACATGATCCAAAATGACATAGCTAGAGTTCATCTAAGATAGAGTTCACACAACACATAGCAAATTCATCTAAGATAGTGTTCAGACAACACTAAGATCGACGTCCCCTCCTCGCGGGCACCTTCCAGACGCCCGTCCGTGCGGCCGCAGCGGTCGCTCTTCTTCTTCCTCCTCCTCCTCCTCCTCTGAAGATGATGGCTCATCGTTCCTCATCCTCCTCAAAGCTGATCTCCGCGGTGGCTCCTCATCGGACTCAAGCACAACCTTCTTTCCTCGGTTCACATAATCTTCCGGTGTGTAACGGTTCAGAGCATTTCCCCTAGGCTTCAACAAGTAAGCAGACCGTGTGGCATGCGGTTGCTCCTTGGCTTCACTCAGATTGCCGTCGTCAGGAATCTTGCCAAACATGAACAAATGGTCAGAAAAAATTGAAATTACTAAGCACATGTTTTACGGCGACAAAAGATTCCATACCTCCGCACCGCGACGTTCTTCTTCAAAAGATGATGTAGCAATTTCACCGTCGCGGCAACCAAGCAAGTTGCCTAAGCGCCGCAACTTCTGTGCACTGCGCTGTGTCGTGGAATTCAGAGTTAGAAAGTCACCAAATGCAATAGCTTACCTTCAAAGTTGGTAACCTGTTGCGGTCAGAAACCCACCGGCGAGCAGTGACGGGCAACACAGTAGAGCCGGGAGGCTCCCGGGACTGCGGCTGGCCCTGGTCCCTCGAGCGACGGCCCGCAAAGCCTCGGCACGCACGTCCGATGCTGGTGCAAGGGCGTGCCACCTGACCTATACCTGGTCAGGAAGGTGATGGATTTGCTTCGCTTAGTTTCCTGCATGGCATACACGTAAACATTAAATACGAGCCTCGATCGGCTCTCAGGTTGTCCTGTGAATCGGCTCAAGGAGCCGATCCACCCATGATTCGTACGAGGTGTACGATCACATGGTGGTCCTGCTTGATCAATATAAAGCTAAAATGACCTACTACGATTTAGGTTTTTCACCACATAATCGGAACATCCTACGCGTGATTGAGCCTGGCGGCCACGCACGGTGATCATAAACTGACCCTAGACAAGGCCTAAAAACCAACATGAAGTTGATCCCCGGAACATCTTGTCTAGGGCTAGCAAACTACACCCTACGTGCCACTGGATCCTTCAACCCGTTTGCAAGGCCTAACTATGCAGATATTAAACTAATCCTTGAAGAACAAGGAGCAATCATAACGGATCGGATCTACTAAATAATGATCAAGCGAGGTGCCGCCCTTACACCTAAGATAGGTGTAAGGGCGGCTAGACGTCTAGGGGTTGCACGGACGAAAGCATATGATACGATGAAACAATGCTAACTCTAACACATCTATGATAACTACGTTGCTCGCCATCAACAAGGCTTCAGCACGAGCAACGCATGAACAGCGAATAAACGTGTATCGCCTAGATCGCAAGATGCGATCTAGGCAGCATGATGCTTACCCGGAAGAAACCCTCGAAACAAGGGAGTTGGCGATGCGCCTAGATTGGTTTGTGATGAACGTGATTGTTGTTTATTTCAGAAACCCTAGATACATATTTATAGTCCGTAGACTTTCTAACGTGGGAGTAATCCCAACCGTGCACGAGCCAAATTCTATCTAACCGACACGTATCCTACTATATTTACACATACACGGGCAAACTAGCCCAAACTTTGTATACAAGGCCGATTCATGTATTTCTTCCATGTATATTCTTCAAGCCCATCTTAATCGCGGCCCACCTCTGATCCGGTCAAATTCTGGTGATAACACATGCCCCCTGGTTTTGGAAATGACAATTCCAAAATCACTCTGCTTTTTCTTCGTCGGGTCATGTCGTGGCAGAGCAGAACCGTCGCAGTATCCATCATCATGATGCCTTGCCTCCTCAACTTCTCCGCGTGACCTGGCCAAAAAATTTTTTTCTTTTGGGCACCACTTCCTCGGAAACTGCTGTGGCATTGAATCTCCACCATATCCCTTTATTTAACCGTATCGAGCAATTCGCTTCTCCATCCCCTCCTCATCCTCTGTTCCTCTGTAGTACTCGAAAACCCTTCTCCCACCATGGACTCTTCCTCCTCTTCCTCCTCCGGTCTTTCCTACCGGTCTTCCTCCTCCCGCGAGCCGACGCCGGAGGACATACGCGCCCCGGAGGAGTGGGACCAGGAGGACCACGCCTCCTCCGTCTGGTACGAGGATGACTAGTCCTTGACCAGCGGTGATGAAGACCTCCAGTTCCTCGCTGATGGGGAACTGGAATCGGAGAGCGAGGACGACTCGTTCTCCTGGGACGGTTACACCCCCTCCGAGGAAGAGGAGGAGGAAGACGACGACGACGACTCCCTCGAGGGTTACCCGCCAGCGAAACGCCTCCGCACCTGGTGGGATGACGACGACAGCGATGATGACGAGGAGGATGAAGCTCCCGTAGAGGGCTATGGGAGCAGTGACGAGGAGCCCGCCGGCAGCAGCGCCGACGACGAGAGATCCGAGGACGACGACGAGGGCAGCGACGGCCCGTAGACTAGGATCTACTAGTATAGGCCTAGTAGTAGTAGCAGATTGGTCAATAGACCTTTCTTTCGTTCTTCCTCCCTTGAGCAATCGGCTCTTTCTTTGTAAGAAATCCCATTATTAATGAAGAAAATATTCCCCTATTAATTTTGCTTTCTTGTCAACTTTGCCGATTGTCGAACGAAGTCGATGTACAGAGAGCCGATGGCAAGGCATCGGCTTGCACTATAAACGCGATTTGAGGCCAAACAGTTGCCTATTCACACGGTCAAACAGGTCCAGCCCATGTCCAAACCATCCTCCAACCTTAAACGCGCAGATTCAACTCCTCAGCAAATCCACTAGGAGATTCATCTCCATTATCATGACCTCTGGTCTGAAACCGATCTGTTAGCCTGCTCAATTGAGCGTGTTCCTCTAGAGTCGATAACAATGCATCGGCTTTTATTATTCTGAAGTCGATGTCCGTGCATCGGCTGTACTAGCACACTGTTGTCTTCGCATATTTTCTCAAGTCGATGTCTGTGCATCGGCTGTGATTTGTATGTACACATTTTTTGTTTTTTACTGGCCGATTAAAATCGGCCCCCATATCTCACTGCCCATCATCCCACATGCTTGGGAAATACTTCTTGAGATGCTGGCCATTGACGGCCACTGGGAACTTCACACCATCCAACTGTTCAAGCATGTAGGCATTGCCCTTCAGAACCTGGATGACTTTGTAAGGACCGTGCCAATTAGGAGACCATTTGCCATATGCTTTATCCTTGGTTCCTAGTGGAAACACGGCTTCCCATACTAAATCACCAACTTGAAACTCCTTTGGTCTCACCTTCTTATTGTACGCACGAGCTACCCTGGCTTAAAATCGGCCCCCATATCTCATTGCCCCTGTATCGCACATGTTCATCGCACATGTTCATCTGATTAGGTGCCCCCCGAGCCGAATCTGTCAGGTAACTGCAGATATCGGCTCTGTAGTTAGCCAAGGTACTGTACTTGAACATTGGCACCGTCAGGACCAATGTTGACTTCTTCCAGCTCGTCAGCCGACGTAAACCTGTATCCCCGCTTTCCGCCGCCCGTTAGATCGACGTTGAACACGAGCAGAATGTATGGTGAGGATACTTTTGGCCGATTGCTGGAATCGGCCTCCATGTTGATTGAACTACTCAATGAAGGTTTACATCTTGGTCTTGCTTCAGTATAACTACGTGACATGCTTGAGACGAAATTATCCCTTTCTATTTTTTGGGGCCGATCACAAGGATCAGCCTTGCCACGTTTGTCCATAGATTTTGCTCTTGTTACACGGTCAGGCCGGTGGATAAGACCAGCCTCACTCCGTCCTTCGTCACGTCGATGCGCTCGCAGTCGTCCAAATTGATGCCTGAGAGTGGCTCTTGGCCTGTCGTCTCCCAAACATTCATGCCAGCCGTTGAAATCTCGGCTGAGTCATCTGCTTGGACGACCTCTACTTCATCTCCATCCCACTGTATTAAACATTGGTGCATCGTGGATGGAATGCAACAGTTGGCGTGGATCCAATCTCTCCCTAGCAGGACAACATAGGTGCCCTTGCTATCGACAATAAAGAACGTCGTAGGGATGGTTTTTCTTTCTACGGTCAGATCCACGTTCAGAACACCTTGCGCTTCAGATGCTTGGCCGTTGAAATCGCTCAGTGTAACGTTGGTCTTGATCAGATCCGAGCTAGAGCGTCCCAACCGACGTAGCATGGAGTATGGCATAATGTTGACTGCCGCTCCGGTGTCCACCAGCATCTTGTTGACAGGCTGACTATTGATATAACCTCGTAGGTACAGGGCCTTCAGGTGTCTGTAGCTTCTTTCTCGTGGCTTCTCAAAGATAACTGGCCGTGGGCCGCAGTCAAGTTGTGCCACAGGTGCTTCGTCCAATCCTGGAGCACAAAACTCCGCTGGAAGGATGAACACCATGTTTGTGCCAGCCGATGTCTCATCATCGGCTTTCCTTTGTTTGGGACGCCACTCTTTCTTTTGTGGTCGACCTTCTTCGTCCAGAGTTCGCTGAATTTTCGCGGCCAGATCAGGTCGCGCCTTCCTTAACGTGTGCAGGTATAACCTTTCAGCTTCCTCCAAACCACATAGCCGCTGAACCCTACGCTTTTGGGAACGGCTGAGTCCATCAGGGCACCACCTTGGCCGGTGGTACTTATCTTCTTCATCATCGTCTTCTAATTCTTCGAGATCTTCCACCCGAGAGGACTCAGCGTGCTTGTTCCGAGGCGGGAGAGGCCCTAGACGTTTGAACACGGACACGTTAGCTGCATCCTTCTTCTTATGTCTACATTCTGGGCAGTTGCCGATTGTAGGCAATCGGCTCATTCCTGAATCCCAGCGATGTCCGAAGAAGGGACAGTCCCGGTGCCTATCCACGTCGTCTTGCTCTCTTGACTTTTCCTTGGCGTGGCGCTCATATCTCTCCTCGTCGCGATCATGCCGACGATGTCTCCCGGCGTCCCTGCTAGCCGGACGATCTCTTTCGTCATCGTTGTTGTATCGTCGGCGTTGGTCGTATTGACCCACGTATTTGTTGAGGAGGTGATCGAGAGAGGTCGCCGATATCTCACATTCTTCACTTCTCCCTCTGTGATGTAGCGCTTGCCATCGTGCCGGAGCCGATCGCGTGGAACGGCTTCCTCTTTGTCGTTGCCATGAGAGCAGCTGCCCTCGTCTCTATCCTTGCCAGGGTGGTGCACAGGTCCTACCATGTTGATGTTGAACGAGAAACCTGGCCGGCACCTCCCAGGGTAAGTGCACTCCACCATGTTAACGGCGGGGAAGGGGTGCGTGTCGACTTTCATGGCGTACAGGCTAAAAATTAGCCGCCCTTGTTCTACCGCCATTTGGATCTGCTGACGCCACACCCTGCAGTCGTTGGTGGCATGGGTGAACGTGTTATGCCACTTGCGGTATGGCTTTCCGTTCAGCTCCTGCGCCGTGGGGATTTTGTGGCCTTCGGGTACCTTTAGCTGCTTCTCCTTAAGTAGGAGGTCGAAAATTTGCTCAGCCTTGGTCACGTCGAAGTCAAACCCTCTTGGAGGACCTTGTGGCTTAACCCATTTGCAGGACACGGGGCTTGCCCCCCGAGTCCATTCAGCCACTGCTACCTCTTGATCTCCCGCAGAGCATTCATCTTCATCTGCCTCAACCAGGACCACCGCACGCTTGAATTTATCCTGGTACACCTCTGGGTGGCGCTGTTCATATAATGACAGCTTATGTACCATTTGCGCCAGTGAAGGGTAGTCTTCTTGGGAGGCCACATCCTTGATCGGTGATGCGAGACCCACCACCGCCAACTCGACTGCTTCTTTTTCAGTCACACGAGCCGAATAGCATCGGTTCCTAACGGTCCTGAAGCGCTGGATGTATTCTGACACTATTTCTCCGCGCTTCTGTCGTACTTGTGCTAGATCGGCAATGCCAGCCTCGGAAGCCTCCGAGTGATACCGCATGTGGAACTGCTCCTCCAACCGCTTCCAAGTCCGGATTGAGTCCGGTGGCAGCGATGTGTACCACCCGAAAGCCGATCCTGTGAGGGACCGTGCGAAGAACCTCACACGCAGCTCATCCGATGCCGAGATCGTGCCCAGCTGTGCCAAATATCGGCTCACATGCTCGATTGAGCTGGAACCATCTCGATCCACTAAACTTGGAGAATTCAGGGAGCCGATATTTGGGTGGTAGCGGGATCAACTCGTACTCGTTGGGGTACGGCTTGGAATAGCCGATTGCCCTCCTTTTCGGCACCATGCCGAACCGGTCTCTCAAGATTCTATCGATCCGATCCGCGGTGCCTGGCTGCAGGAGTCGAACTCGAAGATTCGCCGGAGTGGCATACTTAGCCAGCCACGCTTGCTTTTCAAGCTCGAGCCAACTGCAGGAGTTGAGCTCCGGAGGTTCGTCGGAGTGGCATACTTTGCTAGCCACGTCCGCTTCTCAAGATCCGTTCCCGAAGTTCCTCCTGCTCGTTCCGAAGTCCCTCGCTGTTGCGGTCTGGTTCGTGAGTGCCCGAGTCATCGCAGTCCGGCACGTATGTGCACGTGTATCCGTGAGGGATCTCCTTAGGCGCCTCATACAAGAACCGGTAATCACTAGGGTCACCACCGATCTTGTAGACGACGTATGCCGGTGGACTCGGCACTTCCGGTGCTCGCCAACGCGAATGGCAGCGGTGGTCGGGACTGGAGTGGCATCTCTCCTTGGTGAGTCCCTAGAGCTGGTCCCGACGGAGAGTACCGATGCCTCATGATTTCCTCGGATCACCCGAAGGGCGACACGCTCCAAAGTGTTCACCGGGCTCTCGAATGGCGGTGCAGCGAATGAGCAACCATGAAATTAATCTCCCGACGTAGAGACCCGGTGCGTTCTTCCGACGGGGCGGACAGGTCCACTCCATCGAGCGCGCTTCAGGTGAGAACCCTTTCCACCTGATGCCGTGTGAGCGGGTTCTCTGGAAAGAGCCGATGAGGTCGGCTTCGAGGATAGCTTTGACCTCGTCATACTTCTTATTGAGCTCCTCAGTCAAATCTTCGTACGTGACTGGAGTATCTTCCGCCATCTCAGATGTAGATGGTGATGCAGTTGATGTCGAAGACTGTCCCACCGGGCGTGCCAGAATGTGTTGCGGTCAGAAACCCACCGGCGAGCAGCGACGGGCAACACGAGAGAGCCGGGAGGCTCCCAGGACTGCGGCTGGCCCTGGTCCCTCGAGCGACGGCCCGCAAAGCCTCGGCACGCACGTCCGATGCTGGTGCAAGGGCGTGCCACCCGACCTATACCTGGTCAGGAAGGTGATGGATTTGCTTCGCTTAGTTTCCTGCATGGCATACACGTAAACATTAAATACGAGCCTCGATCGGCTCTCAGGTTGTCCTGTGAATCGGCTCAAGGAGCCGATCCACCCATGATTCGTACGAGGTGTACGATCACATGGTGGTCCTGCTTGATCAATATAAAGCTAAAACGACCTACTACGATTTAGGGTTTTCACATCATAATCGGAACATCCTACGCGTGATTGAGCCTGGCGGCCACGCACGGTGATCATAAACTGACCCTAGACAAGGCCTAAAAACCAACATGAAGTTGATCCCCGGAACATCCTGTCTAGGGCTAGCAAACTACACCCTACGTGCCACTAAACCCGCCTCCTCCAAGCACTTGGGGTTGAGGTCTCTCATCGCCGAGCCAATATGGTCAAAGCTACCATAAGGCTCCCAATCCACCTGCAACATACAAATATTTCAAACTTTAGAACATGCCAGTGGAATTTATGAAAAAAGATAGCAAAAGGGTGATGGCTTCAGAAAGGTTACCTGCTCAGAGGTAAGAGTGTCCAACATACAAATATTTCAAACAAATTTAGTGTCAAGATCTATGAAGATAGATTGAAACACATAAATAAGTTTAAGTCAAAGTACATATGATGGATATTGAAGAAGTTCAATATAGAAATATTAAGAAAATGTTCTTGTCATGTGAAGGTTTAACAAGACTTGAGTGTATCTGACACTCAATGAGTAAAAACACATGAGTGATTATAGATCACGAATAATATGTACACAATCAGATATCATGTGCTATAAAGTGTTATGAGCATATACTAGAATGATTCATATGATGATCATTGGACGACAGTAAGAATATCCTTGAGTACTTTAGAAGAACTAAGGATATATATATATATTTTTGTATGAAAAAATGACAAACAAATCGCTGTAAGGTGTTACACCGATATTGGTTTTGTCACATATAAAATATAATTTCAATCTCAAATTAGACTAAGTGTTGTTTAAAAGGTAGCACAATGAGCTAGAAGTTGTCTATGCTAGATTTAGAAGAGTTCTAAATATTGTGACGGATTCTACAAAAGAAGGCGAGAGTATGTCATTATTTTGACAATGACAAAGGATGTTAAGTCAAGAGGTTCTTTGAGAACTTGGTGTAGTTCCGACAGAGTCAAAACTTTGAAGCTATATTGTGTGTGACAATATTAGTGACATATTTCAGACAGCGGAATTAAGGTTCCACTAGAAGATCAAACATATTTAAATGCCAACTCATTTGGAAATGAGTGATGCGTTGAGACGCAAATGAATTACAAAATACATACGTTTCTGAGCGTGTCAGATCCGATGACTAAAAACCTCTCCCGTGAGCAATACATGATAAAGCACCGAAGGCCAAGGTGTTATATCTTTACAAATGTAAAATAGATTATTGACTCTAGTGCAAGTGGGAGATCTGAAGGAGATATGCCCTAGAGGCAATAATAAAGTGGTTATTATGTATATCTTTATGTTTATGATAAATGTTTATATATCATGCTATAATTGTATTAACCGAAACATTAGTACATGTGTGATATGTAGACAAACAAGAAGTCCCTAGTATGCCTCTTAAACTAGCTTGTTGATTAATGGATGATTAGTTTCATAATCATGAACATTGGATGTTATTAATAACAAGGTTATATCATTATATGAATGATGTAATGGACACACCCAATTAAGCGTAGCATAAGATCTCGTCATTAAGTTATTTGCTATA